>NC_067139.1:49020023-49360023 GCF_903995435.1 Acomys russatus | reverse complement strand
GCATTTTCTAATAACAGTTGTACCATTTTATAGTCTCAGCAGTTAAAAAAAAAACATGATGGCATTTGTCAAATTTTGTGAATATTTTCAAGTTTAACCTGAGAGGTCTAATAGAATCTCATTACATTTTTGATTTTCATTTTTTTGGTGGCTAATAATACTGTTTTCCTTTGGGAGTTGTCTTTTCAAATACTTTGCCCCTTTTCTAAATTGGGGATTTACCGTTTTGGTATTCACTTGGAGGAAGTAACTTTATATAAAGAATGTGACTCCCTTTATCAGATACGTATTTTTAAAGTATTTTCTCTCAAATTATAGTTTATGTCCCCAATTTTTTCATTTCCTCTGCAATATAGACATCCAAAAATTTAATTCACCATTTCTCATTTTGTGGTTATCTCCTTCTCTAAGTAAGAAACCATGAAGATGGTCTAGTGTTTTCTATGGAAGAGGTAGGACCATCTCTAACTGACTCTACTTAGTGTAGCAGTGGGATGGTAGTCACCTTTCCCAGCCAGAGTGCCTTTCTTTGGCTAGACCCACACAGCTATGGGCATATCCTTGCTACTGCATCTAGGGCTAAAAACTCTGCAAAGAAACAAAGTCACACCTCTGGGGCTGGATATGGTGTGACTGCAGCCATTCAGTCACAGGAGCTCTACCCCATTTACACTTGAACCTGAGGAGATCCTTGCTGACAAAAACCAGAAAACTTGTTCAGTCTTGAACAGTCCTCCATATTGGATTTTTTTATGCCTGGAATCTCATCTGTTTTATAAGCAAATTGTGATTCATTCCCTATCCTTTTTTTTTTTTTTTTTTTTTTTTTTTTATTAATAGAATTTTTTTTATTAATTTATTCTTGTTACATCTAAATGTTTATCCCATCCCTTGAATCCTCCCATTCCTCCCCCCCCCCCATTTTCCCATTATTCCCCTCCCCTATGACTGTTCCTGAGGGGGATTACGTCCCCCTATATATTCTCATAGGGTATCAAGTCTCTTCTTGGCTACTTGCTGTCCTTCCTCTGAGTGCCACCAGGTCTCCCCCTCCAGGGGACATGGTCAAATGTGAGGCACCAGAGTATGTGAGAAAGTCGTATCACACTCTCCACTCAACTGTGGAGAATATTCTGACCATTGGCTAGATCTGGGAAGGGGTTTAAAGTTTACCTCCTGTATTGTCTTTGGCTGGTGCCTTAGTTTGAGCGGGACCCCTGGGCCCAAATCTGCCTATCATATTGTTCTACTTGTAGATTTCTAGGACCCTCTGGATCCTTTTATTTTGCTATTCTCCCATGCGTCTCTCATTTAGAGTCCCAATAGGATGCCTTCCCCTCTGTCCCAGTTTCCTGGTAAGTGAAGGCTTTCGTGGGACATGCCCCTTGGGCTAGTATGCAGATATAAGTGAGTATATACCATTTGATTCTTTCTGCTTCAGTGAGTCATTCCCTATCCTTTGTGTAAGAGATGGGATTGGGTTTTTAAAGTTTGAACAATAAACCTGCTCGTTATGAAGAAGAGGAGGAAAAGGAGGAGGAGGGAGGAAGGAGGAGGAGGGGGAAGAGAGGAGGAGGGGGAAGAGGAGGAGGGTAGGGAGGAGGAAGAGGAGGAGGAAGAAAGATAAAATCATGATCATGTAGGTGCACCCCTCAGGGTGGGAGGGGGGTGATGCAGTTCCTGACTCAGCACTGGTGGCGACAAAAGATTTCTTCAGAGTTTTGGTTCACATATGTCTCTTTTGTCCATGCTGTCCTGGGGTTTTAACTATCTTCTGAAAATCAGAGAGGAGAAATACAACACAAACTGGGTTTCTGCTGGGCACATCTCAGAAAGGGTATCCTTGGTGAGGCACCCCACTGTGTTCTTCTCCTACTTGGCCCTGCTGAAATGGTTGACTCTGTCCATCCTATGTTCTTCACTGAGGACACCACTAGGCACTGAAAAACATTATAGAGCTTTCAAAAATTAATATTATGTAATACAGTCTTCTTCAAAGTGTTTTCCACAGATGTTGTGTTTTTCAAAGAGAAATAAAAGGAAAACTATGTACTCAAGTAAATAAAAAATATTAACTAAAAAAAAAGCGAGTCTTGTTTACTACAGTACACATAATAAACTGAGCAAACTAATGTAGACCATACTTTTCTTAGTTTTATTATGTAGTTGATGTACTTGATCATGTGCATATTTTGTTTTGAAAACAAAAACAGTTTGTGGAGACACTGTTCATAATTCTTTTAGAGAGTGAGTTCCAGCTTGCAGAAAGGAGCAAGACCTCGGCCGTAGTGTGCTATGGTCACCCATCTGTGGATGATCAAAGTGGCTCTCATGAATCTTTAGGCTTATATCAGAAGCTCAATGTTTTTTTTAATATTTGTGGCAGCAGCTTCCTTTTCATCACCTCACAGCTCTCTTGTAACAAGCCTCTAGCTACTCGTTGTGTCAATATTTCAAACAGAAGGTATTTAATTATGGTAGCTACCCAATAGAACAATGCAAAACTACCTAGAGGTTTAAGAGGGTGGGCTGTGAAAAATGAAATGCCTATACATAGAAATAGGTAGGAAAAGCCCTTTTATTTATTTATTTTTTTTAACCCTGTACTCCTTTCTGGTGCTGTGCAGTTGGAAAATTCTACCAGAAAGAAAGATACAATCAGAAATGTGGATGAGATTATATTGAGCTGGAACGAATCTAGCAGGTCACCAAACAGAAAGATTTTCAAACTTGAATGTCAGTCAGAGAGCAGGAGTACCCTAATACACACAGCTGAAGCTATGACTTGAACATTGAATAATGATCATAACTACCCCCAAGATCTGTTAAAACTTCAGAGCC
The DNA here is from genome assembly GCF_903995435.1 of Acomys russatus. NCBI lineage: Eukaryota > Metazoa > Chordata > Mammalia > Rodentia > Muridae > Acomys > Acomys russatus. The sequence goes on along the minus strand of NC_067139.1, from coordinate 49,357,182 downwards.
AAGTCAGCCAGTGACCCTGACTTAGGTCTGAAGTGCAGGGTTTGAGTCTGTGTAGTGTGTGATGCTTGGGGCCAAGCCTTGTGAAACGTGGGTACAGACTTCATGTTTCTCAAAATCATAATGAGAAAAACTGGAGCCATCAAGCCTGACTAAGGAGCTGAGCCCTGCTGCGCTGACTCTCGGGTCAGCAGTCTTCCCATCTCCAGGCCTGGACTTGGAGCAGTTACTCAACACAAGAGGCAGCTGAGCTTTCTTTATATCAAAGCTATTTGCTCACGTAGGTTAGGATGATCTGAAACTGCCTAAGATACTGAAAGTGGGGTCTATACGGAGGAGGACATGGTTGTCAGCCCTGACACTCCAAGCCAAAAGACACTTCACACAGTGGCTACTCATCTTGGTGGGACCAGTTTATGTGCTTAGCTGCTAGTATGCTCAATAGAGAAAACACTCTATCTTTCTTTTAAAAACATGTTTCCCTTGGGGTCCTGTTCTGAGTTATAAGGAAATGAATTAAACACCTAGTTTGCTGTAAGCACACTATTGGAATGAATTGAAACTTAAAATGTTGGGCATGCCTGGCAGAATTTTCTTAATCAGATTATTTGAGGCAGGAAGACACCCCCTTAATCTTGGCCACACTGCCTAGTGGCAGCCCACATAAAAGGGTGGAGAAGAAAACTTTGCGTTTTTCCCTGCTTTCTTGGCTCTCACTGGAAAGCACATCTACCCTGTTGCTGATGTGTTCCCTTATCAGTATTAGAACCGGTGTATTTAGAATTCCAGTATAGACTGAAGACCAGGCCCTCTCTAGGAATCATCCTGGACTCCAGCACTAGGGAACTATTGAAACATCCAGCCTCATAAATGAAATGACTGAACTAGCCAATCCTCCTAAAACCACAGACTGTAAGCCACTGTAACCACACACACACACACACACACACACACACACTCAGTTCTGCTTTTTTAGAGAACACTGATTGATATGATGGTTAAGTCGTAAGCATTTCAACTTTATGGTCTTGACAGATCTTTCCACATCGTTCTTTCTCTAAGCTCTACCACCTGCTGGTGGGGACGCAGGTAAAGGCTTAATAAATGTCACTGTTAGCCAAAACATGGAGAAATGCCATCATTTCCATTTACTATAGCGAAGTATATACTTTCTCTTACTTTTTGTTTGTTTGTTTGTTTGTTTACCAGGAAGCAAACAAACACATCCCTTCCTAATCAGGCAACTCCACAGACCACAGTAGTTTAATCATGTGTGATCTTTTCTCTTTGGTCCCTTGAGGTCTTCTTCAATTGTCCTAGTCATATTTTTGGCTTGATTTCATCAGAACATATACTGGCTCCAATTTTGCTTTTACTTTCCCAAATATTCACTGAAGAGTAGCAAAATATGAAAATAAATACACCCACTGTAGTTGAAGGCTAAGCCAGGTGCAGCAGCAGCTGTCCTGGATCCCCAAGATCCTCTTCCCTCTCCAAATTATTTATTCTTTGTATCAAACCAGAGATGAGATCCTGACCCCAGAGCCCCTGAGTCTCTGGGTAATAAGACCCTTTGAACAACAGGCTATTCCCGAATCAAACAATTTTAATCAACCAGAATCCAGTTTCTATAAATCAAACAGAAGCAATTTGGGAATCAAGAAGTTGACAGTAAAAAAAAAAAAAAAAGATTTAACAGAAATTACAGTGAGAACCTGAACTCATGTGGGCTACGGTTATAGAGAAACAAGAGTGGCAAGCGTCAGAAGCCTTGAGAAGCAAGAAGCATAGGGACAGGTGACAGAAACTAAAGAACCAATGGACAGAGCCACTTGCAAAGAGAATCATTGTGTCTACGACATCTGAAGAGGCCACTGGATGGAAACGTAGTGTGTCCAGTGGAAATAGGTGTTTGCTACTTTGTGGGCTCCCTTTCTCTCTTCCACCCTCTTCCACCCTTACTAACCCCCTAACTCCAGATAGGAGAGAAAAAAAAGCATAGAGGGTAAAGGGAATGAAGTTATCATTAGACTACTTCCTGATGATTAGGACCATCAAGCTTCTTGGGGCAAGCTTAATCTTCACCAATCAGAATATCTCATTTCTTATTATCATTCCTTTGCACACAACTACTTGCCAAACCACAACCAACAGCAGCCAAACACCAACCAGCCCCAAGTAGCCACTCTATCTCTTGGGGCCCTAGGTTTTTATATATCCTCTGAAAAGTTCCCAGATTCCAAACATTACACACACAGAAACTATCTGCAGTGGGCCAACCCATGCCCCTGCTAAAGCATGAAGAAAATCAGAGTCACCTGCTGTGAAGCAGCCCCATATGCCACACCTGGGATTAAAATGAAAACAATTTTATAATCTTTCTGTGGTTTTTAAAGAAATTCAAATTCTCAAATTCTCACTACATTTTCCCTTTTCTGTTTGAAGTCACTGTTGGCATACTTTTAAACAGCTGTTTTTATTTTGAGTTCCTTAAATCTCTTTCTCTCTATTCCATCCCAATCCCTTCCAACACCTCAACACCAGGTAGGGGAGAAAGAAAGTTAGTGGGGAGAAGCGATATAGCTTTCCTTAGCTGCTTCCTGCTGTTCAGGGTCATGAGGTTCCTTGGGGCAAGTCCAATCTTTGTTTCAGAATAGTTTTGACGTCTCATCACACTGCAGCAACAGCAATCAGAAGCAGCAGAGGGAAGCACCAGCAGCCTTCTTCTTTCTTGGAAGTCCCAGTCTCCCTTTGGGTCTGGCTTTTATCCCCACTGATAAAGACCACATCCCCACACAAAGCAGTTCACAGCTGACAGACATCACATGTCCTCTCAGGAGGCAGTTATCAGCTGCAGACAAACTGGAGCAGCCCTCATATCCCATACCTGGGATTAAAACAAAAACATATTGGATAAAGAAACTGTGGTACATTTACACTCTGGAATACTACTCAGCTTATATATATCATCACCTGTCTTTCATCTCAGTCATAAATGGCTTTGTTTACAACTGAGACTAATCTTTGTTAAAAAAAAAAAAAAAAAAAGTCAATGAAGCCTTCTCCAGAGCTTTGTATAATTTTTGTAAACAAGGTGGATATTTTAACAGATCCTCAACTTTGTCCCCAGCTCTTAAAGCCACTAAGTGCCATTGTTCTAAAGTGGTGTTACCAAATTAAATCTGTTCTTGTATATCAGAATACCACCCTTCACCTAGCAACTGATTTTTTACCATATTCATTCCCTTCTGCCTATTTTGCTGTTCAATATCCACGGCTTCTTTCTTCCACCACATTAACCAATGTAACTGCCAGCCAGAATCTAGTACAGCTGTAGTGGATGTAAATATGGTTTTTTTTTTTAATCCCAAGTGTGGAATGTGAAGCAAACTTGTGAAAAGGTGTGCAGTGTTTTTCTGCTGAAAACAGACTTGTGAGAGAACAGTTCATGTTTGTCCACTGGAAGAGGAACCACTTCTTGGGGGGGCATGATCTTTGCCAACTGATAAACATCCTAGTACGGACTCTTAGAGGCAGGGCTTTTTGGCCTTAGCTGTTCATTAGTCCACCTTAAGATGCTCCTAGAGAGAACCACTCCAGCGAATGTTTCAAGGCTCTGAATTCCAGCTGCTGCTCCAGGCTCCGGCTTCTGCTCTGGGTTCCAGTAGCTACTGTTGCAGTCACCTTCACTGACTTGCTGGTTTGCTGTTTAACTGGTCTATTGGAATCCTGCCAACTATGCCAGTGCAATCGCTCCAAGGAACTGAGTCTAAATAAGGTCGGTTTCTTCTGTTCCTATTAACCTCTTTTCTCTCCTATCTAGGGTAGGTGGGTTGGAAGGGACATATAAGCATTAAAGAACCCCTAATAAAGTAAGTGTGAAAAAGTTCAAAGCCTACATACAGCTCTCACCAATCCCTTCCAGTCTTGGGGAATACTTCTATTTTGAGTAGCACAGTTATTTAGATTTTGTTTCACCTGCAGTGAATGCATCCCATAAGAAATCAGGACCTGTTTTAAACACCTTACATCTACCATTTCTATAGGACACCAACCTCTCTCATCATAACCTTGTTCCAGCCTGTTAACTGGCATGTGCTGGATGACTAACTGTGATCTCTTAACCATGGGCTGCCCTCCTCTATCTCTGGCACTGGCTGCACAGTTGGTTCAAGATTAACTCTTTCTCTCAAAATAGGTTGCTTCAACACTTCTCCTACTCTATCTCCCTGTGAGACCTCCTCCTCCTCCTCCTCCTCCTCCTCCTCCTCCTCCTCCTCCTCCTCCTCCTCCTCCTCTTCCTTCTGGCTGCCCACTGGGCTCCTTGCCTGGAAACTAAAAGTGCCCAATGCTGAGTCTTGATCTACCGTCCAGAACTGTCTTCCACCTCTTTCCTCCTAGAGGAAACTCCAGCTCTCTTGCTCAGTCATCAGGTCTGAGCCTATTATTTCTCCCTTTTCTGGCACTGCTTGCCACTTCCCAAGTGCTTCCACTTCCATCCACAATTTTTCTATTGCACAGCCGATTCGGCAACCCTTTCGTAAATGAGAGAGCAGAGTGAATCCTTTTGTTTTCCCATTTCACTCATTTTTTGTTTTGTTTTGTTTCTCAGGTCCTTCTATTTCCACCCACAATTTTACAACTGCTTAGCCATTCTCCCAAACTTTTGGGGGGGGCACAGATTATAGGAAAAAGAAAAATGAAAAACAGAAAATCCCGTCTGGGGGGCAAAATGTGGGATATCCCAGTGGAAATAGCTGCAATAAATCTTTTTGCTGGCTCTTGAAACAAAATATTCATTCCTTCACCCCCTGCAGTTTGCTCTATGGCATTTGAAATCAGATTTCCGATTCTGTCTACCCCTTCTCTGGACGCCACTTGTAACTAGCCTTTTTTCTATTTTGTCTGTTTATTTTTTCTCTCTTCCTCTTTTCTTCACTCTTAATACTCTATAAATGCACTAACACTAGATAGGAGGGAGAAAATGATAGAGGGTGCCACCTCCCCTTCCTAGTTCCTCATTTTTCTAATTAAATAAAAAGGGAGAATGTTCTGCATTCCCACCAGTGTGCTTCTAGGTTGCCCAGCATCCACCCCCAGGAGGGGAGATAAAGGACTCAGCTGCTCTCTCCCAGTCTCTTCTGGTTTCTCTTTCTCCCTCTGTCTGTCTTGCTCCCTCTCTGTCATGGTGCCCTCTGCTTTATCTCCTTTTCCACATTCCCCACAACAAATCTCCTTTTATACCACATCTGTTTCATGGCATACTTATCAATGTTATAACAGAGGAGAAAGGGGGAAAAGTTATCATTAGACTATTTCCTGATGATTGGGAGCATCAAGTTCTTTGGGGCAATTTTGATCTTCACCATCAGAATATTTAATCTCTTATTCTCATTTTTTTATACATGACTATTTGACAAACCACAACCAACAGCAACTAGCCACCCTGACTCTCAGGGCCCTAGGATTTAAATAGCCTCTGGAAAGTTCCCAGAATTCCAGTGTTACCCATGCAGAAACTATCTGCAGCTGGCAAAGCCACACTAGTGCTAGAACATGAGATAAATCACAGTCAGCTGCTGTGAAGCAGCCACATATCCTGGGATTAAAATGAAAAGATTCTTATCATCTTTCTGTGTTTTTTATTAATTCATTAATTTATTCACTTTGTATCGCCCCTTCTTTCCCCATTCTTCCCTCTCCTCCTTAAAGAAAAGGGAAAACTTCCATGGGTACCAACCTGTCCTGGCACATTAAGTCCCTGCAGGACCAGGTGCATCATCTCCTACTGAGGCCAGAATAGACAGCCCAGTTAGGGGAAGAGGATGCAAAGGGAAACATCAAAGTCAGAGAAGGCCCCTGCTTCAGTTGTTGTCTCTGTGAACCTCAATGGGCCAAGATCAGTTGTGTATGTCTTCTTATGGAGTCCTTGAACCCTTTGGCTCACCCAATCATTCCCCCAGCTCTTCCATATGATGCCCTGAGCCCTGTCTAATGTTTGGCTGTGGGTCTGGGCACATCTAGGTCCCATCATCTGCTGGGTGAAACCTCTTAGAGGAGTTATGCTAGGCTCCTTTCTATAAGCATAGCAGAATAACATTAACACTTTCAGAGGTTGGTTCTCTCCCCTGGGGTGGGTCTCAAGTAGGGCCAGTCTTTGGTTGGCCATTCCCTCAATCTTTGCTCCATATTTGCCCCCAAACATCTTGTAAACAGGGCAATTTGGGGTTGAAAGTTTTGTGGGTGGGTTGGTGTCCTAATACCTTTACTGGAAGTCCTGCCTGGCTACATAAAACCTGAGTGACACCTATAGAAAGGACCTAGGTCCAGTCCGTGCATGATATTTGTTCGGTGCTTCAGACTCCACAGGCCCCTCTGGGCCCTGGTTAGTTGGCTCTGTTGGTCTTCCTGTGGAACTCTTGTCACTTCTAGGTCCTTTTACCCTTACTCTATCATTTTTCCACAAGACTCCCCATGTTTTGCCCAATGTTTGGCTGTGATCTCAGCATCTGTTTTGAACCCCTGCTGGGTGGAGCCTCTCAGAGGACAGCTCTGATAGGCTCCTGTCTGCAAGTATAGCAGAGTATCATTAATAGTGTCAGGCAAACCCACATTTTTTTTTTATCATGGTCTATGGAAGCTTTGATGCCCCAGCCTCAGTCGAACATTACAACCTCTCTCTCCTCCACACCTCAGTTGTTCCGCAGCTCTCAAAATGTTCCAGCTCTCAAAATCTTCCTCCAAAATACATCAAGACTAGTTGCAACCCTGCGTCCGTATTCTTCCTTATCTCTTCACTCAGAATCTTCATCCAATATACTATGAGGTTCTGTAGCACTGACAATGTGCAGGTCACAGCCAAGCCCTCCTTTTAAAGAGTATTTGTCAGCCATCTTAAATAAAACCCTGGCCAACCACGAGCTTCATTGTCATTTACGTGTTTGCTCAGTGGCCTTCCTTCTCTGTATTCTCTGAACATTTATTACCCACGGAGCAGCCTTATTCTTGTTTTCCACTGTATTTTCTGCCACATTGCATGGCACAGTAAATTTTCCTGCAGAAAGCAATGATTAAAATGGATAGAAATAGAAAATCCACAAGAGAAGACATAACTAAGGAAGTATAAAGGCATCACTCTTCTCAGTGATCAAAGATGTAATGCAAAACAGGGAGATATTTTACGTAAGCCAAAGTCAAAATGTTCCATTCTTAATCATGTTAGCAAGAATACAGTAATTCTTTGTCAACAGGAACCAATCTTCTAGAAAGAATTTGTTAATATCTATCAGCAGCAGCGGAAATCCTCACACTCTTTGGTGTAGTCATATTACATTTCAAAATGTATTCCAAGGAAATGATATGAATAAGTGCATGGAAATACTGTATACCTGGGGCTTTTACTGAGGCTGTGTCTGACAGTACACATCAAAACAGCTCAATCATACCATTTCTACTTGAATAAAGAAGATTAAAAACAACAGTTATAGATGCAAAATGACAGGAAGCAAAAATTACCACCTTACACAATTAAATTGCAAAGTAACAAAATGCACATATACTAAGGCTATAAATATGGACAGAAATTTTAGCATAAACTATACAAATGTGACAAGAAAAAATGATGAGATTAAAAGAAATGGTAAGCCTAATTTCCTAAAATGTTTTATACTCATGACCATGGATAATAAAAACAAATCTGTCCTCCTGGTGTGGGAAAAATTGTTTTGAAAATAAGACTGATCTTTTATTCTGTCTGAAGAGTCAGCCCATGCCACATGCTAGAAATTGCTCAATCTTGTACATTGATAGCTCAGATTTATCTTGAAGATATATATGTTGTGAGCGAGTGGTGATAAACCTAGTTACAATACACTGCAGAGCTCATCAGGTGCTGAGAAGGAGGCTCAGCACACAATAGCATCTGTGTAGGGAGTGAGCACTGTCCACTGCGGCTCACTTGGCTGTCACTGTGCTCTTGTTACTAGATGTATTTGTTTGTCTGCTCTAATGGCTCTTTGGTATACCTCCTCTTGATAATGACAGCAGGTGCTTTCCATTTATGACGCTGGCATCTTCCAAGTTCTCTTGAGAGAGAAACCATTGGGAAAGGGCACACTAGGCACTCATTCAACTTTGCTTAGAATGACACGCTACATTTATGGGCACATCTTAAAGGCAAGAGGATGAAAGCTCAGTGCCTGGTTAGGTAGCCAGGTCCCAGCACAGCTGCTCCCAGGCCTTGACTTTTGTGTCGAGGACTTGGAAATTTTTACCAAGTCAGCTTCCTTGGCACAGACTTGTTAACATTACGTAGCTATATGACTACATTTAGACAATGGGGTGAGAGCCCACAGAAGCTTCCCATGCGCTTAGACAGAAGGCGTTTGCTAAGCATGGTAGAGTTGTAAGATGGGAAGGCCACGCCTCAAGCACCATGCATGGCTGCTTATCAACAAGTTATTTAGACTTTATAGACCTTAGAAATAAAATTCAGTTCTATTAAGTTAGGGAGAAGTTGTATTTCTGACGCTAACATTAATCACAATCTTTCTAAATCTTGAAAAGTTTGTGTTTCAATCACAGCCACATCCTAGAAAGGTGGCTCAATAGAAAGTGTTTGCTGTGCAAACATGAAGAATGGAGTTTGGGTCTTTAGAACCCATATAAAAGCTGGGCAGGCATGGCACCTGCCTGTGGTCCCTGTACTCAGGAGGCAGAGGGAGCATCCTTGAGACAAGGTGGCTAGGTACTCTATCTGCAAATGATGAATTCCTCCTTCATCAAAAGACCCTGTCTCAATAAACAAAGCAAAGAATGACAAAGGAAGACACCAATGTCTATTTCAATTTCAGGCCTCCACATACACAGACACACATGGACACATCCTCACATGTAAGGGACAAAGAAGAAATATTTGCCAAAGTTTACTTAACATCATGCCCAGAACATTGCAACCTCTCAATAAGTGTGAGCTGTCATTACAAATGTCATCCTACATTAGGACAAAATGGACCAGCATCTAGTTTTGCCTTGAAGGAACAGTAGGCTTTAAGCTGGAGGAGTCTTGGAGAGCACATTTCAAATGGGACTTATGACATTCAACCAGCTAGAGGAAAGGAAGCATTTGGGAAATGATATTCATCCTGTTTCACTGCACAGTTCCAAAGACAGACTCGATGCGGTATGATATGGGAAAGCTGACTGCTGCCCAACGCTGGTGCATCCTGAATTAATTCAGAAGCCTATGAGACACAACACACGGGCAAATGTGTTCAGACACAAATTAGGGAGCTAGAGTGGTTTGTCTCGACTCAAAAGAAAAGAGGAGTAGAATGAAAGAATGAGTAGGAGGAGGGGGGAGGGGAGGGAAAGAAAGAGGGAGGGTGGGAAATGGAGAGAAAAGTAGGGTGGGAGGGAAAAGAAAAGGGGTGGATTGCATTCAGCAATAAATCTTAGATTTTTCCAAACTCTAAAATTGATGGCAATGAAACTTAAATTAGTAGAAGTAGGCAAAGCACCTGCCCTCAAGAGGTGCCTCTTAAACTGTAAGACACTATTCGCAACAGCAACTCAGACACCGGCTCTTCCTTTTGATCAGGAGCCTCTTTAGGAGCATGATCTGGAGTTGAAGAGATTGCTCAGTGGTTAAGAGCACTTGCTGCTGTGGCAGATGGTCTGCTCTCTGCACCCATATAGTGGCTTATAACCATTCCTAACTCATATTCCAGGAGACCCAACACCCTCTTCTAACTTCTCTAGGCACTAGGTGCACATATGGCATACACACATGCACACACACACACACACACACACACACACACACAGAGAGAGAGAGAGAGAGAGAGAGAGAGAGAGAGAGAGAGAGAGAGAGAGAGAGAGAGAGAGAGAGGCAAAACCACTTTGACATATAACATAAAATAAACTCCTGGGACCGTGGTGTGATTGCCTGCAGTGCTACCCACAGCACCCTAAGCAAGTTAGCTCTGGAACTCTTCATCTTCAGAAAGAGAGTTGTCAATAGTTGGGGGCGGGGGGGAGGGTATACTGAAACTGCCTTCTAAAATTCTAAATTGTTAATGGCTGTGCAAATCCACTTTTGCTTCCCTAAGGGCTAAGGTGCTTCTCTACAGATTGAGACGTCTGACTCCCAAACAATCTGAGTCAGTTTGGCATGAAGGCATGTCAGAAACTCGAAGTTTTGCTATCATCAACGCAATGACCTTAACTAGAATCCACATAAGAGGAGTTGAGCGTGGTGGTACACACTTGCAATTTGGTGAGGCAGACACAGAGTGATCCCTGGGGCTTGTTGACCAAACAGCTCTGCTTGCTATGCAAGCTTCAGGCCAGTGAGAGACGATATCTAAAGTTTGAAAAATCCATATAGATGGTTTCGGAAGACTAATGCTCAAGGTTGTCTTCTGGCACTGCTTGTACATACACACATTTTTGCACATGTACCCATACATGCATGTGCAGACAGGCATACACCTGCCACCCACACAATAAAATGGCATACTTAACCCCAGCTACATCTATAGTAACATGAAACGTACACAGTCTAGAGAATTCTACTGTTCTGTGGTTAATTTTAAAGCTCCAACTGTATCTTGTTCATATATAAAATAGAAAATGATATAATGAGGCACTGAAGTAACAGAAAAAGAAATTCAGTATACGGAACTGTAAACCAACCAAATACACACACACACACACACACACCTTGATATAACTTGCTTAATATATAAAATTAAAACTTCAGTGCAAGCATTATCTCACATCATAGGACATTTTAATATAATAGTTTGACATAAGTTTAACGTTTTATTCACTTAATGTTGTATCCTTCGAATCACACAGCAGAAAATGTTACCAAGGATACAAGGACAAAGGGTCAAATTTACCATTATACCAAGAGTCTTTGCACAAGTTTACATGGAATAGAAGGAACAAAAGATACTTAATTCAATAACATATTCAGATAAGCTGAACTATATAATGCTTTTTTATTTTTACCATTTTTCTACTTATCTTTCTCTGCATGAATATCCATTTATCTACCATCAGACACACAAAAGAGCTCTGAATATCCAGAGCTAAGCTTTACTAGATCATGAAACAAGTCATTAAAATTTATTAATATTTGTCACATATATGTAAAACACAAAACCCAGGCCATCTCCAGACTGATTTTTAGATAATGGTTCACTGTGGTAACAGTCATGCTCCTTCTGTGTCCATGGTAGCTTTTGAGTTAAATGAAAGAGTTCAGAGGTTATGTCAGAGACCATGGACCAGCCATAGAACTTGGATTCCTGCCTGCTCTGTTATCTTGGTGCCATAGGGGGTACTGTGTCCACTGAAACCAGAACTTAACTCATGCCTGGCCACTCAGAACTTTCTACACTACTAAAACCATTTTTAAGACATATGGATATTATATTTTTTACAGAAGCCACACCCATTCTAAAAATGTTACTGTGAAGGAATGTCTTGAGTGGATGTAACAATGGTCAACAAAGTGCTGTTTAGCCAATTTGTTACAGTAAAATGTATCAGTTCGGCCTAAGATGGCTAATACTTGACACAGAGTCTGAAATGTACTTTAAAGGTGCCAGCACTACGCTGGGCAGAATCGAAACTGATACAATTCTACTCATAAACTTTCGTAAACTAACTACTCTAAACCTCATAACATACATATATTCCAAGTACTTGCCAATCTGGTGATCCTCGGGCCATTTCTCTCCCCAGTCCTCCTCCACTGTCAATGGTCCTTCCCCTCTCAATTGTCAATCTTGGCTCCACCCCCTCTCCAGGAAGTCCTGCCTTCCACTTCCTGTCCTTCTGCCCAGCTTATTAGCTAAACAGTGCTTTATTGACAGTTGTTACATCCACACAAGACATTCCTCCACATGTTACTTTTTCCCAGGTTCCATCTCATGTTCTATCCATGTTGCTGCTTACAAGCCTGTTAAAACCTTTCCTTATGGAGCATGATAAAAGTAAAAAGCAAATAATAAAACAAAAAATAAAACAAAACAAACCCACTGCCCCTGTCTCTCATTCCTTCAGTGATTTCCTAAGGAGACAAAAACAAGTGGAGCCAGGCCATGGAAGCATTGCAGGAGCACCGGTTTGTGATGAATCTTCTTCCCTGGATTTTATTTCATGACACAGGGCTTCCAAAGGAAGAAGTTCACTGTGAGGTCTGAAAACAAGAGATGCTCACCAGATGAGAAAAGGCAACTCATACAGGATCCAGCCAAAGACCATGGGACACAGGCTGCCACTAAGCCCAGGGGACCTTCGGAGCTGTCCCACCCGATCAGCCCAGGAGCTGAGCCTGTTAAACACAGCCTGCTTGGAGGAAACCCTGAAAGATGCAGGTGCTGGAGTTAGTGTTCAAGGAAGGGCAAGGGTGGTGTAAGAGGAGATACATTAGGGTAGCAGACATACCTAGCCCGGTCCTTAAGCACCGAGTGCATTGCTCCTTGGTTTCTAAGGCTCCTGCATACTATGAAGGTGACCTCTGCCTGATAGATAAATTAGAGAAACCAGAAACTCCAACTAAGTGGCCATCTCGATGAGTGGCTTTGCAAATACTTTCCTTCGGGCACCTCACAGAGGTTTTAATCCCATGGTTTGTACAAGGTTGTCCTGAAGAGGCAAAATACACACAGTAACTATTACATATTGAGTTCTTGTTGAGACTCAAGAATTGGGTTGATTGCTTCATGTGAGGGATTGTCCTTCAATATGGCTTAGGCATTACTGTTTCCATGATAAGGCAAAGAAAGGTGAATGGGAATCAGTAAGAATGTGAAACAGATCTAACCCCCACGTGGGCCCATGCATTGGAGAGAGTGAGCTCGGTCACCTCCATTCAACATGTTCTCTTCCACAGCATTGGCCAAACACTATGGGCTGCCCTTGTAGCCTGATGATTTTGGGCTGACAGAGACTCCAAACCTGGTGCTTCACGGTGTCCTGGAGGAGGAGGGAGCCATGACACAACACCGGGGCTTCTTGTCCTACCTGGATACACAAATCCAAATCATGACTCCTATAGCTTCCACACATCAGAGATCCAAGGAGGCTCGAGAGCCCTCTACACAACAGAAATGGCTAACCAACTAACTGTATTACTTGCACTTTTAAAGAAGGGAGTGATACTCTGGCAGATGGCCTGCTGCTTGAGGAAGCCCAGGACCATGCAATCTGAGCCCCTTAGCCTTTCCTGTTCCACTCCTCAGGGGAAAGTCAAAGAATCACAGCCGCCTCCCACTGTGAATCCAGGTGTGGTTTACAGACTCTCCCAAAGCCCCTATGCTTTTGGCTGAATTTACAGTGAACTTCTGAGTTTCCATTGTTTTTTTTCCTCTGAAGTGTTTCTAAGGTGAATCACAATGTACCCCACTCAAGAAGGCCATTCTGTGGAGCTCAACCTGACTAGCACCAGGTGAACAAAGGACTGGCCTTTGGGGAAGATAAATACAAATGCAGAATGCCCTGGATAAAAAATATAAATCTCATAACCCCCTTATGTTTGAGAAACTAGATCAAAGACTGGCATCCCAGGTGTTTGACATGATAGGTATACTAATTGGATTTTAGGCAGGCACATTTAGAGTTCTGTGTAGATGCCCCCTTCAGAGGAAGTGCATTTAGTTTGCATTGCATTACATTAGCCTCTAATCCTTGAAGAATATTCACTGAAGGGAGGCCAGTATCAAAGAGGTCCTGGAGAGCTGTGTGTCCACTGCAGAGCCCCCAAAGCTCCTGGGTTGCTGCTCTTCCCAGGAGCAGCTTTCCAGCTCTTTCATGTCCTTAGTGGTAGGAAGGACATACTAGTCCAGACTGTTGCTCACAGCATCCAGTTCTCCTCAAAAAGAAGCATCTGAAAGCCACACATCCTTGGTGGTTCAGCACCATCTGACAGGAAAATGAAAATCAAATCCCCCCTTTACTTCATGACCTTTACTTCCAAACAAAGAATCTATGGCTCATTGCCAATCACCACTCCTGTTGCAAAATTAAAATTAATAATGGAAAGTTGGACAGATGGCTAGATTAAGAACTAATGGAAATATGAATGAGTTAACTAGTGAATGAATGAGTGAGTGACTCTTAAAGTCTTAGAGGAAGTGTTTTGGCATGTGCTTATGCTCTCTTCTAGCTTTGGAGTCTCACATACACTGGAGTGGCTCACAGATGGTTCTAGAATATATCAGTTGACTGAACAAACTCAGAGCAGCAATACTGTCATAATTCAGGTAACAGCAGGGACACTGATTAAACAGACTGAGCTATGAAGGAAAATGTCAGTCTGCATAGAGCAAAGGTCTCAGGTGTTTTGCTTAACTCTCAAATTGTGACATGATTGATTGTGTTTTCTGGCTCCTATTTATCTTCCCTCACGTTCAAGGGAAAAATTATTCCAACAATTCCTGAGAACAGTGCTGATAAAGAATCATCTTGCTAATTAATTTAGACAACTATCAAATTCATAAGCAATATACTTAGAATCTGACTTTCCAGGACCCTAGTCATTTTCCTAAGTGTTGGTGTACCCTGGGTTTCTGTGTTAACTGATAACATGGCTGCTCCATGGTATAGTTAAGGATCTAATTGTAAATTAGAGAGAGGAAATAGCCAGAGAGAAAATTTCCAGAGGTACCCAGAAGAGTCCGGAGCAGAGAGAAAAAGTAGCCATGACTAGCAGACTGGACATAGCCAGGGCTATCTGCCAGCGAGGGGATAATAACTGAGGAAGAAGAGTAGGGAAAACGTCGTGAGAATATCAGAAACTGGAGCTGAGAATAGTGAGGATAACTGGACTGTTCAGAGGGCAAGTAGCTGGAGTGAGGGACAGGCCCGCAGACTGCAGTGGGAGCATTGAAATACATAACAATTACTTGTGAGTAGGGACTAGGGGAGCCTACAGGTGTATGTTAATTTTGTAGCCCTAAGTCCCTTTGCCAGAGGCAAGGGAAATAACTCATTTTGGTAGGTGGGAACCAATTTCACAAGTTCCTGTGGAATTCTGGCTTTTATCTAACCACCAGAAATCCTCCTCCTACAGCCCAGGCTGAGGCCCTTGCTGGATATTTGGACTGCTTTTTGGAGTTCGGCGAACTGGAGGTTCCTTTGGACTTGACAGTTTGGTGTTAGGAAGCTGGAAGCAATGATCATGAAAATGAAGGTTACCACCACACATCATCTTCTATGTCTTGAAAGTTTTAATAGATCCAGGTCTGAAATGCAGGAAGATTTCCTGAGTGGTCCTTCATAATGCTTCTTTGGGCTTCAACTTGGGAGGTCACATCACTGTAAACACGCTTGAAGCACAGTGAGAAACTAAAAGAAGGGACCGAGAACCATCATTTGAGGAGGCCGAATATCAAGGCATCCCAAATGGCGCAGGGAAAATTTTCCACAGTGGCATTTGATTTTACATATGAAATATTCTGTGGGGTCAGAGAGGGTTTGGGCTTTTTCATAGGTCACAGAGTTCAGGAAAGAGAATGCCAACCTGCTGTATAATTCACCCATATTCACAGTCAAAACATATCTTTCTTCAAACATAAATAACATACACAATAATATGCATATAAAATAATGCCTTTTATAGTGCCCAACATAAACTATTTAAAACAGGCATTATGTAAAATAACCTAAACAAGCAATCCCATGATCTCTCATTAGCAGACAGACTCTGAAAACATCTATTTCCAGGAATCTCTAGAAAAACCTCCATCCTTCATGCCCACCATCCAGGAGGCCCAGGAGCCAAGTAGAGGAATGAAGAAGAAAATGAGGGAGGGAAGAGAATGAGGAAAGAAAAACTAAATTGGCCCCTCAGACTTGTGATCCATTGGCTTCCATCCTCCTCCCAGATGGTCCTCCTACCATATTGCCAGAGTGCCTGAAGTATTCCCTCGCCTTATTTCTGCTCTTTCTCAAATTCCTGTTTATTTCTTATGCAAAATATTTGCATAATAGTTTTTGCCTTTACAACACCCTTGCCTCTTTAGTCCTTTCCCCTAGGCTTCATCTTCTACAGCCTAAGTGTTTTAGCAAGGCACTTGTCTACATTTGTATTTGCTCTCCCCTAAGAGCCACTCCACTGCCAACTATTGAAACAATGGCATTTTTCAGCCTGCCTCCCTTGTTTGGACACCCAGAATGTAGTGCCAAATGTGAAGCTAATTCTGCGACAGAAATTGCTGTGTATTTACAAAGTGAAAGAAAACAAGTCTCACCTGACTCATTCCTACATTTTGAAGCTAGAATGTTGTACATCTCACTGAAAGCAGCTAATAAGAAGGCCGTCTCTCCTTCTGGCCCTTAGGTGCCACACTAGAGGAGAAATGGCAGGACAAATGACTGGTACTTCTTCACACCTCTTAATTGGTGCTATTCCACCCTCCTTGTCCCTGAGGAGGAGCAGTAGCTGGGAATTGGTCCATCTCCTGGCTCTGTCCTCTCAGGGACACTTAAAAAGGAAAGCAACAGGCACACGATGACTTTTTTAAAAAGTGTTGCCTTTCATGGAAACAGACTTCTCACTGCCCCTAGTTCTTAAGATCCATCAGGCCTACTGAACTACTTAGGTGGGCTTAGGCTCCTTACTATCAGCTCAATGCCATTTATTAGATGACACAGTAACAACCCATCCTGCATCAACTCACCCAATAAATTAATAGGCATCCACTTTGTAATGGAAAACAATCAGCTCAAACATAGGTGGTTTAAAACAACATTTGGCCACAGCCATCTGGCCTAACCCTAACCCTGAGTTCAGCACAAATAGCATAGCTCTCATTGCCTGGGAAATCAGGTAGAGTTCTTGAATATATCGCGAGCACACACACATTCCTCCAGATAGTGTGATAAAATGAGTAAGAACACGGCCTCAGGAGTCAGGCTTCTAGGAAAGAGTCCTACCTTAGCTGTGGGCCTCTTACCGCATCTCGCCATGCAATCGTATAGAGTCGTAAGTACAGGTGTCACACCTAGGACGGTGTCCCATACTTAGTTGCCTGTGACTTTACAATGAAGAGATCCTCAGGTCATTGTAGGGCTTAGAATCCTTTGGGAGCTGTCTGTATTAGTCAGTGTTCTCTAGATTAACAGAACTTATAGGACTAATCTTTCTATAGAGAGAAAGAAGTTTATTAGAATGACTTAGAGGCTGTGGTCCAACTAGTCCAACACTGGCTGAATGTGAACAGAAGGTCCAAGAATCCAGTAGTTGTTCAGTCCATGAGGCTGGGTGTCTCAGATGGTCTTCTGTACACGCTGGAATCTCTAAGAAGTAGGCTCTAATGCCAGTGAAGGAATGACTTTCTAGAGAGGCAAGAACAAGCAGGCAAAAAACACAACTTCCTTCTTCCATGTTCTTATATAGGCTTCCAGCAGAAGGTGTAGGCCAGACTAGAATCAGGTCTTCCTACCTCAGAGATCTGGATTAAAGGTGTGTCTTTCTGCCTCAACAGTCCAGATTAGATGTGGATCTTCCCATTTCAAATCAAACACAGGTGTGCCTCTGTATTTTTTGGTTTTAGTTAATTCCAGGTACAGTCAGGTTAACATCCCAGAATAGTCACCACAGGATCCCTCCACCATCCAAAGTTCATCTAAGCACCACAGGAGCCAAGGCAATTCTCTCCATAATTTAATCAGTCCTGGTTCTCTTTAGCATGGAGTTATATGTGGGAAGCAGATGCTCAGGATTGTATAGGTGGCCTTATATGCGGGTGTGGCAAGGTGGGCAAGTCCATCCGGCAAGAGGAAGTGTTGGGTACCCCTCCTCCACTCCTCCTTGATTGCTTCCCCCTCCTTAGACAAATTCAGATCATAGCTTTAAGTGAGGGGAGAGGGACCAGATGGAAAGGTCTGAGTTCCTCTGGTCACCACGAAGATGGAGGCTGCTTTCTCCTCAGGAATGCAAGAAATAAACACGTTTATACTTGAATGTGTATAGACTCGGCACAGTAGGCCTACGCTAGCTAATCCAAAAGACCTGGCTCCTGCTGCCTATCAGTTATCTATTTTTCTTGAATTTTCACTTTACATTTAAAAGCCACCTGATGTGCTTTTGTAAAGCCCATTTTTATTGCCAGTTCAATTTGGCTCTTATAGTTTCTATTTTATAAATATAAATAAATACTACTTACACACCAAGGATTCTGGCTACACAAATGTCCCTGGTAGAGCTTTAACTAGGAGAACCTCCATTTGCAGGACCCCAGCTGATCTACACCCTCCAGTACTGAATCCTAAGTCTCAGCGTCAGCCACAACACTTGCAGTGGCATCATAGAGGCTGTATACTAAAGGCACAGACTTCAGACAGCCAACTGCCACTCTTGGGCATGTCAATGACTTTGTCAAATCACCGACAGACTGCATGGCTACATCTGGATCTTCAATATAGATAATTTTATCCACAAGATGCTCCCATTTCTAACATAACAAAATAAAATATAAGATAAACAAAAAACAACTATCACACCAGAGCTAGACAGAACAAACAAACAGAAATAAAACAGCCCAAGAGATGGCACAACAATCAGAGATCCACTCATTCACACACTCAGAAATCCCGTAAAAACACTAAATTGGAAACCATAATGAATACACAGAAAACCTGGAGCAGACTTGTGAAAGCCCTGTGCTTGCTGCCTCAGTCTCTGTGAGTTCATAGGATCTTTGATCATGTTGATATATATGGCCTTGTTTCCTTGGTGTCCTCCATCCCTCTGGCTCTTACACTCTTTCTGCCTCCTCTTCTGTGGGGTTCCCTGAGCTCTGAGGGGAGAAATTCGGGAGACATCCGATTTAGGGTAGAGTGTTCCAAGGTCTTTAACCCTCTGCATAATGTCTGGCTGTGAGTCTCTGTATTTGTTGCTATCTGCATCAGGAGGAACCTTCTCTGATGAGGGGTGAGCAAGGCATTGATCTGTGAGTATAGCAGAATATCATTCGGGATCATTTTATTGCTGCTCTTCTTCTTCTTCTTCTTCTTCTTCTTCTTCTTCTTCTTCTTCTTCTTCTTCTTCTTCTTTTCTTGTCTTCTTCTTTCTTCTTCTTCTTCTTCTCTTCTTCTTCTTCTTCTTCTTCTTCCTCCTCCTCCTCCTCCTCCTCCTCCTCCTCCTCCTCCTCTTCCTCCTCCTCCTCTTGTTCTCCTTTAAACCAGTAGTATTTGGTTTTACCCTAGGTCTCTGGGCTACCTAGTCTCCGGTTCTTGGTTACCCAAGCAGTGCCATGGAGTGACCCTTAAGTCAAGTCAGACATTGCTTAGTTACCCCCACAAGCCTTGTGCCACCATTGCACTAGCATATTTTGCAGGCAGGACACCATTGTAAATCAAAGGTTTGTGGCTGGCTTGGTGCTTATGTTTCTCCTTTGGCAGCATGCAGAGTACCTTCCTGTATCAAAGATGCTAAGACATAAGAGTGAAGGCTCTGTGTAGGTACCAGTTCAACTTCTCCATGTTCGGTGAGTTGTATAGGTGCTGTATTTAGCAACATAGCCTTTCCTTCCATTCTGGAGAGCAACCTATGGTCATGGTAACAGCCTGGGTTGTTGCGGATTCCCACAGGACCCGGAAACTTCATTTGGTGACAAAGGTTCCCAGTTGGGACTGTCTCCCCTATTATTTGGAGATTTCATTTAGATTGCCTTCATATATGGTCTGCTATATTACATTTCCATACTACCACTCAAATGGCCCTTGATTTTTCTGTCTCCCCCCATATTCCCTCCCCCCCTCCTCACTTGAGCCTCCTCTTACAGTCTCGCCCACCCCACCCCTATCCATCGATATCTATCTATTTCATTTCCCCTTCCTAGGAAAATGGATCCAGCCCCCCCCCCCCAATCCCTAATTCTCTACCTAACTTGTGTGGTTCTACAAACATAGCTTGCTTATTGACTTAACAGGCTTATTGTTGCTTTAAAAGCTAATATCCACATATAAACAAATGCATACCATATCTGTCTTTCTGGGTCTAAGACTCCTCACTCAGGATGACATATTTCTAGTTACATGCACTTACCTGTGAATCTCATGACTCTGTATTTGCACTTGCTTTTCAGAGAATGTGAATTTAAAAACAAAACATTATACAAAGCATTTCGCTCAGGTTACTTGATTTTGAAAAGTCTTCTGAGATCACTACTGTCATTTTACAAATCTCTGGGCTGAGTTTCTGAGACACAGAGCAGCTCCCACAGCTTCCAATGACTGCGCCCTCTCTACTGTTTAACAAACTCCCTTCCATCTTCGAAAGTCAGCATGGAGAACCAATTCCTACCTTAGACAATTACTATTATTGTTGTTATCGTTGTTACTGTTACTGCTCTGTGGAAAATCTTCTGCTCTTATTTTTTGTGTGGCCTCCTGGTAGTGAAAGCACCTTGGTGTAGAGTACACTGGCGTCTCTATTTATATAACTAGTGTCCACATAAGTACCTGTTATAAACTCAAGCACTGAATGCAGCCGAGCCCTGCTGCATTTAGCTGGGTTTATTCTTAATGAGATGATGCGGCTACATGTGGGAAGATTGGGAAGATGACTTTTTGGTGGGTGGACTGAATTCAATGAACAGAATTTTAAAATGGAAGGTTCTGTGGCTACCAATGTTTCAGTGAGTGTGAAATTCCAAAGCAAGTTGCAAAATTAGCACCTGAAGCTTCATAAAAGAAGTCTGAGAACCAGCTCCATTTTTTTTTTTTTTTTTTTTTTTTTTTTTTTTTTTTTTTTTTTTTTTTTTTGGTCAGATGGAGATGTTGGAGAATGGAAGAGGAAGATTTTTTTTTTTTTTTAAAGAATGCCTTTGTGGAAAAGTGCCAGTCGTCTGCAGGTGTTCTACCTCCTAGGGGATCCGGTGGATTGTGCTACTCCATGGCAAAAGGAGGTCACAGGAAGGTTCTCGAAAAAAATTCCCTATTCCGTCTTCTCCATCCAGCCAAGGAGCACACAGATTCTGCTTCCGCTCTGCTCCTGACTAAGCATGCCAGTCTCAGAGCTGCCTACTCTGGTGGTGCAGGAGGCAGCGGGTTTGGGCATTCCGTGGGCTCTCAGAATTCAAAGGAGTAAGCAGTTCTCTGGTCATCAGAAAGAGGTGTGATGGGTAGGAAAAGAGCACAGAGTTACCAACAGTCTTCCAGCAGGGTTCTACAGGGATTTGGGTACCAAGCAGCAAGACTAAGGGGTGCCAGCTGGCCAGTTACTGGGGAACCCAAGGAAGGAATCCCATTCATCTCCCTGGAATAGCACTGTGTTCATGGAGGTCATGGTGACCACAAGAGAGAAGTTGATACATTGTGCATGAGTTTGTTGAAGTGGCACTCAGAAGTTTAAATATTTGCTTGGCACCAAAGTATAGCACCCTCATTCTTACTCTCCGGCCACCTCCTTCCTTTCTCCCTGTTATGCGTGAGGTGGCTGGACTACTCTACTCAGAGAGAAACTGGGTAGACAAGGAGAAACGATTGAAGTGCTGGAGCAGGTGGCAGGTGGGAGAGAGGTTCTCACTCCACTGTGTACCTAAGAGAGACGACTCAGCCCTTGCCTGCTTCCTGTATTACTTCTTCCAAGAAGACCTGGGTATCAGCCTGGACACTCATCAATGCTCTCGCTCTTGTGTTAGCCTGGGAAGTCAGGATTCCTTCACACCAGTTACACTTCGCGGCCTGAGAAATCTGAGCTCCTTGAACCTAAGATTTTGATAGCCCCCTGGAACTGTTCCAGCAACCAGAGCCTGCCTGTCCTTTCTATTTCCTGGCTCCTTCCATCCTTCCATCTTTCGGCTATAGCTCACTGCTTTCTCTTGCTATAGCTCTACTTCCATTGCCTCTTTCTCTGCCCTGGCCACTTTGGAATCACTCAAGTATGGCTTCCGCTGACAAGTAGCCAGCTTCCTTGGCCCAGCATGGCTGAGCTGCCACAAACTGCCAGTGCTTTGCTGTCTGTGCTGATGCTTTTTATACTTCCAGGTCAGTCTGCAGTACTGAGAGGAGGGAAGAGACCACTGGAGAGAAGCCTTTGATTGGGCCTTCAGTTGCAAAAGCAGGAAAGGCAAGAAAAAAGAGCATCTTCCAGTCACCTCCCCAAGTAAGCCAGAGTAGCCTGCTTGTATGGCCAGAGGAACAACATTTGAATCAATCACAGCCATACCTCATATGCAAATTAAGGTTTGTGTTTGCACCAATCACAGTATACCTCACATGCAAATGAAGTCTTACACAAATAATGTTTTGTGTCTGTTCCCATGAAAGCTTTCCCTCCTTAGAACCAGGTACAGCAGTCCTTCTGCTAGTGACCTGGACGGAAACCGTAGTAAAGTCAGAGTTCACTGAGGCCCATGATAGAAAATGTCTGAACCAAACTTTTTCAAGCAGTTCTCACTGAGGCAGCACCTTCAGGAACTAAAGAAACAATATTGATTATGATATTATTTCCTCAAGCTGTCCATGGAGTGTGTAAGACAGTTGCTACAGACATAAGGCTAGCCTGATTGGTGGGCCTTTTGCTCAAGGTAGGCAAGGCAAGGGTAAGCCCCACACCTGCCACGTAGAAGTCAAATTGCTCTACCTCTAAGGTCTTTGCTTATGTACAAGCATCAGAAGGAGCTTTGCTTAGAGGAAGAATGTAAAGAATTTACCATTAACACTAAGTGATTTTAGCAGATCTCATCAGTGTCTGACAGTTAGCTGTATACTCCTCTCTCCCATCTCAACCCACTGAAATCTCAGGAAGCAGCTGGTGAGAGAAAGCAAGGTCCCAACAGGAGACATAGCTGACATCACATCCCCTTACCTTCCCATGCAGACCTGATACCAAAGCCTGAGAGAGGGGAGGGACTTCTACTGCACTGAGAACAGGAGTTTGTTGTTGTTGTTTTGTTTTGCTTTGTTTTTCTTAGGGCATTTCCAACTTAACCCTTTAGTGACTACAATCATATAAACACACTGCAGTTTCATTTGTTAAGTACCAGAAAATCACAGACCTCACAGTTTTCATTTGGAAAATAAAGTTTCCCCCCTTCCTTTGAGTGAGCTTCTGAAAATTAATGGAAATTGAAAATAAGCTTATGTTTAAAGCCTGGCCTGGTTCCATAGGCCTGTCAGTCAAGTGTTCAGAAGTCTGAAACAGGAGGATTGCAAGTCCAGGGCCAGTCTAGGCAACTCAATAAAACAATATACCAAAAAAAAAAAAAGGGAAGGATGTTGCTAAGTAGCATAATTCTTGCCTACAAATTCACATATAAAATCTTAGCACCAAAAACAAACAAAAAAGCTCTTTACTTGTGGTCTTGAATTTTATGTGTTCTGCTTCTTCGTCTTCTATACACCAGGTTTATCACTGAGCAGAACCGCTGTGGTCACCCTAGTCCAGAGTTCAGGGGTAGAACGTGGGAAATCCCATCACAAAAGACAGAGCCCCATGACCAGAAATAGCACCCAGACTCATCAGTGCGTCAGTACGCTTCCTTTTCCTAGGTGAAGTGCTAAGCTACAGGTATCGTGTTCAAGGGGACCTATGTTTTTGCATGTCCTCTTTCGATGGAAATGGCAATGACAATAAAAATTTTTATCAATGGGAAATGTGATCTTTACACACAGCAGAAATGTTACCCGGGACCTGTTTAAGAAGGTAAGCCTTGACACGAGGTCCAAGCGGTCCCTGGAGGGTCTAGGCATGCTGGGAAGCACCGAAACTGCTCAGCGTTCTATGGGCCAGGAGTGATGGGAAGTGAGGAAGTACAATGTGGAGTGAGGGGGGAGAACGAAGTAAGCAAATATGCAGTGGAGAAATGGACGACGGAGAGAAGCCGAGTGGTTTGTAAGCTGTGAAATGAGGTGGTTGCTGTTCTTGCTCCTTGGAAAACGGTCAATTACCCTGCTCACCACTAGAGCTAGTAACAACGTAAAGTGGCAGTAGGCCTAGGCCTTCTGCCTTTGAGAAAACCAACTAGTGTTTTAGAGCCACATGCTAGCCCAGGAAGAAGAGCGGTGTCTGTAAAGTGGAGACCCACAACTGCCTTCCCAAGTTCTGCTGCGTTTACTTCGCATCATTGGCCTATCTGGTAATCTCTCTAGTTGGTTCTGGTTCAACCATGAGACTGGATGACTCTATGCTGAATTACCGTTTTAGTGTTTGGTGTTTAACTTTGGCCAGGGATTTACTTCCTTTAGAAGCTTTGGGTCTGACAAACATTGGAAGACACACAGAGGCACAGGCCATAAGATGTGCAAGGACAAGGTGGTGAGATGGAAGAGAAAGGGAAGTGGGACGGTTTGAGCGCTATGAAGAGAGGCAGATCTGGAGATGGGAAAGTGAAGAGGAACAGTCTGGTGTGAATGGCCTGTGATGCCATTTGAGGCCATGGGAAAGTCCCAGCCCATGCTGCCACTGCAGGCCATGTCTGAGTTTGTGGCCATGCACCAGCAGGGGTCAGTGTTGATGTCTGGAGCCCATATTACTACCAAAGGCCAGATGCATCTGGCCTGGGCTGCTGCCTGGGACTATGTTGATATCCAGGGGCTGCACAGAGCTGGCCCTGCCCCTCAGTGGCTGCTGCATTGAAGAAAGCTGGCCCTGAGGACATGATTATAGGAAAGCTGGGCCTGTCTTTCGTCTGCCATGCTGTGTTATAGGCAAGGAAGAGATGCAATTCTCCCTCACCCTCCACCTCTCACCCCCTGCAGTGGACAGAAGAGCTGACCCTGAGGTCATGAGAGAGGGAGAGCTGGTCCTGACACTCTGCTTTAGCACTTGGGAAAGTAGGTCGCACCAGTAGCCTGGGCAGTGCAGTAGAGCTGGCCCCACTCCTTGCCAACTGTGGCATTGGGTGAGTTAGTTGGGCAGGGCTGGAGAGCTCACGCTAGTGGTAAAGGTCAGCTGGCAGGCTGACCAAATCAGCTACAACCTAGGCCCAAATCCAGGGCTATGGGTTGGTCCACCCCAGCTATGAACTCCTGCAATGTATAAAGAGGCCAGTCCCGCAGATCCAAAGCTGCAGTATCTTCATGACACAGGGCAGCAACAGGCTATCTGAGAGGAGTCCCAGTGAGATTCAGTATTGATAGTGTAGCAGACACCAGAGGCCTTGAACCAGAGCAATGACTCATTGGAATGAAATTTTCAACTAAAGATATATGGACAAAAATGTATACTATGTGACACACTGTGACAGACTCCATCTTCTACAATGAGATTTTTAAATTTATTTTTTTGAGGGGGAAGTTCCAAGTCAGAAGGCAGATACAAAGGGACTAGGAGATGAATGGATTTAGGGAGCATGGTGTGAAATTCACAAAGAATTAACAAATAGAAAGAGAAAATAAAAGGAGGAAGGGAGGAATGGAGGGAGGCAGAGGGGGAGAGAGAGAGAGAGACTCGAAAGCCTTGTCCCAAGCCAAGTAAATCAGAATCTGTCCTGAATCTCACTTGTCAATCAATACTGATGCAGCTAAAATTCAAGCCACAGAAAATAAACAAGATCAAATAGGCTTTGTCCCAGAAATAATTCAACACACATAAATTGATACTTGCAATCCACCATATAAGCAAACTAAAAGACAAAACGCACATGATCATCTCACTAGATGCAGAAAAAACCTTTGACAAAATCCAACATGTATTCATGATAACAATCCTGGAGACAGTAGGGATACATGGGACATATCTCAATATAAAAAGACACTTTACAGCATGTCCATAACCAACATCAAATTAAATGGAAAGAAACTTAAAACTTTATCACTAAAATCAGGAACAAGACAACGTTATCCACTCTCTCCATACTTAGTTCAATACAGCACTTGAAGTCTTAGCTAGAGCAAGAAATAAGGCAACTGAAAGAGATACAGAGGTCAAATTTGGAAGGTAAGAAGTCAAAGTACCTTTATTTGTAGATGATATGTTAGTATACATAAAAGACCCTAAGATTCCATGGGGAAACTCCTACATCTAATAAACACAGTAAAGCGGCAGGAAAAATTAACCCATAAAAATTAGTAGTGCTCCTATATACAAGTAAGAATAATGACAAAGAACTCAGAGAAACACCACCTTTTACAGTAGCCTTAAATAACATTAAATGTCTTGCAATAATGTTAGGCAGTGGAAGACTTGAATGATAAAACATCAAGTCACTGAAGAAAGAAATTGAAGAAGATATATTAAAAGATGGAAAGATCTCTCATGCTCATTATACTAAAAACAGTCTACAGATTCAATTCAATATCCATCAAAATCCCAGCACAATTCTTCAGAGATCTTGAAAGGATACTTCTCAGCTTCATAAACACAGAGAGAGAAAGAGAGAGAGAGAGAGAGAGAGAGAGAGAGAGAGAGAGAGAGAAAGGAGCAAAACAAACAAAAAAACAAGGAGAGCTAAAATAAACCTGAATAATAAAAGAACTGCAGGAGCTATCACGATTCCTATTCCCAGTTTCAAATTGTACTACAGAGCTATAGTAATAAAATAAGCATGGTATTGGCACAAAACAGACACATTGATCAATGGAAGCGAATTAAACTCCCAGAAATAAATCTACACACCTATGGACATCTTATCTTTTATAAAGAAGCCAGAATGCACACTGGGGAAAAAAAAGACAGCATCTTCAACAAATGGTCCTGGTCAAATCTGCATGTAGAAGGATGCAAATAAAGCCACACACCTCAACAGGAAAAGATGTTTTTACTAACTGCACATCCAATAGAGTGCAAATATTCCAAGTATATGTAGAACTCAAAAAACTGGATATAAAGAAGACAACCAAATTAGAAAATGGGGTATAGATCAACACAGAGAATCTTCAAAAAGGAAAACTTAAATGGCTAAGAAACACTTCATAGAATGTTCAAAAGACTTAACTGTCATCAGGGAAATAAAAATCAAATCTACTTTGAGATTTCATCTCATACCTCTCAGAATGGCTAAGATCAATAAAACAACAGCTCATGCTGGCAAGGATGTGGAATAAGGGGAATATTCATCCATTGCTGGTGACACAGCAAACTTAAAACAGCTACTGTGGGAATCAGTAGGGTGGTTCATCAGGAAGATGGGACTCAATCTACCTCAAGACTCAGCCATACCACTCTTAGGCATGTACCCATAGACACTTTGTCCTGCCACAGAGACATTTGTTCAGCCATGTTTATTGCTGCTCTATTCATAATAGGCAGAAATTGCAAGCAACTTAGATGACTATCAACAGATGACTGGAAGAAAATGAGGTGCATTTGCACAATAGAGTATTGCCCAGCTGTTAAAATTATAAAATTTGGACCACACAATGGGTGTGCACACCTTTAATCATAGAACTTGGGGGACAGAGACCATCCTAGTCTAAAGAGTGAGTTCCAGGACAGCCAGGGCTACACAGAGAAACCCTATTTCCAACCACCACCACCCCAAAAAGAAAGAAACTTCTAGATAAATTTCACAGATAAATAGATGGAACTAGAAAAAAATTATCTTGAGTGAGGTAATATAGACCCAGAAAGATAAATATGGTATGTATGCTCTTCTATATGGACATAAAAGGTTAAGTAAGTAAATAGATAGTTATGGATGTCTGAGTTTGAGGGTTGCTACTGGAATGGGAAGATCATTTGGGGAGGTGAGGGGCAGAGGGGCGTGAGAGGGAAATATAGGGGGAGAAAGCTGAAATCAAGTGCCACTTGAGTGATAGTATGGAAACCCAATATAGTAGAAGCTTCTTAAATTATATACATATATGAAGGCAATATAAATAAAATCACCAAATAATAGGGGAGATGGAGCCCCAACTCGACATCTCTTATCATCAAATGAAGTTTCCAATACTGGGACTGGGTTACATCTAAGTGAGTTGTGGACCAAAGGGATCTATGAGAATTCTCAAATCACCAAGGCTGTTGCCAAGACTATACATTTCTGTCTTTAAAATGACATCAAGGCCACATTGCTAAAGATGACAACTATACAACTCAGTGAACACAGGGAAGTAGAGCTGGTACTTACATAGAGCCTTCACCCCTATATTGAGCATCTTTGATACAGGAAGGTAATCTGCATGCTGCCGAAGGAAAAACATAAACATCAACCCAGCCACAGAACCTTTGATCTACAATGTCGTCCTGCCTACAAGATATGCTAGTGCAATGGTGGCACAAAGTCTGTGGGAGTAACCAACCAATATCCAATTTGACTTAAGGCCCATTCCATGGGATATAACCCATACCTGATACTCCTTGCACAACCAAGAACCAGAGACTAGATATCCTAGAGATGTAGGGGCAAACCAAATATTACTGTTCTGCTAAAGCAGTAGTTTTCAACCTGTGGGTCAAAACCTCTTTGGGAGTTGAAAAACTCTTGCATATCAAATATTTACATTATAATTAATAACAACAGCAAAATTACAGTTATGAAGTAACAAAACAATTTTATGGTAAAGGTCACCACAACATGAGGAGTTGTATTAAAGAGTCACAGCATTATGAAGATTGTTAAAAGAACAATAAAATGATTCCTTTATGACATTCTGTTCAACTCATAGATTAGTGTCTTGCTTAGCCTTCATCAGAGAAGCTTCCTTTGACAGGAGATGGGAGCAAATACAGAGACCCACAGCCAGATAATATGTTGAGAGTGAGAACCCTTGGAAGACTCAGCCCCAATTTAGATGTCTCCATCAGTTCCCTCCCCTTAGAGCTCAGTAGAAACCCTGTTTAAATGAGAGGTGAACACACACCCCCATCCATAACCAAGAAGCTATCTTCAACGATAAACACTTGAAAATAAAATTTTATTTTCCTCTAAGAGAATCATACTGGGAAGTATAGGCCTCATGGTCAAGTAGATGGCCAACAGGTGATGAACTCAAAGACATATTTGGGGTTTTGTTTGCTTTTGTTTGTTTTCTCTCATAATGTCATGTCACAGCTTTTTCTTTTTTAAATTTTCTTTTTTAATTTTATTTACCCAATAGGTCCTTTGTGTACATATTATGGAAATAAGTTTTGTGTTTTCACAGGGTTCCTGAGTATGCCAACAAGTGTATTTCTTTTTCTTCTGCTCATTCTTGGACTCTTTACTTTTTGTTTGTTTTTTTACCTATTCCAATATGTTTGTTTTGTTTTAATTACATCATATTACGTCATATCATATCAAATAATCATATTATATTATATTATATTCCCTTGGATGCCTGGGGTTTTTTTCTATTTTTCCCTTTTATTGAAAATATATTCTTTTCTCATATATTATATCCTGGTTATAGTTTCCCTTTTCTCTACTCCTCCGTTTCTCCACATGTACCCTCCCATCAGGATCCATTCCTTTTCTGTCCTTCATTAGAAAAGAAAAAATGAAGGCTTCTTCCTTTCCTCTGGGGCAGTCATCAGGTGAGGCAAGATGGGTGCATACAAATACATCCCACAACTATGGAGGAAGAAGCCATTCAATGTGATGCATGATGCGCTTTCTTCTTCCTCTTCTTCTTCTTCTTCTTCTTCTTCTTCTTCTTCTTCTTCTTCTTCTTCTTCTTCTTCTTCTTCTTCTTCTTTAAAAATTTTTAAGATATATTTATTATGTATACAGTGTTCTGCCTGCTTGTACCCCTACATGCCAGAAGAGGCCATCAGATCACATTATAGATGGTTGTGAGCTACCATGTGGTTCCTGGGAATTGAACTCAGGACCTCTAGAACAGCAGTCAATGTTTTTAACTGCTGAGTCACCTCTCTAGCTTGACATGCTTTCTTCTGAGGGTCCACTGCTGGCAATACTGACAGCTCTCTGTGCTTCACAGGGCTCCCCACCCAACTCTGCTAGATAAGGCACAAAGGCTGGGATACAAGCCAAGCAAGGTTATGTCATTTATAGGCTTCCTGTCTGCCTTGGTGGCCAAAAACACCCAGTTCCTAAGGGTGCAACTGATGGCAGGCCTGTCCACCATGGTGTTAACCAGCTAAAATTTGCCCAAAGCCTACAGTCTAATACTGAGGTGAGAACTGGACAGCACTGTGGAGCTTTGAGAGTCATGAATTCTTACTGGGTTGGTGAAGAGTCCACATATAAATTTTTTGAGGTTATCCTCATTGATCTGTTCCATAAAGTTATCAGAAGAAATTCCAACACCCAGTGGATCACCAAACCAGTCCACAAACACAGAAATATGTGTGGGCTGACATGTGCTGCCCACAAGAGCTGTGGCCTTGCAAAGGACTGTAAGTTCCACCACACTATTGGTGGCTCTCACCATGCAGCCTGGAGAAGGCGTAATACTCTCCAGCTCCACCGTTACCAAGAATACACGTGGTGTTTGTAAAATTCATGCCCAATAAAAAGAAAGAGAGAGAACAGAAAAGAACAGTCTTCTAAGAGATAACAACAAAACCTATTAAAATAAAATATTATAAGATTTTTTTTAAAAAGTCCTTCATATTGAAGTTGAACCGAGCAAACCATCAGAAGGAAAAGAGCCCCAAGAAAAGGCACACGAATCAGAAACTCACACGTTCACCATCAGGAGTTCCATAAAACACTGAAACTGAAAGCTGTACTGTGTAGATAGAGAACCTGGTGCATAACAGTGTAGGTCCTGTGCTTGCTGATTCGGTCTCTAGGAGATTACATGAACGTATCTCAGTTGACTTAGAGGGACTTGTTCTCCTGTTGTCCACCGTCCCCTCTGATTCTCGTAGCCTTTCTGCCTCCTCTTCTGTGGGGATCCCTGAGCTCTGAGAGGAGAGATTTCATGAAGACATCCCATTTAGAGCTGTGTCTTCCTTCTAGGTGTAAAGTTTGGCTGAGGGTCTCTGCATCGGTTCCCCTCTAGTGCAGGAGGAAGCTTCTCTGACGATGGCTGAGCAAGGAACTGATCTACGAGTACAGCACAGCAGAATATCATTAGGAGTCATTTACTCACTACTTTTTTTTTTGTAAGACCAGGAGTATTTGTTTTTAACCTAGGTCTCTGGGCTATCCAGTCTCTGGTTCTTGGTCACTCAAGCACTGTTGGGTATTGATTCCATTTCATGGAGTGAGCCTTAAGTCAAATCAGACATTGATTAGTTATTCCCACAAGCCTTGTGCAACTATTGCTCTAACATATTTTACAGGCAGAATAACACTGTAGATCAACAGTTTTGTGGCTGGCTTAGTATTTATGTTTCTCTTTTTGTAGAATGCAGAATGCCTTCCCATACTAAAGACACTAGAACACAGGAATGAAGGCTCTATGTAGGCACCAGCTCCTTGACTCCACGTCAGTGACTTCTATGGGTGTTGTCTTCAGCAATAGGCCCTGCTGGCTTTTTGTGGAGAGCAACTCACTGTCTTAGCAATAGCCTGGGTTGTTTGGAGATTTCCATGGGAGCCCATTGGCCAACAATTCAATTGGATGGAACAGTCCCAGTACTGAAATCTTTGATTGCTTACAATAAATGGCCAGTACAGTTTCCATCTCTCTCATTATTTGGAGACCTCATTAAGATTGCTTTTATATGTTATGGGAAGTTTCCACTGCACTCCTTCAAATGCCCCCCTAATACTATCTGTCTTTCCCTGAATTTCCTCCCTCAATCTCACCTGCCATCCCCCTCCCCACCTAATCCTCCCATGCCTGTCCCCTCCTTGACTGAAGTCCATCCATAAAATGCATTCCAAGTTGGCAAAAAATACAGATGGAAGTTATGTCAACAAAAATCATACACAGAAATGTCAGGGCAGGAAGTCACTATGAAGTCACTCTAGCTCCTTGAAGAAGAGCTGTGATTACAATACACAGTCTTACATAAGTCCGCTATTCACACAGGTCATCTACTCTCTTGACCGTGAACTCTGTGTATGCAACTGTTTTGAAAACTTATTTGGATTCTTCAGTAGACATTTCAGAATACAAGTAAATCTCACACAGAGTATGACTTTTTGCATTATTAAATGAGCTGAAGTTTGCCATTTGTTACAAAAATTTATGATGGAATTGCCCTACTCTATTTACACACACACACACACACACACACACACACACACACACACACACACATCCCTATTTATCAGAACCACTGTGCAAGACCATGAGTATAGCTGCAGATTCACCTGATAGGAATAAATACAGCCAAAACTCTCAGGTTTTCAAAGCAACTAATCTACCAACATCGATCAAGCAGACGTATTGGCTCCCAAGCCATCTGCAGCGGCAATATTGTAACATTCATGGCTGACATGTAATATCCTTTCTACTCATCAGATGCACAGATTTCTCACTTAATCCTTTCCTTTCATCTAGCTTGGAAGTGGCACAGCCACCCTGTCAGCCTAGCTAGGATGCTGTCCAGTCTCCAATCCTCTGAGCTGTACTACTTCCTGTGACACCAGGAAGCATGCACTATCTGTATCTATAATAATACAAAGTCTAATTGTTTTGTGAACTCATTTTCTGTCTGAGGCTTATCAAATCCTGCTTCTACTTCTTTCTACTGTAGGAACTTGGGCAAGGTGCCCAAGTACATGGGGCCAAGATTTTCTCCTCTAGCTGCTATCATATATGTATTATACCTTAACTTTTTCTGCAGAAGATCCCCAAATTATTTAAAGCACTTGGGTGTCTAACATCTCCATAACACTGAAACAGCAAGGCTGACTTATGAAGCCTCCATATTGAGACAATACCTCACCCCCAACATCTCTCCATCTGTAACCTGTAGCCCTACTACACACACACACACACACACACACACACACACACACACACACACACACACACTCGTGCCTCTCCAACTGGTATGTCCAATCCATGCTGTAGGGCTTCCTATAGCCAAGTATAGCTATGGATATGGCACAACACATAAACATAAACTTATTGAGGTGCTGAAGAAATGGCTCAGTGAGTAAGAGCACTTGTTACTCTTGCAGATGACTTGGGTTCAGTTCCCAGCACCCACATGATTCACAGACACCTGAGCCATGGAATTCAATGTCCTTTTCTGAGTCTGTGGCACTATACATGTATACAGTGCACATACAAGCACAAAGGCAAAATAGTCATACATATAAAAGAAAATAAATCTAAAACATAAAGTAAAATAACTATGAGCTTGGAGGTGTGGTGTATCTCAACAGCGTGAACTTTGTAAATGACAACATCTTATCTCAGGAGCTGAGAAACCAGCCAGTCTCGATTTTGTTCCTAGGAGCCATTTAGATTCTATAGCCAAGCTTCTGTTTACTATAAAACTTGTTTCTGATTCTTGGAGCTGGGCTACATCCTACCCCAGTAATCATAGAATGTACTGAACATCAACCCCCAGAGCCACCTGTTCACAGAAATGCTTCATGACCCACTTTCCTTAACCGCCTGGTCTCCCTTCTGGAACCACACTTAACATGCAAAATCCCCACCCTAGAGTTTTGCCCTATAGAAGGGCTTGAGACATTGGCTCAGGGCTGGTCTCATGAAGGCCCCTTAAGGCAGAGACACGCACAGATTCAGGTCTGATGTGTACAATAAAGCTTGCTTTAATTTGACCATAATTTGGGTCAGTAGTTTTTCTTCTTGATTCTGTGTCTCCTTGGTTAACATAGTGTCAAAAGGGTGCACCCAGCTGAACCAGCCTTGAAGTGACTACCTTTTATATGAGTTCCTGAAAGTGGGCTTGACATTGCTTTCCTTACACTCTATATTAAAACAAGGAAAGGGTAGCTGGCCTGCTCTTGACTTACATTAGAGCTTAGGTTTGAGGTGGGCTAGTCTGTGCTAGTTCAAGCTACTGCCAACATGCTGTGTTAACTCATTTGTATAAAAATAGGTTATGCACCATTTCAGAGCTCTTACTTTCAGCCCCCCAGGTAGCACTGACATAAAAATCAAGTTCCTGGGCATGGGGTGGGGGAGCAGGTAGCAGGTTCTTCATCTGCATGGGACTAGACCTCAGAGTCCCCTGGTTTTAGTCACCATACTAAGGAACATCAGTTTTATGACTTATACTTCCTCCATGTGACTCCTGAAGAAGACTACTGTTTCTCCTTGAACAGGTAAAATGTATTTGTAGAAACAAATACAGATATTCATGCAGTGAGATTGATTCTAGCTACCTACCACTCCTTTTCCCAGGATTGTTAAAGGCAGAGCCTGGGGGTGTCAGGCCGAGAAAACCAGGCTTGGCCACATGTCTCCAATCATCCAATTATTAAACAGATAATACTGAAAAGCAGGAAAAGGAGATTTATTTTATGTAGCTACAATGGGAAAGGAACAAAGAGGTGCAGTAATAACCCCCCAACACAGACAGACAGACAGACAGACAGACAGACAGACACACACACACACACACACACACACACACACACACACACACACACACATATTTTGATGTCCTGCCAAGAAGCTGTGGTTTAAATTGAGGACAAGATGTCTGCATAATTAAATCATCCTGGTCAAGATGTGGTCTCACTCAACACTGACCGATCTTTCCCTCAGCATCTGCCGTGCCTGCTTTATCAGACAAATGGTCCGTTTGTGGAAAATCTCTGTCTGCAGTCTCTTTCCCCCTTAGCTGGCACTATGCTTTATCTGTTTCCTTCAGCCATAGGAAATTCCAATTTCCTAAGGTTTGTTGTTTCCGTAGTCTGACGGCCAAATAGCAGGGCACAAGTGTCTTTTTGAATATCCCCATTCCTTCTGTGATGTTAAAATCTCTTCTATCTTTGTAAAATTGGAGATTTTAATAAGCGTTTGAGAATTATTCAGTAGATATAAATATGAGCACGAGGTGGTCTGTGTTGAAGAAGGAATGGTTGAGTGATGACTGCTACTCCATGCCTTGTCCCTGACCAACTAAAGCTCTCTCATGTGCCTGGAAATAGCATTTCCTGTGGCCCAAGAGGAGCTCTATCCCGCCTTGGGTAAAAAGGAAATGCAATGTCCAGGTCATTCCAGTCATATCATTCTATGAAAACTTTCTTCTTATGACTTCGGGCAGTCCACTTATGTCCTACATTAATGTACACTTAGACAGTACTCAATGAGGTATGGGTATGTCATAGACACAGGTAACAGAAACATTCCACGGGCATTTGGGGTGAGTTAATGCTTGGAATATAGAATGCAAGCAGTCCTTCTGGTTTGCTGGTAAGTAACTAGTACCCTGAAAATGAATGTTTCATTTCTGGTGACTAGAAATAGACCCTAAGACATTCTGAGCAGAGCACAGCTTAGATTAGTTCAAAACAGTGGAAGAGACTGTCCTGGCTGCTCTCTATAAAGTGCCTACACTATCAGTCCACATCTATAGCCTATCTGTAATCACCTTGCAAATGTTCCTTCCAGCCTCCTCAGAATAATTTATTTATATAAGAGAAATAAGATGAAGACTTCCTGAGAAGAAAGAATCTATGGTGAATTAGAGCTCTCTGCCTGCATCCTGCTGGCTTTCCTCAAGCTGTAAACATTAAAGCCATGAATACATCACCAGAGGAATAACAGCTGGTGACAACTCAGAGGACTTGAAAAGAGTCCTAAGAACTCACTGCAGTCCAGGCAGAACCTCCAAGCTGTGCCAATCCTGATGGTTTTCAATGAAAAAAGAATGCTGCTTCTATTTCCAATTACCCTCCTGGGAAATTTCACTTGAAAAATTCATTAGATGCAATTATCACCTCCATAAATTTTAGTGTCCCCTTCATAGTCTTGAGTCAGTGGGGATCATGCATAAATGACTTGATAAAGCAAGTGACAAATGCCAGACTTGACTTGAAATGATCTCAGAGATCCCATACCAGGGAGCCTCAAACTATTATCAGGAAGAGCACCTCCTCTATGAATGAACACCACACAAACTGGGCGTGATTCACAAAATGAAGACCAGCCATGTCAGGTTATATGCTGTGTAATAAACCACCCCCAAAAACTCAGTAACTTAAGAGGACACATCTTCAATTATTTTTCTTTCAAACTGTGCTATTGGGTATTGTAGTCACAGACAGGCAAAAGTAACTAACAGAGCCACTGGACCCTGAGAATGTCTTTAGGGAAGGTAAACATTAGTCATTGGGAGCCTAAAGGACCACTGCTTAAGGCTCTGCTTAATTCATCACTGACAACAACCCATTGGCCCACAGCCACTTGACTGAGCCCCAAACCAAGGAACAAGGAAATGAATTTTCCCTTCACAGGGTTCAGAACTGCAGAGCCAGATGCCGAAGGCTCCGTATTGCCTCTCAGGTCTGCTTCTGTCCTCTGGCGTGCTCAGACACCATCGCTCACCTGGCTGGACTGGAAGGAATGAAGTTTAGCCCACAGGTGGGTTACATAGGACCTTGGTCCAGTGTTGAGTGTGGGGAGAAACAGCCTTCTCCAAAATGGTTTTCAGTGAAACCGCTCCATTTCTTGGGGATCAATAAAGGCTATAGAACCCTTAGGGAAGTGGACAGGGGTTTTCAGGGTTGGGTGTACATCATTGGCTGTGGCTGAGGTGCTGGGAATGCTTCATCTGAATGAAGAGGAATTTCAGGTGTTAGCTGAACATGTCTTTATAAGGAAATAAGTTTTAACCTGAAGCCTGGCCATGTGGCAGAGAAGGAAGTCGAAAGGCTACATGCACCAGAGGCATGCAGGCTCAGAACAAAGAGGGAGCAGTCTTTACTCCGGCTGGTCTCAAGAGGAGATTTTCAGGGTTTGGACATGTCTTGACCTCGTTCTTTCTCACCTGCCTCACCCTGTATATGTTGCCAGCTGAGCAGAGGTTCTCCTAGAAACCTAGACTCCCTTTTTCCTTAGAAGCACGCTTGTTCTATGCACAGAGGCAGAGACTTAGATATAAATAGAACCTATCTCACTTGCTGAGGCACCAGTTGCTATGTGTGAGAGGAAAGAGAAGAGCCAGGCCCAGCATCAACTGCTTCCTTCAAAAAGCCTCCTCCGAATGGATCCAGGAGAAGGCTGTGGGCTTCCACACACTCAGCAGCTCGGGAGAGAGTGTGGTCAGCTCCTTCAGGAGCATTTCTCAAGGTCTTGAGAAATTGAGCCATGGAGAGTGGAGAAACCCCAGCAGGCAGCAAGAGAAGACTGCCACTGACTAAGATGCTTCAGAAGGAGAGCACAACAGCTAAGGCTGCAAGAACAAACCCTCCTGGTGAACCCTAGGGTCTCACACTTCCATTTGGCGGCCACTGTCTGTCAGCTTCACAAGTCAAAAGAAAGTCATTGGAGTAACTTCTCTGAAGAACGCCTGCAACATGAAGATGGCTCTGAAAGGACATTCTCCTCCACGCTGTGCTCTGGAGACATTGAAGAATCTGTGTGGAGCATAGGTGGACCGGTTGCTGTTACACCCTGAAACATGTTGTAATTGAAATGTAACTAAATTGACTTGAACTTCTAGCCCTTCTGTAATAAGACATCCAAAGTTGCCAGACAGCATCACTGTAAGTATTACACAGCTTCTTTAAGGATTCAGTTTCACTCCCATCAACCTTAGCCTGTGGCTTTGGTCCATGTAGTTATAATATGGCTGCTGTTGCTTCTGCTGTCACTTTCACATTCCACATCTGAATAAAAAATAATAATAATGACAAGCCTTTTCCCCAAAAGCTTTTATTTCAGTAATAAAAGCTTTCCTGAAAAGCTTTCCTGGATAACTTCTGGCATTTTCCTGAGCCAATGGCCTTCCACATGACCACAACACTTCAAAGCAAAATTGTTGCTCTCCAGCTGATTTCAGAAGGAATAAGGGATCTGCATTTAATTACAAATCTACTGTTGTGACAGTAGCAGATCCCAGATAAGACCTGCTGGCTTCTGTCTAGTCCTCCGTTCTCACTGAATATCTGTTTTGAGAAATCCCAGGTGCTGTAACTTTCTCATCAGGGAACAGTGTTAAATAGATCTCCAGTGTTCAGGCCATATCCAGGATGCCTTAAAGGTGAGACAGCAAGGTGAACATGCTTGGTCATCTGCCATGTTCATGGTCCCTTGTCCTTATTGGCAGAGATCTACTCCAGATACAAAATCTGGTGACATTTTATATACCAGATGAGGCACAAGTATGAAGCCAATGATCGTCAATAAGAACCAAGGACGAATGATACTGTCTGAGAAGGATTTCCTATCAGCCAATCAGAGGAGTTTATGATATCTCCCAGCTCACAGTACTCTCCTCTCCTCCAGCTGCTGTGGTCACTAGACTTGAGTTGTAGTTTTGAAACAATGAGGTAACAAAAATCATCACACTTAAGACAGTGAAGTACATGGATAACCTTAGCCATTGATTAATCATAGCTGTCATAGAGAACACTAAAAACCTTATTTACTTATGCTGGGTTTTAGAGTTTGTTCATTTGCTTAACAGCCCAGCCTATCTTAGGCACTGTAACTGCCTGAAAGGAAAAATCCTAAATAAAAAATTACCCATTTTTTTACCCAGTATGTGTGTGTGTGTGTGTGTGTATGTGTCTGTGTGTCTGTGTGTGTCTGTCTGTGTGTGCACATGCATGTGCACACGTAAGAGCCAGGCTTCTGATATAGTAGGGTGTGGTAAGGCCTAGGAGCCATTGTTTTCCAACAAGCAGGGAGGTAGTGTTTGGCTGTGCTTATCCTCATAACACCTGGACAGCAGAGTCAAAGTCAAACCCGGTCACCTTTGCCTGATGGTGGCCACATGTCAGCGGCCCCAGTTCTCGGTACTCTTGCTGCCTCTGTCAGCACGTGGTTACGTCTCATCAAAGGGAATGCAGCATGAACTCAAGAAGCTGACATACAAGGCCTGGTTTAAAAACCCCTGCAGGATGGTCACTGATCTCCTTACTTCATACAGATTCATACAGGACCAGGATACTTAGTCTGTCCTTCTTTCCATGGATACCAACTGCCCCCGCCCTCCAAGCCTGTACCCAGCTTGAGAGCAGCATAGACAAAATGGTTGTCAGTTGTGTTCATTGGAATATTGTTATATTAGGGAAGGAGGGGGGAGTGCTAACCAGAAACTCAATTCACAAAGATCTGAAAAGAACAATTCAGCCCTCCCCCATATATTCCTCCTTCCCTATAAATGGAGGATGAATGTAGTTATTTTAATGACAGGCCACCAGTGGGTGACCTAGCATCCAGCATGTGAGCCTCTGGAGACATTTAAAACTGTCAGCCTTCCCCGTTTATTAACTTGCTCAGTCATTTTTATCACCACGGACACAGGGGGTTTATTTGGTGTGGTAGTTTCCTTTCTCTTGGGTGGTCTAACCTTGGCTGCTGGGAGCTCTCACAGAGGGCTCCATCCTTCTGCTTTTGACCAAGTGCTTTCTTGTTATCTGGTGTTTACACAATAACTAAGGCTCATCTGCAGTTTCTTCTCCAGTTCTCTATGCCATTTCTTCAAGTTTTGCTGGTTCTTTTCTTTGGAGAATGACACTAGAAACCAGAACATGAGTGTAGTGGCAGTTGGTTGCTATTGTCCCCAGGCTATTGGTAGGCTCTCAATGATTAAATCATGTCTGCTTATAGTAACCCATGTACATACACATGCCTGTAAACAGTTCATATGTGAACATCTGGATACCAAGCCAAGCAAGATTCACTCTGATGACTCTAGGCTCCAATTCCTCGCCACATCCATCACAGCTTCCCCACTGTTGGTTGTAAACTCCCACTGCACCCTCGAGAAAACATGATCTTGGAGTCTGCTATCTACTTCCTTGACACTTCCATTCCTGTGTAGACTAAGATGAATGGTGGCATCTTAACCATTAGCCTGCCCTCTGTAAGAAACAACTGGCCAAAAATTATATGAACAGGGCTCAGTGGTATAGCACTTGCTTGGCACATACAAGGCTCTGGGAAGGGAGGGGGAAG
Source organism: Acomys russatus (assembly GCF_903995435.1). Taxonomy (NCBI): domain Eukaryota; kingdom Metazoa; phylum Chordata; class Mammalia; order Rodentia; family Muridae; genus Acomys; species Acomys russatus. The sequence continues at coordinate 49,317,324 of NC_067139.1, read as the reverse complement.
AGCTGTTATCCATTAGTGTTCACATGTGATGCCTTCGGCCTTCGAGATTACAGAATCCATCATTTCTTGCACCACTCAGATCTGAGGCCCCCATCGCTGAATCCTCTGCATTGTTATTGTTTGCCAAGTATACACAGATTCTCTTCTACAATTTACATTCCTTCCTCAGGTGCCAAAATTTATTTGTATTTGTGTACATTCAATTATAATATGTGAAGACTTAACCAGAGATGCCAGAAAGAGGAGCTTTCTTGGTTCTGATCCACAGTTATTTCTTCATACCTCTGGCAAAGAGAAGTCTGTGTTCTTTTCTTATATCTGACTTCCAATTCCCAGTGACCTCATACTTTTTCAAGCTTTGGCCTTTTCTTCTGAGTGTTCAAATCACTCGATAGTCCCTTTGTCCCCTAAGAGCTGCCAAGGCTTTCCAAGCAGGGTGTTCTCTCCCTGCACTGAACCTGCATTCCCCATGCCACCTTGTGGAAGAAAGGGTGAAGTAAGGGTAGATCTCCTTGGGTCAGCAGCAAACACTCCTCCCTGCAGCTTCCTTAGTCCATTTCTCTCTGGGCCCACAACCTTTTTTTCCTATCTCTATAACATTTGTCACACAACTGTTAGACCATGAGCTATGTATGGACTCTAGACCCTGTTACTAACCTCAATTCCTTCAACCCTATGTATGTGGTGCATTAGATCCATAAGATTATTATTTGTTAAGTGACAGATAAACAATGAATGAAGAATGTCAGAAATTCCATGTAGTACATATACACTGTGGAATATTACTCAACTGTAAAGAAAAACTAAATCATCGGTTTTACAGGTAAATGGATAGAACTAAAAAAGATTATATTGAGTGAGGTAACTCAGACCCAGAAATACAAATGTTGCTTGCTCTTTCTCAACAGAGACCCTAGTTCCATATCTTCAGATCTAAGTATATGGCATAGTGTCACTACAGAACAAGGGAAAAAATGGGACCATTGTCATAGGATGGGAAGAAAAATAAGAAAGGGAATATAAGGAAATGAGGAAAAAGGGGAGACTCTAGTTAGGAAGTGGAAGGGAGATACAGAAGGAGGAGGGTACAGGGTAGAATGACAATAAGGACATCCGAAAGCCATAAGGAATCATGCCATTAACTATCTACCTTATAAAAGCAATACTACATAGAAGTCTGTATATATACATAGGTCGCTCAAATGAAATTTTCTCATCTGGTCTGACAGTGCTTCCCCAGGGGGTTGGGGGTGGGGAGGTCACCTAACAAAAACTCCAGCATCAAGCTGAGAAGTCCTCTTTTGAGCTGCCCAGAGCTGTCACTCTCCAAACTTCATCGATTATTGCTACCACCCTTGGTTGCTCCCCAGAGGTGAAAGGTAAATTCCTGTTGCTGAAGACATCTTGCATTTCACACACAGAGCCCACAGGCCCCAAAGCTGGAACTGACAGGAACCCCTCTCCCCTGAGGACTAGCTTTCACGGTACCATACCATGCCCTGCAAACTTCTAAAGGAGGGAGGCAACAGACAATCCTACCCAGCTATGATGCCTACAAAGCACAGCACTGACCAGCATGCCATGATAACCCTAAGGATGCAGTAATGGTGTGCATACCTGGGTAATAAGCAACATCATCGCTCTTATTGGACTTATGACCAGCTGAACAAGAGGGGAATCAAACTTGGTAATGGGAATCTACTCCCCTACTTGGGGATAGGTAATCAGAGATATTGGAGGAAAACCTATAACTACCAATTTACTAAATCAGCATAATCATCAACTATATTCTAAATATTGATCCTTAAACCTACAGACAAGTGCAGTTCTCAGCCCTCATTAAGGAAACTTCTTTTTGCACCAGATGGAGACCAGTATAGGAAACTAGAACCAAGCAAAATGCAGAGTTGTGGAGCCTAGTTCAATGGACACACAACCTTCTGTACCTAAGGCTCAGGGAACATTGTGGAAGAGGAGTCTAAAGTTTCTAAGAGCCAGGAGTTCAGGGAGTTTGCTGTGAGACTGTATCAACTAGTAATTGGAAGCTACACCCATGAAGTCCTACTGACATGACAGCCTGAACATGTGGTGTACAAGGAAAATACCAATAGACATGGCAAAGTGGACAAGGGAAAGCCAGAAGGTCTCCGTCCTATGAAGAACTACAGGCCACCGAGGAATGATGAGAGTGGGGGAAATAGTCTCCTCATGAGAAGAGCACACCAATACCAATACCAAATGGTCAGCCCTGAAGACAAACATACAAGTAACATTATACAGACTGAGCAGATTATATTAGGAAAACATAGGTATATAAATGTGTATGTAATAGTAATTAATGAAAAGGGGGATGTGAATTTGAAAGAGAGCAAAGAGGGGTACATGGGGAGGTTTGGAATGGGGAAGTAATGTAATTATATCATAATCTCAAAAACAAGTCGGTGAAAATCTTGGAAACCTGAGTAAAGTTGGATAAAAATAAAACTACCAGCAGAATAAGAATACTTCAATGATGAGAAAAGTGAAAGAATAGGGTTGGGGTTACCTAAGCTGCTAAAGGGGCTGGAGAAGACAGAGCAGCGTGGCTGTCTACAGAGGATCCCCACCATTCCGCAGCATAAAATGTGAGACAATACTGATGCTCCTTCTATAAAAGATGTACCCACTATCACTGAAGAACCTTCCAGAGCTCTAGGGTTGGAGTGTTTATGGGATTAGAAAGGAGAAATCAAGAAGAGTGCCGGCATGCCTTCATCTCTCTGTGCTACATAATACGGATACAATGTGCCCAATCACTTCACTCTTCTGCCATGTCATCCTCTCCACTATGATAAGCTGTTTCCCCTCACCCTGGGACCCAAAGTAAACTCTTCTATCCTTCCTCAAGTCAGATATGTTGCCATGCCACTGAGAAAATAACTAAACAAAAATTATACCAAAGAGTAGCGCTATTGTACTAAGTCTGCTAACGTGGCTGACAAGCCTTGGGAACTGGTTTATTAAAATGGAAATAATTCGGAGCTGTAGCCTGGGGCACCCTAAAACCCTGTAAGAAGAGTTCAATAGACTATTTTAGGAGCATCTTGGGAGACCAGAATGCCAAGACCCACACAGACAGTGCAGAATCGTGAAGTTTCAGAGGATGACAAAGATTCTGTTATGAGCTGACCTAGAGAATGCTCACGTCACACTGTGGCAAAGAACGTGGCTGCACTAGGTCTGTGTTCTGAGAATTTAAAGACTAATTTTTAAAAGGTATGTGGCAGAATAGGGTTCAAACTGTGTCATGTTTACATTCTCTGCCCTTGCACAGGTCTACAATGGGAACGGGCACCAATAGACCAGGGGGGAAAACTAAATTTGCCACAAAGAAAGGTGCACAAATTTGAAATCCCAGGCAAGAAAGGTAAAAATAGAGCATCTGTTAGAACAAGTCCATGCTGTGTTCTGCGACAATCAGGACTGTAGGCAAGACCCCACCCATCAAGGGCTCAACCCTGTGAAAAGGGAAATCCGTTTGAAAGGAGAGATCTGAAGGGGTTGCTGCGACAATACAAAGCCAGTTCCTCAGTTTCTCAGATTCAGCCTTGAGGACACACGGGGGCCATTATATCTGTGGTCCAAGGGGGACAAGGCTACATATTGAATGGGCAGCAGTCCCCATGGCACTGGTTGTGCAGGATGAAAAATGTGAGAAGGATTGGGATTTATGCCAAGGGTCCAGAAAGTTTCTTGAAGCTAGCAGCATCAGATCCTTGCAAGTTAGCCCTGAGAGGCCATTGCAGGAAGCTGGGAAGATGAAATCTAGGCTGCAATGCAGCCTCCAGGCTGGCAACAAGGACCCATCATGCAACACTGGTAAAGCTATATTGTTATCGCCTGCCCACTGTCCCTTGTAATCTTATCAATAAGCCCGCTTCATTTTCCTAGTCTGGTCTAAAAAGTGAATTCATCTACTACCTGCTAACTTCTCCCTGGATTCTATGGTGGTCAGTTCACTGCAGTGCCTTTGCCTTATGGTTCCTTATCAGTCAGTAACGGTAACATTTGTTCAGTAGGATTGTTTGGGATATTAAAAATTTGTTAAATGCTTATGACACAGATAGTGAAATGTAAAAATAAAGTCATCGTCATTAATACTTTGTTGCCATTGTCACATCAACAGTGACTCGGTTTTATCATCTTCATTACCTAAATACGTCACTAAGGATGCATTTTTATTTAATTTTATCAGTTATTTACTTTGTGTGTGAAAAACTCTTTGAGAGAGAAACACACACACACACACACAGAGTGCATGTGCACGCACGCGCACACACACGTGTGCACGCACGCTCGCACACACACAGTGGGCACATGAACATGCCATTATCACAGAGGTCAGAGGAAAACTCACAGAAATCAGTTCTCTCTTTCATCATGTGAGTCGAAGGGATTAGGCTCAAGACATCAGGCTTGGCAGCATGTATTTCAACTGCTGAACCGTCTTGCCAACGCCTGTATATGGTTTTCTTGATGATTTTGTTCATCATCCATTTATTATCAGAAGACTATGTGTGATCCTTCTTATCATATGAACAAATCTGAATACACTTGCCTTTTCCATGACAAACTCATCTGCAGCAACCCGATCGAAGAAGAATAGAAATAACTATGGATGGTCTGTGTTTTGACTCAGTAAATCAGAAGGGAGAATTGCAAGGGACAAAGTGATTAAGGTACAATATTGCAGAGGCCACTGTCCTATTTCCTGAGACAGTGCTCAGCCTTCCAGTTCTGCTGTCCCAGACCTGGCCAGAGAACTGGTTATATAAATGGCTTTCTCTCTGACTCATGCACCTCTCCAGATTTGGGCTTCATTTCTCAGTGACTGGTAACTATTTTAATGAAGAAGAGAGAAAATTGCCATATTGAGAAAAATCCCTGAATAAACAGCGGGAGTGTAATTGCTATGGCCTTCAGGCTCCTGGGAACTCCTGCCACTTTCCACAGTGATTGTCACGATTACCTGCTGTTTAATTGTATATTTAGGGCTCTGTGGAAACTGCAAACATATTTCAGCTTAGCTGTAAGAGTCTTTAGTCCAAAAGAGGTAACACTCACTCTCGCTCTGGATCAAACACGTGCAGTTGCGCTCGTGTTGGTAAGCTTGTCTGCAGGGAATTTTAAAGACAACCCGTTTTACTGTCACTTTTGTAGCTCATGACCCACCACTGCTGGAAGGCTGCTATACCCTTTCTCTATTGCTGGGACTCTGTCCTTTTTGCATTGCACTCCCAGAGGATTCCATCATCTTTGACATAAGATGAGAAGACCTCAGTGGCCAAGTAGAGGGACAGTTTTCCCATCTTGCTCCAGACTGAGTTTTCAGCCAGAAAAGACTCATGTCCAGGATGTAGGTACAAACAGAGCACAGGCTTCCTAAAGCCTGGGCAACAAGAGTGCACATGGCAGCCATAAAAACCCATCTTTCCCTGCTGACCAGCACTTTTCACCCAGGCTCAGAATGCAGCTACACTACGTGGCAGGTTCCATGGCAGCCCAGGCTGAGCAGGTGCCTGAGAAGAGAAGGAGGCATGGGCAGAGCCAGAAAAAAGTCTTCCTACCAATCAATCATCACATCAGAGATCGGAATCCTTTAGTTCTCAGTGGGTATGGTCAGCACTTGCAGATTCGGGAGATTTCACTGTGAATGCACTCCACTCAGCTTTCTAAACAACACACCCCAGGGACATCCACATTGTACAATGTAGCCTCTTACAGAGCATCTCATTCTGTATGGCTCAAGTCACAGTGGGAACAACTTTTCTCCCAAACATCAGAGATTATTTTTCTATCGACTTTACAGATGTGTTTCACCTACTTATATTTTCCCTTTCTTGAAGCTGGGGATGGCAAACAGTTTGCAAAATCTTGGCAGCACCAAGCTGTCTACACAACAGAAAGATTTGCCCTGGCTTTGCTTAACAATGTAAAGACTTGTTACTCTTAAGGGATCTTGTGACAAATTTGACAAATATATTTTTCTCACTGGCTGGTGGGCAGCACACACCTTTAACCCCATCACTTGGGAATCAGTGGCAGATGGATCTCTGAGTTCAAGGCCAGCCTGATCCATAGAGCAGAGAAATTTCCAGGATGGCCAGGGATACACAGAGAAACCCTGTCCCAGAAAAAAAAAATACACACACACACACACACACACACACACACACACACACACACACACACACACACACACATATATATATATTTCCCAGTTCTGGGAATGCATGACATAGCTAGGAAACCAAGGTGGTTTCCTCTGGATGCAGATGTCAAAAAGACATATCTACCTGGGCCCTGAAGCCTGTTGCACTAGACCAGTGTTTGCAGCCTGGCTAGATTTGTCTATGTTTGATACTTTTTTTCCTATTGTCAATATCAGGCATTTAAACCAGGGCCTCATAAACCAGCAGGTGCTCCATTACCAAGCCATTACAAAGGGGGGTCTCACTAAGTTGCCTAGGTTTGTCTTGAACTCAACCTTAGCCTGCCCAGGCTTGCTTGAAACTTAGGATCCTCCTGCTTCAGCCTCCTGAGCAGTTGTGATTGAAAAACCTTCTCCAGAGAGGCCCAGATTCCGTAGATATATCAGGAAGACAGTTTGTAAGATTTGATGCCTATGTCATACCTTGACTCAAGAAATCAGGCTCTGTGAGGATGGGGTCACTTGTTTAGTGTTCCTTGGGCAATTCTAACGTGATACCAGGCTTAAGACCAAGACAGGGGATAATGTATGAGCCCACCCCTGTACAGATGTTCTGTCATCCTCTCTGAACTGGATTCCCAAAGGAAACAGGATTTAATATGACCTCTCGTGAGTTATGCCTTCATGTGGGCCCCTTCCAAATCTGGAACCTGTGACTTGCTTTCAGCCAGGAGAAAGGACAATGTCATATTACACAGAACACACTGAAGTCAGAGGTCCTGCTGGCTTTAAAGAAACAAGCTGTCTTGCTGTAGGAGAATTATTTGCTGGGCAACAAATGTCACTACCCGCCCCCCCATCCCACCCCTAGATCTCACATGCTGGCAATGGTATTTGGAGATGGAAGTATCAAGAGGAAGGCAGGTTATGGAAATGGGAATTCTGTGACAATCTATGCCTTATAAGAAGGGTAAAATATAAAATAAAATCAAAAATTCCTGCTCTCTTTCTTTGGTGAGAGAGTAGAGCTAGAAGTTCCCAGGCTGCAGCCCAGAAGAGAAGCCTCACCTCACCGGAACACAGCTGCCCCTGCCCTCCCATGTACAGAACAGGGGTAGCAAAACCAACGGTAAAGTTTGGAGATACTAAACTTTGACTGTGGTGATGACCACAGCAGATTAATGACGGGGTAGGTACTGTGTGAGTTAGTCTATTCTGGGCTTAAATTCTACCTGCACTGGGAGGATCCAAGATGGCGGCGAGCAGTGTGGACCGTGTTTGGAGGCTCCAGTGAACAATTCAGGGATTTGCACAGATTTCTGAGCCAGGAACACCGAGGTCCGAACATCACAGCAGCGGGAGTGCTCCACGGTTCGGAGGGACCAGGGTGTGGAGGACCTGCGTGCCCCTGCACACAGGAGGAGCGTGGATTTTCTCTCATCGGAGTGGCAGCGGCAGAGGCGGCAGCACCGGCGGCACCAGCAGCAGTGGCTGAGGTTTGCAGCTCATAACCTTCCAGTGGAGGCGATTGGTGTGGTGGCTGGTGGGAGTTGCTGCGGGAGAGGGGACTTGGGGCAGGATTTGGGTCTTATGGAGCCTTCGGACCCAGACTAGACTCGGCGGACAGTTCGGCCCCAGAGTCCCGGGTACTGGCCCAGCCCAGCAAGCAATTCTACCCGAGGCACTAACTCAGCTTCGGCCACAGCTCCCCTGCTGTGGCGCAGGCTTAGTTGAGCCTGCAGCTCCACACTAGGCAGCACCTCAGCTCAGCGGCAGCTCCCCTGCGGTGACACAGTCTAGGCGGAGCACTTGGTTCCAACACAGGCGCTAACTCAGAGCAGCCGCAGTTTTCCTGCTGTGGTGCAGGCTTGGCTGAGCACTCAGTTCCACCCTAGGCGCCACCTCAGCTCAGCAGCAGCTCCCCTGCAGTGACACAGTCTGGGCGGAGCACTTGGTTCCAACACAGGCCCTAACTCAGAGCAGCCACAGTTCTCCTGCTGTGGCACAGGCTGGACAGAGTGCTCGGTTCCACCAGCTCTAAGACTCTGGTTGGACACAGTGTGCAGTTTGAATCCAGAATTCCTGGCTGAGATTAGTGGTCAGTTCAGGCCCTGAGTGAATAACTGACCACAGCACGCACTTTGGGCCAAAAGGCCCTAGCGGAGCTTGGTGCGTAGTCCCAGCCCAAAAATTCTGGCTGGATCCTGTGTGCATTTTGGGCCCAGAATCCCTAGCTGAGCTTGGCAGACGGTTCAGGCCCTGAGAATCTAGCTGAGTTCAGCCCGTGGTTCGGGCCCAGTGTTCCTGGCTGGATTTGGCAGGGAACACAGAAGGCTGTGGATACCTTGGCCTGACCCAACGCTCATTCAGAGACCCAGAACAATTGCAGGATCCACAGCACAGGGGGCCTGAAGATCACTGGCTGTGAGAGACCAGAACAACAGGGCTAACCTCCTAACATCCACACCAGTGAAGCTTTGAGCTCGCAGCCTAGGGAAATCATGAGAAAACAAGTGAATCTATCGTCAGACACCCTCCATCCAACTCTGAAAGCTACCCAATAAAAACAAAGATGGCAAGATGTCTAAAGGACAATGAAAAAGCATACACAAAAAAACCCAAAACAACATGGCGTCTCCAGTTTCCAGCTATCCCAAAGAAAACAACCCAGAGAACTCAAATACAATGGAAATACAAGAAAATGACCTCAAATCCTTAGTAATGAGGATGATAATGGAGGAAACAAATAAAATTCGTAATCAAATGCAGGAAGACGCAGACAAACAGGTGAGAGACATAAAAAAAGCACCTAGAGTGGAACTGGAAAAATTGCAGGAAAATGCAAACAGCCAGATGAAAGAAATAAATAAAACGGTTCAAGCTCTGAAGACCTATAAAGAAGCAATGGAAGAAACTCAGGAATATACAAAAAATCAGATGAAAGAAATAAAAAAATCAGTTCAAGATCTGAAAATGAAAATGGATTCAATGATAAACACACAGACAGAAGAAAAACGAGAACGTGAGACCTCAAAGAAGAAGGCGAGCAACACAGAGGTGAGCTTTTCTAACAGAATCCAAGAGATGGAAGAACGAATCTCAGGGCTAGAAGATACAATCACAGATATTGAATCAACCATTAAAGAAAATGCCAAATCTGGAAAACTCCTGACACAAAACATCCAAGAAATTAAGGACAACATGAAAAGAAGAAATCTGCGGATAATAGGCATTGAAGAAAGAGAAGACATCAGACTCCAGGGCCCAGAAACTATTCTCAACAAAATCATAGAAGAAAATTTCCCCAATCTAAAGAAAGAAATGCCTATAAACATACAAGAGGCCTACAGAACACCAAATAGAGTTGACCAGAAAAGAAAAACTGCCCGCCACATAATAATCAAAACACAAAAACATGCAGAACAAAGAAAAAATATTAAAAGCTGCAAAGGAAAAGGGCCAAATAACATTTAATGGTAAACCTATCAGAATTACACCCGACTTCTCAGCAGAGACCATAAAAGCCAGAAGGGCCTGGACAGAGATCCTGCAAACCCTAAGAGACCACAGATGCCAGGCCAGACTACTTTACCCAGCAAAATTATCAATAACCATTGATGGAGAAAACAAAATATTCCATGACAAAAACAAATTCAAACAGTACCTATCCACAAATCCAGCTTTACAGAAGGTACTAGAAGGAAAACTCCTCCCAAAGGGTCAAGCTACAACCAAAACTACCCAGGCAATAGATAACGATCCCATGGCAAAAACACAACTACACAAACGCTCGACTGGAAACAACATCAAAATTAAGACTCTTAACAGTCACTGGTCATTAATATCTCTCAACATCAATGGCCTCAATTCTCCAATAAAAAGACACAGACTAACTGAATGGGTACATAAACAAGATCCAACATTCTTCTGCATCCAAGAAACACATCTCACCCATAATGAAAGGCATTACCTCAGGGTAAAAGGTTGGAAAAAAATATTCCAAGCAAATGGTCACAAGAAGCAAGCAGGCGTAGCCATTTTAGTATCGAACAAAATAGACTTTCAACCAAAATTAATCAAAAGGGATGAGGAAGGACACTTCATACTCATCAAAGGGAAAGTCAACCAAGATGACATCACAATTCTGAACATCTATGCTCCCAATACAAGGGCACCCACATTTGTAAAAGATCTCCTAAAAAAGCTTAAACCACACATCGATCCCACACAATAATAGTGGGAGGACTTCAACACCCCACTCTCACTGAAGGATAAGTCTTGAAAACAGAACTAAGCCGAGAAATAACATCATTAACCAATACCATGGGCCAAATGGATCTAACAGATATCTATAGAACCTTTCACCCAAACAAGAAAGAATACACCTTCTTCTCTGCACCCCATGGAACCTTCTCCAAAATTGATCACATCATAGGTCACAAAGCAAGCCTCAATAGATACAAGAAGATTGAAATAATACCTTGTATCCTATCAGATCACCATGCTCTTAGGCTGCAATTCAACAACAACAGAAATAACAAAAAGCCTACACGTTTGTGGAAACTAAACAACTCTCTGCTAAATGACACCTGGGTCAGGGAAGAAATAAAGAAAGAAATCAAGGAGTTTCTGAATTCAATGAAAATGAAGAAACAACATACCCAAATTTGTGGGATACATTGAAAGCAGTGCTAAGAGGAAAATTCATAGCACTAAGTGCCTTTAAAAAGAAATTGGAAACATCGCACATAAGCATCTTAACAACACAACTGGAAGCCCTAGAAAAAAAAGAAGCAGAAACACCCAAGAGGAGTAGACGCCCGGAAATAATCAAACTCAGGGCTGAAATTAACAAATTAGAAACTAAGAAAACAGTCCAAAGAATCAACAAAACCAAAAGCTGTCTTTGAGAAAATCAACAAGATAGACAGACCATTAGCCAAACTAACTAAAAGGCAGAGAGGACAGTATTGAAATCAACAAAATCAGAAATGAAAAGGGAGACATAACAACAGACACTGAAGAAATTCAAAGAATCATAAGATCGTACTTTGAAGGCATATACGCCACAAAATTTGAAAATCTAAGGGAAATGGACGATTTTCTTGATCAATTTCACTTGCCAAAGTTGAATGAAGAAACAGATAAACAAGCTAAATAGTCCCATTTCCCCTACAGAAATAGAAGCAATCATCGATGGTCTCCCAACCAAAAAAAAAGCCCAGGCCAGATGGTTTCAGTGCAGAATTCTACCAGACCTTCAAGGCGAGCTAATACCGATACTCTTCAAGCTACTCCAAAAGATAGAAATGGATGGAACATTACCAAATTCATTCTATGATGCCATAGTCTCATTGATACCTAAACCTCACAAAGACTCAACAAAGAAAGAGAATTTCAGACCAATTTCTCTTATGAACATAGATGCAAAAATACTAAATAAAATACTTGCAAACGAATACAGGAACACATCAAAGATATCATTCATCATGACCAAGTAGCTTCATTCCAGGCATGCAGGGATGGTTTAATATACGGAAATCCATCAATGTAATCCACCATATAAACAAACTGAAAATTAAAAACCACATGATCATCTCCTTGGATGCAGAGAAAGCATTTGATAAAATTCAACACCCATTCATGTTTAAAGTTTTAGAGAGATCGGGGATACAAGGCACTTTCCTCAACATAATAAAGGCTATATACAGCAAGCCAATAGCCAAAATCAAAGTAAATGGTGAGATACTCAAGGAAATTCCTCTCAAATCGGGAACAAGGCAAGGCTGCCCACTCTCTCCATATCTCTTCAATATAGTACTCGAAGTTCTAGCCAGAGCAATAAGACAACAAAAGGAGATCAAGGGTATCCAAATGGGAAAGGAGGAAGTTAAATTATTCCCTATTTGCAGATGATATGATAGTGTACATAAGTGACCCTCAAAAATTCCACCAGAGAACTCCTAAAGCTGATAAACACCTTCAGCAAATTGGCTGGATACAAAATTAACTCAAAAAAGTCTGTAGCCTTCCTATACACAAATGACAAGCTTGCAGAGGAAGAAATTAGGAAAACCACACCCTTCACATTAGCCACAAGCAATATAAAATATCTAGGAGTTATCCTAACTAAGCAAGTGAAGGACTTGTATGAAAAAAATTTCAAAACTCTGAAGAAAGAGATTGAAGATGACCTGAGAAGATGGCATGATCTTCCTTGCTCATGGATCGGGAAAATTAACATAGTAAAAATGGCCATCCTACCAAAAGCAATCTACAGATTTAATGCAATCCCTATCAAAATACCTACACAATTTTTTAAAGAAATTGAAAGTTCAATTCTGAACTTCATATGAAAAAACAAGAAACCCAGAATAGCTAAAACAATCTTGTACAATAAAAGGTGCTCCGGAGGAATCTCCATACCTGATCTCAAACTATACTATAAAGCAATAGTAATTAAAATAGCATGGTACTGGCACAGCAACAGGCTGGTTGATCAGTGGAATCGAATCGAAGACCCAGATATGAATCCACACACATATGGTCACTTGATTTTTGACAAAGAAGCCAAATCCATTCAATGGAAAAAGGATAGCATCTTCAACAAATGGTGCTGGTCTAACTGGAGGTCTATGTGTAAAAAAATGAAACTGGACGATATTTGTCACCTTGCACAAAACTCAAATCCAAGTGGATTAAAGACCTCAACATAAAACCAGAAACACCAAGCCACTTAGAGGAAAAAGTGGGAAAGAGCCTGGAACATATTGGCACAGGAGACAACTTCCTGAACAGAACACCAACGGCCCAGGCCTTAATGTCAACCATTAATAAATGGGACCTCATGAGGCTGAGAAGCTTCTGTAAGGCAGGAGACACTGTCAAGAGAACAAAGCGACAGCCTACAGACTGGGAAAAAGTCTTCACCAACCCTACATATAAAGAACTCAAGAAATTAGACACCACCAAACCGAATAACCCAATTGAGAAATGGGGCTTGGAACTAAACAGAGAATTCTCAACAGAGGAGTATCAAATGGCTGAGAAACACTTAAAGAAATGCTCAACCTCCTTAGTCATCAGGGAAATGCAAATCAAAACAACTCTGAGATTCCATCTTACACCCATCAGAATGGCTAAGATCAAAAACTCAAGCGACACCACATGCTGGCAAGGATGTGGGGAGAGAGGAACACTCCTTCATTGCTGGTGGGAATGCAAACTAGTACAGCCACTTTGGAAATCTATCTGGTGCTATCTCAGAAAAATGGGAATAGGGCTTCCTCAAGACCCAGCTATTCCACTCCTTGGAATATACCCAGAAGATGCTCCAGCACACAACAAGAAAATTTGCTCAACCATGTTCATAACAGCCTTATTCATAATAGCCAGAACATGGAAACAGCCTAAGTGTCCCTCAGTAGAAGAGTGGATAAAGAAACTGTGGTACATATACACTATGGAATACTACTCAGCTATTAAAAACAAGGAATTCCCGAAATTTGTGGATAAATGGATTGAGCTAGAAATGATCATAATGAGTGAGTTAACCCAGAAGCAGAAAGAATCAAATGGTATATACTCACTTATATCTGCATACTAGCCCAAGGGGCATGTCCCACAAAAGCCTTCACTTACCAGGAAACTGGGACAGAGGGGAAGGCATCCTATTTGGACTCTAAATGAGAGACGCATGGGAGAACAGCAAAATAAAAGGATCCAGAGGGTCCTAGAAATCTACAAGTAGAACAATATGATAGGCAGATTTGGGCCCAGGGGTCCCACTCAAACTAAGGCACCAGCCAAGGACAATACAGGAGGTAAACTTTAAACCCCTTCCCAGATCTAGCCAATGGTCAGAATATTCTCCACAGTTGAGTGGAGAGTGTGATATGACTTTCTCACGTACTATGGTGCCTCACATTTGACCATGTCCCCTGGAGGGGGAGACCTGGTGGCACTCAGAGGAAGGACAGCAGGTAGCCAAGAAGAGACTTGATACCCTATGAGAATATATAGGGGGAGGTGATCCCCCTCAGGAACAGTCATAGGAGAGGAGAATAATGGGAAAATGGGGGGGGGGAAGGAATGGGAGGATACAAGGGATGGGATAAACATTGAGATGTAACAAGAATAAATTAATTAAAAAAAATTTTTTTTTAAAAATTCTACCTGCACTAAGAGTTGCCCTCAGGGCAAGTAACTTATTCATCTTGATAAGCCTCGGTTTCTGCATATGTGAACTACGAATGATAACATTTCCTATCTCCTAGCAGGTGGGCTAGTGGGTGAACTGGGTTTAATATACATCACAACTCCAAACCAGCAACAGGAATGGCCGTTCAAGTGTTTTGCTTACAGGACAATTTATTTATTTTAGCCTCCACTGTGACTCTTCTTCCTAAGAAAACATTCTGCAAACCAGAATGGCAGGGCAGGACTCTTGGAAAAGTAGAGCTGTGCCAATGGCTGAGTGAATGTCTGCCGAGGAGGGCACTGTCCTGTCCCAGAGCTGGCAGGCAGCGTGAGCTCCAGGCTCTGCCCTCAGTTTCCATGAAGCTTAAACAGCAAGAGGCCCAGTACCAATGGGCCCTGCCTAAAGCTGACTGAGGTTACTAAGTGAAATCATGGTTTTCCCCTTCTTGATCCTCACCTAATGGGGATCTTCTACCCTTATTGATTAGCAAAGCTACTGTCCTTTAAGCTTCAGGTACCAAGTGTAATTTTCAGAGTCAAAACTGGGATGCTGCTTGACAGCCTTAAAGATGCTACCAAAATGATTGCATTAAAAAAGCAGAACCTGTTACAAGTATGGCGGCATCGAAGGTGAAGCCGGACATGCCCCCACCTGGGGGCTATGGCCCCATCGACTACAAGCGGAACCTACCCCACCGGGGATTGTCGGGGTACAGCATGTTCGCTGTGGGCGTCGGGACCCTCATCTTTGGCTACTGGAGAATGATGAAGTGGAACCGGGAGCGCAGGCGCCTGCAGATCGAGGACTTGGAGGCCTGAATTGCCCTCATGTCGTTCTTCCTGGCGGAGACGGACCAGAGGATCCTGCAGATGCTTCGGGAGAACCTGGAAGAGGAGGCCATCATCATGAAAGACGTGCCTGACTGGAAGGTGGGAGAGTCTGTGTTCCACACCACGCGATAGGTGCCGCCCCTCCTCGGCGAATTTTACGGGCTGCGCACCAAGGAGGAGATGTTGAATGCCACCTTCGGCTTCACCTGGTACACTTAGGGTCCAAGCCGACGCCCATAATAAAGAATAGTCAAAAAACAAAAACAAAAACAAACAAACAAACAAACAAACAAACAGAACCCAGGGAGCGCGGCCCAAAGCACGCACTGCTCAAGCAGACCCACAATAGCAAGCCCTGAGCTCATGTTGAGAGATGGCGTGCACTGTGTCGGGAAGAGAACTCTAGAGCTGGGTCCTGGCAGGGACTTCCTACTTAGCTGAGAAGAGCTGCCAAAGAGATGCCTGTCAACCCCTAGAACTCACATCTAGGGAGGATGCTGTAAAAAGTCATACAATTGAAGGGCAACTTTCCTCCTATGAAGATAAGCACTTTAAAAAGTAAGAGAGAGGGAGAGAGGGAGGGAGGGAGGGAGGGAGAGAGAGAGAGAGAGAGAGAGAGAGAGAGAGAGAGAGAGAGAGAGAGAGAGAAGTTTCAAGGGATAAATGAAAACACACTGAGTTACATTGAAAGTCAAACAACTAAATGTTACCAGAAATTTTTAAAAAGCAGAAGACAATGAGGTTTAGATAAACCCATCTGTGAATCGTGGAAAAATAAACTTCAAATTAGAGGTCTCAAATTATTCAGTGTGCACTTTACAGGTGCCTTGTGACAAGGGCTATTTCATGACACCACCAAGAAACAAGTTCAGCAGTGGTTCTACTGCTGAGATCTAAGTCCTTGAAGACACTAAAGAGACACAGAGAGGAATGCCTGTCTCCACATCACCTTGCAGGAAGCATAATTCCTTTTACAACCACAGTGTTCATTTGATGGGCAATTTGGAGTTAAATTGAGTCCTGCGAAGTAGCTATAACAACCTCAAGCTTTAGGAACTCCAAAGGAAGCGTTCCAGGTAAACGATGTTCACATATGTATTTGGCCGTTGCTCACACAACACGGAATGTGACTGCTGGTTCTCCAGGGAGCTCTTCTGCACTCTGCAGATGCAAAGCTGAAAACGGCCACCAGGAAATTACAGATGGAGAGAGATTAAAGGAAGGAAAGAAAACGGGAAAACAACTTGGCATTTTCTCTCCGGATAGCCTCTTGTCAGTCCCTCCTGCTGAGGGATCTTAGAAGCAAATAAGTACTAGGCCAGCACACACTTCAGACCCAACTAGAGAAGCCTCCTCAAACTGGAACCAAAGGCTTAGACCTCAAAAGATGAGTGAGCAAGCCAGCCGCAGCAGGTTATCTTCAGGGTCCTCTGATATCCCTGATGCTTTTGAGACAAGTGGGGACCATATACCAAGACTGTCTTTTTTCAGAATTGTTGTAGGTCTGACACTTTCGCAAGCAGTAAAAATCATCTACAGACCTTGACATTGTTTCCTGTATGGAGAAAAGCTAAGTCCTGGGAGAGATTTCCCATTTGTCTGAGTCCATGTTCTCTCGGTGTTTGCGAAGCACTTGGACTCTATACCTCCGAAACCTTCTAACACCTCTAATTGGAAGTTAATGACATCCTGGTGCTCATATCCACACATTTAATCTAAATCACTTTGTTTTAGGCTCATGACAAGTTTCTGGTAATGAATGTACTGCATTCTGACTTTTGTTTTTCAACACAATTGTTTGTTTTAAACTTAAAAAATAGAATAGTTCTCTAGTTACAAAACACAACCAGGAGTTAGTAAAGAGTTAAAGCATCACGCGGGGGGATGGGTCTGGCACTCGGGGCTCTTGTTACAACAGCATAACAATTTTCATCTTATAAATAGCATTTTCCCTTTCCTTCCTAGGCTGAAGAGGGTAGGACTGTCGGAGCTGTGGCATGTAGGATTTCTATCAAGGCAAAATGTGTATTTCCCGAGGCATATGACATGTATTTTTGGTTTTCTGTCAGGTCAATAAGATTTTTCTATAAAAGACTCCTATGAGTAGCCAAACAGATGCAGCTTTCTGATGACATGATAGTATATACAAATTAAAAGATTTTTAAGTGTTACGAATAATCGTAGGGAAAAGGCAAAATGGTCCAAAACAGGTAAATATTTATTTAGTCTTTTTTGTACTAAAAGGAGAAATTAAAACATTGAGATTGAATCTTTCTTGAAAAGTAGAAATACCAGCAATGATAGGGGAGTTTCTAACACATCCTCCACTACCAGAACGGCACAGTCTTCCACTGGGGGCACGGGGGGGGGGGGGGGGCTGCAGCACTGTAGACCAAGCCCTGGAGCCCTCCAAATGCTTACGCAGTACAACAGGACATGACGCTGAATTCACTCTGAATCGGCCCTAGGAGCACGCAGCAAATAACTTTGTAAAAGATTTGTTTTCTTTTGTGTGTGTGTGTGTGTGTGTGTGTGTGTGTGTGTGTGTGTGTGTGTATGTGTGTGTGTAGAGAGAGGGGGAGGGAGGGAGGGAGGGAGGGAGGGAGGGAGGGAGAGAGAGAGATGGATGCCTGTGGAAGCCAGAGAGGGCATCAGATTTCCCAGGCCTGAGGTGACAGGCAATGGTCAGGGGCCACATGTAGGTGCTGGGAACTAAACTAACATCCTCTTAAAGAGCAGCAAGTGCTCTGAATTGCTGAGGCAGCTCTCCAGCGCAGTAATTGTTATAATAGTGAAAAGGCAGGACCTATTCACTTTGGGGTTGAGCAGAAAGCGTGTGGAAGGAGGAGTGTCCACCAAGTGTGCACACAGAGCCACTTACGAAATGAGTGTTTTCCTGTTCTTCTTATCGACTCACCACATACTGTCTCCATGAGGTAAGTTACAGAGGTTTAGTGTTACTAATTATGGAGCATAACAAAATGTCTATTTTTGATGGTTTAACAGCTCCAAGTGAAATAAAGTTAACTGAGAGCTGCCATTACATAAAAAACACATTTTCATTTTATCTTAATTCCCCCATATTCAACTTGAGCAAAATAAAGTTTCCCACTGTCTGTATTCTAGCTCCCCACACACACACCCAGGTAGTATTCAGGATCTGGCCAGAATCAGAACTACTAGAACTTGAGCCTGAATCACAACTCTGCTGAAACTTGTTTTATGACAATAACCCTGAGCACAAATAGCCAGGGCCTCTCTGTAACCCACATGGTGTCTTTCCAGAAGTCCCAGAACCAGACTCTGCTTGATGACAGCTGACAGTGTGGCTGTTGTAACTATCTTATTAGTGCTATCTCTCTCTCTCTCTCTCTCTCTCTCTCTCTCTCTCTCTCTCTCTCTCTCTCTCTCTCTCATTTTTTTGAAGTGTTAAATCTTATGGCTATTAAAATAAAGTACCATTCTAATAAAAAAAAATAGAACCCAAGTTTCTAAATTTTGACCAGTTGTGTGAATTGTATGTCCATGTGATAGGATGATATTTTGCAATTGGAGATCTCTTTTTTAACTGATGTAAAATTACAGCTGTGGCACTTTATGGGAAAGGAGAAAATTATAAGAAATGGCTATTTTGATTTGAAAAAATAAAGTATAAGAGCCGAAATGTGAAATTTTTTGCCTTATTTTGGAGACAGAAACTCGCTAAATCCTGGCTTTTGCCATGCCTAGTGCCCATGTTATCTTTCCAAGAAAGATAAAGATGAAGGAAGAATTGAAGCAGTAAACAGAGCACCAAGACGTTGTTTAGAACTGTCAGTTACATGTGAACCGGATGCCACTGTCGGGCCTCTACCTCTACCACAACCAAGTACAGGGCGTCTGCTGGCACCTCCATGCAGATGGAAGCGCAGACTGGACTGACCTACTTTGTTAATTAGTTATATGTTACTTTTTCACTATTTATTTATATATTACTTTTCCTTTTTACTATTTTTATTTTTGAGAATCTCACACATTAGTACAGTGTACTTTTATTGTACCCATCCCTTTCTCGCCATTGAACTCCTCCTGTCTCCCCATACCCTCCTCTCAAATTTATAAACATTATCCTGTATATAAAACCCACTGCGTACAGTTGGTGCTTCCCATATGTGCTTAGGGCTGAGCACTTGATCTCAGGCAACTAAACATGGACTCTCACCATGAAAACCAACTTTGCCTCCTTTAGCAGCCAATTAGCTGCACACAATAGTGCCACGAGTGCAATAGTGGCACCAATGTCCTGAAAGTAACCAACAGCTGAATGATCAGACTTAAGACCTGATCAGAAGGAGGGAACCAATGTCTGGTATGGTAAATATAACCACCAAGAACCTATGCCTAGAGTGGTCACAGATCCACAGAACCAAAACCTCACACCACCATTTTGTTGAATGAATGGAGTATTCAGCTGCCTTCTGAATACTTATTCTTACAATCATAGAAAACTGCCCCTCTTAGTCCTAAATTTGTCTTCTTGGTTTTACTGCAGAGAGTAAGGTGTTGCTGAGGGATGGCCATCTCCACATAACCATTTAACTACAGAGACTTGCCACGCCACTTACCAGAGGTGAATTACTGAAGTTAGCCACTTTTCTTTCTTAAGTGGGAGGGGCAAGTGCACTGAGGTAGACCAAAAGGCCGTCCCAGGAGCACACATTCGTCTGTGGAACATTGTTTCAGCAATCTGCTGCTGCAGGGTAAACCACTTCAGAGCTCAGCGGCTTAAGAGAAAAATGACATTTTGGTCAGCATCCTATGGGAAGGCAGCTCTGCCCCATGGACTACAGCTAAGGTTCTCTGTGCAGTGACATTCCAAACCCCCAAATGGCTTCTCCAGTCTTCAGGCGGCAGTGTCAGCTATGCTGCTTTATGTGTAGGAACAGGCTTTATAGAGGGAGTGTGATAAGGAAATGAATCCTGTTCTAAAATGGCTGAGACTTATTTGGCTCTGATAGCGTAAGGCACAGAGGCACATGAGCAAACAGCTTGACACTCACAGATGTCCAGAAGCAGAACAACTTTGAAGGTACATGGATACAGAGCCAAGTGAAAAAGCACCAGGCCAATGGGGAGCAGAAAGACAGAGTGGGATGGGGAGCCTAGCTATATCAGCCTTTTTTTTTTTTTTTTTTTTTTTTTTTTTTTTTTTTTTTTTTTTTTTTTTAACTGTGACAAAATGCCTGGTGGAAGCCACTTAAGGGACGAACAATTTTCTTTGGCTCCTGTTTTGAAGGTTCACCGTGAATGAGGAGGCATGATGGAGCTGGCACATGCTTCTGGGACTTCTCAGGCCTTCATGGATCAGGAAGGAAGGGGAGGAGAATGCTGACACTCATAGCTTTCACTCCCCCTTTTTATGCCATCAGGTCATAGGATGGTGACACATTCTGGCTGACATCTCTCCTGTTAATCCTCTCTAAAGTTCCCTCACACACATGCTCACATGTATGTCTCCTAGGGGACTTTAAATCCAGTCATGTTGCTTAAATTGTTTTTTATAAAAGTGTGTTTGTTTCTGTTTCTCTCTTAACCCAGCTATTGCACAAATAACTGGGACTTTATTATATTATCTTAATAAGCTTCACACTGGAATAATTGAGCTGTTATTCCTCTATTTTTAACTCTCTAAGATAATCTGCTTTCCTCCCAGTTTACATCCCAGAGATACTTGCCCTTTGTAGCTTTCCTGCTCTGGCTCCTCTCTCCTGATGTAGAAGACTTAGGCCCAGTCCATGAATGGTCCTTGGTTAGTGCTTCAGACACCAGATGCCCACTGGGCCCCTGTTAGTTGGCTTTGTTGGTCTTTTTGTGGAGCTCTTGTCACCTCTAAGCTCTTTTACCCTTCCCCTCACTTTTCTACTAGATTTCCTGTGCTTCGTCCAATGTTTGACTATGAGTCTCAGCATTTGTTTTGAATTGCTGCTGCTCTCAGAGGACAACTCTGCTGGTCTTCTGTCTGCAAGCATAGCACAGTATCATTAATAGTGTCAGGGGTTGGCTCTCTTCCATGAAGTGGGTCTTGGCTTGGGCACGAATTGATTGGACACCCCCCCCACCCCAATCTCTGCTCTATCTGTTCTATTTTTATCCCTGCACATCTTATAGGCGGGGTGCATTTTTGAACAAAGTTTTTGTGTGTGGGTTAGTGTTCCCCTCCCTCCACTAAGAGTCTTGTCAAGTTAGAGGGTGTCCTCTTCTGTCTCCATGGCCCCTGATACTAGGAATCTCAGCTAGAGTCCCCGTCATGTCCTCCCAGGTGCCTATTCTGACTTAGATCTCCAGCTTGTTACAGACATACCCCACCTACAATCTCTCTTTTCTCTGCAGGCCTTCTGTCCTCCTGTCTCCCCAGGTCTAATCTCCAGGTCTGATTGCTTTTGGTAAGATGGCCATTTTTACTATGTTAATCCTACCAATTAATTAACATGGGAGATCTTTCCATCTTCTGATATCTTCAATTTCTTTCTTCAGACACTTGAAGTTCATGTCATACAGGTCTTTGACTTGCTTGGTTAGAGTTACACCAAGATACTTTATATTATTTGTGCCTATTGTAAAGGGTATGGCTTCCCTAATTTCTTTCTCAGCCTGTTTGTCATTTGTATATAGAAGTGCTATTGGTTTTTTTTTTTAATTAATCTTGTGTCCAGCCACTTTGTTGAAGGTGTTGATCAGCTGTAAGAGTTCTCTGGTGGAATTTTTAGGGTCACTTATGTATATTATCATATCATCTGCAAATGGAGATATTTTGACTTCTTCCTTTCCAACTTATATCCCTTTGATCTCCATTAATTGTATTATTGCTCTAGCTAGAACTTCTAGTACTATATTGAAGAGATGGAGTGGGCAGCCTTGTCTTGACCCTGATTTTAGTGGGATTGTTTTGAGTTTCATTCCATTTAATTTGATGTTTGCTATTGGCTTGCTCTATAGCTGTATATACTCTCTATATAGCCAGCAGCTCAGTCTCCTGACTGAATCCCCTACTTCCTCCTCTAACTCCTCCTCCCAGGGCTGGCAGGAAGTCCAGCCTTATTGTCTCCCTTTCTCAGCGACTGGTTGTAAGCTACTTTATTGGCATATCAGGAGATAATTGGAGCACAGAGTTCATACAACATTGAGATTCTCAGAACAATGCTTGCAATCAGCTATGGGGAATGGCATGCAGAAATCAGCATTTGAATTGCACAATAACCTTAAAATAAAAATTAACCATTAGTAGGACCTGGAATCCTTACTGGTATTTCCCGGAAATGGACTTAAGGAAGAGTAGACATACTGGGTAAGCCTAAGGTTCAAGGCTATAGATAACTGTAGGCTACATACAGGGCTGGCACATGGCCCTGGGGTAATTACAGAGCAGGGAAGCATTGGCTTGGAGTTAGGGGTGTTATAAAGGACGACAGTGGGAACCGGGCTTTGGTCCAGTTGGTTTCTACGTTAACGACACACTTAGGGGAAACACTTGCTATCAGGAAGAATCATCTAATCCTTGTGAGGCTGTATCCCCAGGAATCAGGCTCACAGTGCCAAACCATCAGAAACTAAAAGAGAATGTGGCAACCACAGGCCTGATAAGCAAGCACAAACCACGCCTCTGCTTGCACAATGCCTGACAAAACACTATTGTGGTGAAAACAGGAGACACGGTGGCAAATAACCATGACACAGGCACAGGGACAGATGCTACAGAAGGCAAACAATGTGATAGCCACAGAATATTTCTAACTAAATGAGCATCTATTAAGGTCAACAACAGATACTTCTGAAGCCTTGCAGTCCTTGTATCCTAATTTGATTTTTTTATTTGACCAGTGAATATGAATTATATTAAGAAAATAACCAAGATTTGTCAGCAAAATAAATAGTGCTGACATAGTTCATGTTCCCTACAAACCCATCATAGGGGTTCCTGCACAAGTAAGTTGGTACAGAAAAATGGCCACAAGGGAGTAAGAGGAGCTGCATGGGCAAATAAAGGGGTTGAGACTGAGCCTGCTGAAGCTCCTACAATCCTGGGACCCTGGAGGATGGAGTGTATCTGGAGATGACTAATCTTGGGGGAAGCTTTGGTTCTGTACTATCAGTGTGGCCAGTGGCAAGCCCCAAGCAGAGGAAGAGAACTCAGCTATTGACAGAAAATTCTGTGATGGAGCCCTGTCCTGGGAAAATTACAGCCTTTGGCCACCATTGTCTATTCTGCTGCTGTGATTAAATGCCATGCAGGAATTCAGATGTAACCAGAGTACAGGATTACCAGACTGAGGCTGGCAAGGCCAAGGCTGAACTTCGAGTTGGTTTAGAATCTGACAAGGGCTTGGTGCTCAGGATGGCATCTTCAGTGTCGCCAGACAGCAAGAGGGGAAAACAGATCCTTCCCATATGAATGCAATAACTCCATGTATGAGGGTAGTGCTCTCACGACCCAGTCACCTTTTAAGCCTCATTCCTGTAATCCTGTCTGTCCAGGGCTTTGTACATGCTAGGAAATGCTCTACCACTAAGCTATGTGTCCAGTACTTGTATCTTTATATTAAGGCGGGGTCTGTCACTAAGTGACACAGGCTGGCCTTGAACTTGAAGCAGTATCTTCCCTCTTCAGCCCTCCATGCAGCTGGGATGGCAAGCCTATTTACTGGGCACAGTGGACTGGAGATTAGATTTAAGTTTGGATTTTAGAAGGACACACAATCAAATAAGAGCAATTGGTGTCAGGCAGCACCTAGTACTCCTATGAGAGAGGTAGATGCCTTTACTCTATCAGCCAGCAGCAGCCACATGGTGACTCTGGCTTGCTTCTAAAGGCCTGCTTTGTAACATCTCCCATGAATGCCTTGAACATCAACTATAAACTCCTACTATGCCTTCTATACAGAAAGTAAACATCAGGAGAATGCTGGATGAGCAACTGCTACCCACATAAAACTCAGAACTTCTCCAGCTCTTTTATTTATTTTATTTTTATTTAATTGATTAATCAGATTATAACTCAGTTGTTACCCTCATCACTTGTATCCTCCCATTCTTCCCTCCCTCCCGCTTTCACCCTATTCCCCTCCCCTAGGTCTACAACTGAGGGAGACCTCCTTCCTCACTATATTGTCATAGACTATCTATCAAATCTCATCTTGGTAGCCTGCTTATTCTTTCTCTGAGTGCCACCAAGCCTCCCCACCAAGAGGAAGTGGTCAAATATGGGGCACTAGCATTCATGTCCAAGTCAGTCTCTACTCTCCACACAACTGTGGAGAATGTCCTGTCCAAGCTCTTTTAATGGTGCCATGATCCTTCAAAATGGCACTGGGAGAGGCTGGACCAGCAAGCACCCCTTCCCTTGTGTTTGGCTTTGAAACTGTGATGCTGAGGCAGATTCTGATAAATGCCTCCCCTACCCCCTCCCCCATTTTCCTCTGTGCTAAAAATTCCTGAGAAATTTAGAAGGGAAGACTCATTTCTGAAGATTGTAAGCCTAAATTATAAACTCACATCAATAAGTCAGACGTCTAAAAGTTCTAAAAATAGGGACAGATAATAAGAGTGCTTTCTCAAGCAAAACCTCAGTGTCCCTCTGCTGCACTCAGAGAAAGAAGAAATGAATCTTTCTCCTCAAGTGAAAAAATAGGTAATGGAACACTCCACCAGATGCCTTGGATTCTGGGCACTGATGGTGTTTCCATCAATCTCATTTATTTTTGGCTGAAGTCTTATTTTCAGGCCATTATATTCAAATACTGAATTAGGCCATATCTACCAGATACTCTCAGAAAAAAAGTAAAATAAAGTGCCTTTTATTAGCAGACACACAAGTTTTCTAGGTTTTAGATGAGAAGTCTTTACTGAAGGAGGTGAGCTAATGGCTGGCTGAATTTTAAGTGAATGATCTAATAGAAGTGCTTAGAAACCCGAAGAAGTTGGGGGTCACTCTGAGGTAAAATGTGGACAGACGAGAAAAGAGTTTTACCCAATGGCTCCGGAATCACCAAAGAAGAAAGAAGCTGGAGCTTTTACAAGAGACTCAACCTCCGGAAACACAGAGGTCCTGGTGCTGGGTGCGAGCCAGAGCCCTCCCCCCTCCTTCTCGAGACCCATTGTCTTCCACAGCCAAGCAGTGTGGCTAGGTTAGGCCATGTTCAAAATAATGGTGTCTGCAGGAGAGAAAGGAGGCACAGCTGTGTGACAGCTACAAGGAGAGTCAAGGCTAAGTGTGGTGCTTATGCCTATCCCCGTGAGTCTACCTCTCAGGAGGCCAGCACAGGATGACTGCCATAGGTTTTAAACCAGTGTAGCCTACTGAGAGAAACTTATCTTAAAAGAATGGAAGAGGGAAGAAGGAAAGAAGGAAGAAAGGGAGGAAGAAAAAAATAAACAAAGAAATCTAGAGAAATATCTTGTATGAATGTAGCAACTGCCAATAAAAATCTGATTGGACAATTAGCTGGGCAGAAGGACAGGAAGTGGAAAGCAGTTCTTCCTGGTGGGGAGAAAGGAACTCTGGGAAGGGAAAAGAGAAATGCTTTTTCACTTTGACATGGAGGAAGACAAAACTGGGAGGATAGCTACCTGGCCACATATCTGAGTGAGACAAGGTGGATGGCTTAACTTAGGTGAGATAGTTGATAGTTTTGCCCAGCTAAGGTCTAAGTTTTGAAAAAATTTAAAAGGTATTGGTGTCTTTATTTATATCACTTAGAGGCCATCCTGAGGCTTAGGTCGGCCCCCACCCCAGGAATTATAAGCCGCTGGAGTTATATAAATTACATGCGGTATAACAGATATGGTACAAAGAAGTTTATTGTGGGAAAGGCAGGGGAGAGAGGGAGGTAAGTTATAGTCTCGAGTGGGCCATGAGGGCAGAGAAAGACAGAGCAACAGTGGGAGAGCAACTGGGAGAGACCAGGGAGAGCAGGAGAGAGAGAAGGGGGAGGGGGGCCCCAGGAGGACAAAGAGAGAGAAAGAAATCAGGAAGGTGACAGAGAGAGCACACAGTGACCAGTGATGAGGCAGTTCTTTATATCTGGTGCACAGCTGAAGCCGGCTGGCACATACTTGGCAGCATAGCCAGCAAGGGATGACCTCAGAGGTTGCTATGCAACCTAGAAATGGGCTGGTGGGATTGCAAAACATTTCAGCTGGTCTTTAATAAAGAGAGAGGGCGGGAGGAGAGATGAGAAGGAGGGGGGAAAGGAAAGAAAGAGACAAAGCAGGGGGCAGGAAGAGAATGTCCAGGTAATAAATTTGACATATATTAGGATTTTCACATACAAATAAATCTATGATATAAAACAATTGGTAAATCTTGGAACAGATCATTTTCTAGTTTGGGATGTGTGTGGAGTGGGGGCATGGTAGCTTTCCTCATTTCTCTACGTAAGAGTTTTGTGAAGGCATACACCTTGAAAACATCTTTATTTCCGAGCTTCACTCCCAACTCTCTCTCTCTCTCCATGTCTCTCCCATTGTTTCTCTTCCTGACTCCTTTTCTCTTTCTATTTCCTCACACATCTATAAGATGACAGAGTAGCCCACCCTGGGGTCATGAAAGGCCATCTGCTTCTAATGCTGGGAAGGCTGGTGACACTCTTGAAGATCCCACAGGGCACCAGCCATCCTTCGGCAGACCAGCTGCCCTCCCAGGAAGTTGAAGAGGGCGGCAATGGCTGGCCTTGAGTCCCCTTGAGTTGGAAACTGGAGCTAGCTCAGCTGGAGTCCTCTGAAGTGCTCTTGAAAGATGCCTCTACCAAGCAGGGGCAGGAGACAGGGAGTGTTCATGCTGGGGCCTCTTCCCCTGGGTGTCAGGCCATCATCCAGATGACAGGACTCAGCAGCTGCCAGTACACAAAAAGAATGGCCTAGATTCTGTCCCCAGGCCAGAAGTTTCTAGCTGGTTTCAGTTGCCTCACTGAGAATTTACTAGGTGGAATGGTGTGAAATTGATGTGTTTTGATATATAAAAATAGCCAGATCCGGTTTCGTATGGTTCAACCCTATCTGCCCTGTGGTGTATGTGAATTACAAAGAAAATCATGATGGAAAACCCCCTTGGAGGGATACCATTCGCCAAATGAATCACACCATTTATATTCCTTAAAGTCCTCAGTAGGTCCCTGTCAAGTCACATTAAGTCTGCATTTTTCAGCGTGAGGAGGCCTGAGCAGTCATCAGACCTCCCAGAATTGACCCACCACCTTCTAAACCTCCCCTAAGCTTCTTGCTTTTGCACTTCTTAAGCAGAAGTCATGTACATTCACAAAATTTCCTCCAACATCTCTCCAATTCATTTATATATTTGATTCATTAGTTTTCCTAAAAGCAAAGAATATAAAAATAAGAATGATAATTGAAGCAGGTATATCTCTGTGGGTGAGGTCATCCGAGCACACACAGCTTTGATTTCCAGTAGTTTCACACACACACACACACACACACACACAGAGAGAGAGAGAGAGAGAGAGATACACAACCGCAAATAAAATCTGAACCCTGGACCCTCACCACAAGCACAACAGACTATTACAGTTTTTCCCAAACAGTAACTTTTTTTTACATAACAGTTTATTTAGCCAATTAGTCATCTTCCTCTTAAAATTTATGATATGGAATTTTTTACTGCCACAAACATTTTGTGAACATACATCTAATGCATTTGTTTGACCATTGCTGTCAGAAAATTTTTGTGCTGCTATTGGTGTTATTTTTTATAAAACTATTTGTTTCTCTTAGCTTATTTCTTAACTGGGCTATCACACAAATAACTGAGACTCTTTTATAATACATGGCATCACCACACAATCTTGAGCAGTTTAGATCCATTCTTAACCCTCTACGCTACTATGCCTTACTCCCAGCAAACATCTCAGCAATACTTGCACTTTGTAGCTTTCCTCTGCCCCAGCTCATTCCTCCTGGTCTTCCTTGGACCTCTAGCCACGGCTAAATCCCCTGCTTCATCTCCTAACTCCTCCTCCCCTGGCTGGCAGGAAGTCCAGCTCTACTCTCTTCCCTGTTCATTGACTGGCTGTAAGTTGCTTTATTGACATAGCAGAACAATTGGAGAACAGAGTTTACACAACATTTAGACAAGAAATCATAATTTAAACTACACTATAACCTTATGCCTACATGTTATCATCAGAATGGAATCTATATTTGGGGATAACAAGATAGTATTGATCATAGAAACTCACAGCTAGGTAAGTAAAACTCCCAGTCTTATATGAAGGCCAAAGAGCAGAAAAAGGGTCCATCCAGGAGATGGAGGCTAAAGATGAACCAGCTCCTGACTTCCCTTGTGATGAAACATGGTGGATGGAAGCAGCTGTGGACTGTGTGACCTGCCAGTTCTTCTGCCCTCAAACCAGTCAATCCTGATGGCCTGATTCTTCTGCAGTATTTACTGAAATGGCAGTGATCCCTTGGACTTGCTGATCTTCCCTTCTGCCCATGACATAGCATGCCTGCCAGACAACTGGAGATGAGTACATTACTACATACAAGACAACCAACAAAGGTAGGTTTCCATGGTCAATGGAGCCAAAATGCATATATTCATGATATTGGCAGTCTTTGTGCGGTTGAATCATCTTGTCCGTGCTACTGCACACCACGGTTACTTACTTCCTATGGTGGCTCCATGCTTTGTATCACTATGCACTTCCAAGGCTCCTAGAGGAGAGAAGACTGGACAGTGATGCATAGCTTGATAACAGATGGCTTGGTCAGTCTCCACAGAAGACATGTGTCAGGAGCAAGCCTTGACTCATGAGGCAGAGAAGAAGCTACCATGTGCCCACTGGTTCAACGCTCTGCAGAATCCATGGGAGAGGAAGTCTTTTGGGCATCATGAAGGAAAGCACTCATTTGAATGTTCCTTGAGAGTTTCCAGTTGGTTGACTTCATAGAAAAGTGTCCTTGCTCATATCGTGTCAGTCCATGATAATGGTATGCAAGCTGAGTATGTGCGACCCAGACTTCACCCAACCTCTTCCCAGTATACAAATTACAAGGTTGTCCAGGCTGGTTAGGAAAGCAGAAAATATTCCAGTCTTTTCAATAGGATCTGTCTATAGTGACAGACCTAGGTTCCTATGTGACACTTGCCCGGACTGTTGGCTGAGACTGACATTTTTGAATGATCCTAATTAGAACCATTTTCATCGCATATTACATTCTTTGCCATTTTCTCTTTACACCTATTTCTGCTATTATGTTTTACAGTAAACACCCTCTTGGTTTATTTTTACCCTTAAAGAAGTTGAATCAGGGATTTGATGGAAGTCTGGTTTGTCTGAGTTCCTCTATGACAAAGGTTCAATGGAAGAAATTGACCTGGGAGGTAACCCAACACACAGGGAGGGCAGGGGAGACCCTGGATCAGCGAGTCACCCAGCATCAAAGTACCACTGTAGGCAGCTGGAGCTTACAGGGCTGGGGAACTCTGGGATTACAAGTGCTTCAGAGTTAGCACATTACAAGAAAGCAAGGGATGTGGAGTGTGTATACTGCTGAGCAGAAGGAAGAGTGAACCTACAAAATGTTTGGCCAAACCATAGATATACAAAGCAAACTCTGGGGTCAAAAAAGACATGGCTGAAAGCAAACATAGTTGAATGGTAAATGGGTATGGAGTTAGTCATGAGGCACAGTGTGGGTACTGATAGTCTCTGGTCAACTTGAAAAGTAGAATAGCCAACAGCAAGATGAGGATTAAGATGCCACTGCCTCTTAGACTGATGACACTTATGTGCAATCTGAGGTCTGCTGGTGGGCAGAAAGCACTGCCTTCTGTGTGCATATTCTAAGGGGCCCCAGATGACTCTTCCCAGCTCCATGCTGAGGTTTTTACACTTCACATCTAAGGATTGCCCAGTGACCTGAGTTAAACCCTATACTTCCTAACAAGGCTCTTTCCCCAAAACCTAACCCAAACTGCAAAGCGTATGCCCAGCAAAGCTCTGCCAACCCCAAACCACCTGCTTCTTCCCCTACTCACTCCACAGTGCTGTAGGCAGAGGGTGACCCTAAAGAAATCCATGTCCTGAGCCCCAAGTCCTGTGACTATGTGGCTGTGTAGGTTGCTTTTGTCAACTTGACATGGGATAGGGTCATCTTGGGAGGAAAAACTTAAATTGAGAAAATTTCTCCATCAAATTGCCCTATGGGACCAGGCTATGGGGTGTTTTCTTGATTAATAATTGATGCAGGAGGGCACAGACCACGGTGGAAGTCCTCCACTGGGCAGGTGGTCCTGAGTTCTTTAAGGGAGCAGTCTGAAAAAAACTGGAGAGCAAGCCTAGTAAGCCACACCCTTCTAGGGGCTCTGCTCAGTGCCTGCCCTGATTTCCCACCATGACAAGATGTGTCATGGAAATGTAAGCCAAATACACTCTTTTATCACAGCAATGGAAAACAGACTAAGACAGTATGTTACATGACAAGGGGACTTTGCTAGTGTGATTGTTTTTTATGTTTTGGATTTTGTTTTTGTTTTTTGATTGTTTGTTGTTGTTGTTGTTTTGTTTTGGTTGGTTGGTTGGTTGGTTTTGGTTTTGGTTTTTGGTTTTTTGAGACAGGATTTCTCTGTGTAACCTTGGCTGTCCTAGACTCATTTTGTAGACCAAGCTGGCCTCGAACTCACAGCGATTCCCCCTGCCTCTGCCTCCCGAGTGCTAGGATGAAAGGTGTGCACCACCATGCCCAGTTGTGACTCGCGTTACCGTCTTGCCAGCAAGAACGACGCTGCACACACAGGATCCTTCTGCAGTAAAGCTTTAATGCGTCTTAAGAGGGAGAGCATAAGCTTACGACAAGTAAAATGGAGACCCCAAACAGCAGAAACCCATCCCTTATATAGGAAACTGTTCTCCGCTTAGGATGTGTCAGTCCCTGATTGGCTGTTACTCATCAGGCGATATGACGCCACGGGAGAGGCAGAGCACAACAAGTGGAAAGTTCCTTCGCACATGCGCAGATTACTTGTTTACCAGTTTGGGACACAGGATGTCAGCACCATCTTGTAATGGCGAATGTGAGTGTGGCCTCTCACACCCAGTGCTAGTGTGATTATTTTGAATTCCCTGAGTTAGCCCAATAGAATCAAATGAGACCTTGGGATAGCAGAGGAAGGCAGAACAGTTAAAATCAAAGAGATACTATACTGCTGACCTCAAAGCTAGAAGAACAGGTTGCCAGCAAGTGACCTCTAGTAGCCCCGAGAGCCTAGCAAAAGGCAGGGAATAGATTTCCCCCTAATGTCTGCTGACCCCTTGATTTTAGCCAGATGAAAACTGTTTTGTATTTCTTAGCATCAAACTGAAAGATAAATACTTTATGCTAAGCCATTCAGTTGCTAAATAAGTACGACAGTGATAGATAGGGCAGATGTGGAGGTGCTGAGCCACACTTCCAAGCATGGATAGACCTGTCCCAGCAGGTCCTGCATGGAAGTCAACCAGAGAGGCTCTGTGTAATGTGGACTTTGGAACTGAATCCATTTAGAAAAGGAATTGCCAGCTGGGAATGGTGCCGCACATCTGTAATCCCAGCACTCCAGGAGGCAGGTACAGACAGATCTCTGTGAGTTCGAGGCCAGCCTGTTCTACAAAGTGAGTCCAAGATAACCAAGGCTACATAGAGAAACCCTGTCTCGAAAACAACAACAACAACAAATCAAAAAAAAGATTTATCTTCAAAACGGCACTGAATGCAGTGCCCCCCAACAAAAATCAGCAATTTAATCCTTCTCCACTCTCCTTAGAGGAGGGACTAACATGGAGGAGAAAAGAACATTAACTACAGCACTCATGTCCTGGGTTGAATCTCAGCTCTGTCACTAGCTGTGTGACCCTGGGAAGCTTAACTTTTCACTGCTTGGCTTATTAATCTCCAAAATGAGAACAGAATTATATCTACCTATACTAAGTCAGACAACATATCTTCCTCCCCAACCCAAGTCCTTCCTAGACGCTGAGAAAGCAGCAGCCCTGTTTGAAAACTGTTCTTACAAATCTAACTAGCTAAGGCAAGGGTACACTTAGATGCTACTTGGCAAATTTCTCCCCTGAGTAGGCAATACCTGAAATCAAAATATATGCTCTGTTTTCATTTCTTCCTAGAAACTTGCCCATTCTTGTTAGCCAGTCATAGAAGAATGTGAGTCCTGGTTCTGACCAATCAGATTGAGGCACAGGACCCTCTGCATTTTGGATTAAAACTCAGGCTGCTTCCTGCTGGGTGGCCTACTTACCAGATATCTAAGGGGCTGCACACCCTTCTGCAAAGGGAAAACTTCCAATTTGTCCAGAGATTTTGAACTAATTGCAGGATGATTTTCTTGGGAACTCATACTCATTCCAACAATAAGTATATACCATTTATCATTAGTTTTCAGCATCTATTAACAGCTACAACTTGAGGGATGCCTTCTATGTAGACACAGCAGATCTTTGCCCTGTGTGTGGCTGACTGTGGAGGCTCCGGGTGAGCCGTTCACTGTTTTGAAAGAGTGGGTCATCTGTGTTTCAAATCTGAGTCTCACTTGTTTCTGGCTGCTTGGGCATTGATTCTCAGTGTGAGTTTTGAGATTCCCAGGGTTACCCTAATGCTTTGAGACCTCCATGAAGTAATGATCCTATCTGATTTATACATATTCAGAAACCAGTCTTTTATTATGAGACTTTTAATATGCATCAACAAAAACAATATACCACAGCAGATTCAATAGAAAAAGTAGATTATTTAATCCCAGCCAACTTCTATGGAGACAGAAATTAAAGAGCTCAAAAAAGGCATGTACAAGCCATTCTTATTTTCACTGGGAAAACAGGCCTGGGCTTGGTATAAAATAGTATAACCAATAGTATAACTGTGTAATAATCTTAGTCATGATAAAAATTTTAATTTTTCATAATATAACATGCAAAACTCTTTGGAGACCCCAATGATCTTTAAATTGGTAAAGTGGCCCTGAAACAGAAAACCAGAAATGTTGAAATACTCGTTTTAGGGTGAGAGGTTTTACTTACAATTTTTCCAACAGCTGAATTTGCCTCACTATACAATTCTCATTGAGAAGGACAGCGACAACCGTCTGTGGGGTCGTCCTTGACAGCACGAGTCCAGGAAATGAGAAGACATGCTCTATACACAAATAAACAGGGGAGCAACTCACTTTGAGACTCTGCCTTGCTTTCTCCTTTTCTGTTATTTTAGGAAGCCATCCAAGATACTTTCAACTTTCTGTGTAATTCTAGAATTCAAGCCAAACTCTCCAGGAGAACATGCCAGGCTTGAGCCATGGCAGGAGGTCTTTCCAGCTTCAGACTTCAGATGACAACCGGAAAAAAGCCAGGTATGGAATCAGCAGCTGACACTGCTCAGCAAGGACACAGATTCTGCATCCAACAAGGGACTCTGTGCTCTCCACTGAAGCTCAAAGTCGAAGTGCAAGTGCGAACAGTGGCAGCATGGCTCGATTCTGAGGGGGGTCTGAGGGACTCTGTCAGGAATACTTCTGTGGTATTTTGAATTATGTGTCTAGATTCTTGTCAGTGAAAGCTAAACACACACACACACACATACACACACACACACACACACACACACACACACACACACACACACACACACACAAGCTATAATTGATGAGTGACCAGATCAGCACACAGAAACACAGGGTCCCCAACAGGTCCAGGCTGGCCTGGAGCTGGTACACTGCAGCCAACCAGTCATCAGCATTCCTCTTTGGTCTCTGCAGTTCTAGCCTCCAGGCTTCCCCTCTGGCATCCCTTGACAAAGGGACTTGATGTGAACCTATGAGCTGAAACAAATGCTTTGCTTCTCAAAATAATCTTGGCCTTGGTGCTTATCACATAGCCAAACCGAAACCAAGGCTGAAAAGAGACATTTAGGGAAGAAGACAAAACCCACTCCTGAGATCCAGAACTTTCTGAAAGAGATTTCGTGAACTCCCTGCATGGAACCTCAAGCTCAGCTCAGCCTCTCTAGGCCACACAGTGGTTGATGTAACCACTGCAACACCACTAGTCAAGCCCTTTAAGACAGCGTATACCAAAGGCATTCTTCCTGCAGTGTCACAGAAGCCACCGGCCAGACCATTAGTTGACCAAGTGCTAAGAGGAAACTTCTAGAACAGACAACCAGAGTGTAGTAGAGTCAGTGCCAAGTCTTCTGAGCAAGGGTCTAAAGTCTTAACTTGATCCCCCCTACCTGCAGGACAGGATAGCTAGAAGCAGCACTGCACAGGGTGACAGGCCTGTAAGAGCCACCCCAGGCCACACCGGGCTGCTCACAGTGCTGCGGTAGCACTTCTCTTGTGTCTTCCTCTGTGTGAACGCCTGGCTAAAGGAACTGCGCTAGAGGAGGCTTCAAAGGGTGAGAGCCCTGCTTCCATAAGTGGCCAGTGGTTGGCTCCTTAGCTGTTGAGAACTCTCATCACCTCCATAGGAGGACCATCTCCACCTCTAAGGCTTCCAAACCACCAACGTACATCTTCAGTTCCAATACCTGAGAGTTTTTTTGCATCTTGTTTTCCTCAGACTCCACGATTCTCTCATCAGAGTGAAAAGGACCAACAATGAGCCCATGACTCTGATGGGAACCTAGTGTTCTGAACCACACAGGCAGTCAGCGAAAATCTGGCCTTCTGGACTGAATAAATACTGGGCAGTAGATCTCAAAGAAGCCTGAGACAAGACTCAGTACCTGTGGCTCCTCCTAGAAGCACTTCTCACCCTGACCCACCCCGCCCAGCCTAAACCTCCCCCTGCCAGGGGATGGGCTTCAGCTCAGCCCCCCTCCACCCCCTCCCTAACCCCCACCTGATCCATATAGAACTCAGTCATTTTGGCTACTGCTGCTTTCTTGGCCAGCTGCCTCTCTTGCTATCCTTCCCACTACTTCCTCTCCTGGTCCAGTTTAGTCTGCCAACCATGCTCAGCCAGAACTCTTCTCTCTGCCTGCTTTCTCCATTACATCTACAATAAAATCCTTCTGCATACTCTAGGATTACTCATGTCTTCCTCCTCTTACTTCATGTTTTTGACTCACCAGGTATGTGCTGACAGGACTCAACCAGAGCACCGCTTTAAGCCTGTAATTTTCTTTCTAAAACCCATAACCTCAATTTCTCCAGGGGTAGGGAGGGCTGGTCAGGAAAACCTAGATTTGGCATGCTATCGAATAACTAGTCAATTGTCTTCAAGACTCTACAGAAAATTAAAGAAAGCCTTAAAATCTCTCATAGACTAATGGAAATGGGAGATGTGACCTCTAAATACCATGTAATACCCAGAATTGGACCCTGGAGCACAGAGAGAGGGGGAGGTGTCAGAGACGGTGGGGGGAGATATCAAAGGAGAAGTGGTGGAGTACACCAGCTCTATCTGCTCTTGAATGTACAGTGTTTCTGGATCTCCTGATTTGACAGTCCATGGGAACTCCCAGTGCCTAAGGATGGCAAAGAAATTCTGTCCACTCTCTGTGACTCTTCTGTGAAACTAAGACTGTTCCAAAACTAAAAAAAAGAAAGAAAGAAAGAAGAAATAAAGAAAAGAAAACCTGTGAGGCGTGTGTGTGTGCGCGCGCTCACGCACGTGCTCGTGTGCATGCGTGCATACAAGAGAGACAGAGAGAGAGAGAGAGAGAGAGAGAGAGAGAGAGAGAGAGAGAGAGAGAGAGAGAGAGAGAGAGAGAGAGAGAGAGAGAGAGAGAGAGAGAGAGAGAGAGAGAGAGAGAGAGGAGAGAGAGAGAGAGAGAGAGAGAGAGAGAGAGAGAGATGAGGTTTGTGTGTGTAGGTGCCCTCCAGAACCAGAAAAGGGTATTGGATTCGTTTGGAGGTAAAGTTGTGAAGCACCTGATATAGGTGACCTGAATGGAACCAGGTCCTCTGCTTTTACCTTGTGAGCTGTGCCTCCAGCCTCATCAGAAAACCTCTTACCATTCTAATTAAATCCAAAAAACAAAGGCAAAACGCAGCTTGCTAACAGCTTCGGCACTCTTTTAATCGACATCAGGGTTACTTTAATTTGAAAGGCATTCAGTCATTCTCTTTCTTTGACCTCTAGCTCAGCTGAGAAACTGAAAAGAGAAAAAGAGGGGAAAGCAGGGAAGAAATTGGGGAGGGGAGACAGGAGATGAGAAGAGGAGAGGGAGGAGGGAGCAGGAGAGGAGGGAAGAGGAGCTTGCTCCCCAGAGAATTACACCAATTGGCTGAAGTTGGTTGTCTGGGTAACACAAGGCCCCAGGTTTTTACAAGCCACCCTTTGTAGTCTTCAAACCCTGTGAGTCCAACATGGGAGCTCTTGCTTGTTTAGCTCAGCCCTCCATCACTTCAGGTCTCAATGTGCTAAGAGCTGAGTGGAGCCTCCCTCACCAGAGTCCCCAGCACTCATGCCTGCAGAAGCCATTGCAACCCTCACCAGGCTCAGGGTTGAAGAACACCATCTGTATGTATGCAGCATTTGATTCTTTGATCCACAGAACCGGCCCCCCACAACATTACTGAACCCCATCAACCTGTTCTCCTGTGAAGGTCACTATGGTTGCCAGGAGGGATGACTCCCCTAATCCACCTTAGCACTTGTCATTGTCCCCTTATTTCCTTCCTTTCCTACACATCTCAATACAGCAAAAGCTCACATTCAGGAAGGCTTTAGAAAGCTTGTATTGCCTCAATATGTCCCAGTTCGACTCAGTTCATCAAACATATTTTTAACAACTAAGCTGTGTAGATTGTTCTACTTGCAAATTACCTGTTTCTTCCAAGTTTCCCTTAGTTGAAGTGATCACACAAAACACTTTCAAGCTGTGACACTTTCTCCATGGCAGGCCAAACACTGTATGCTTTGCATGTTTTATTTAAATTTCACACAACTCTGTGGTCTAGACTCTCCCCTTATTTCCATTTGGAACATGCAATGACTGAAAACAAGAGACTGTAGCACTTTTTCCACAGGTGGAGTCTTGGAAAAGTTGGGGACTCCTTGTCCTCAGCTCATTATACACCCCACATGAGTTCTACTCCTCTTTATCAGGTTGGTACTCCACCTAAAGATGCTCAGGTCCTTAAGTGTCACAGACAGGAAGTGAAAATAGGGTCAGGAGGACCCATGCAATAGGCAGTCAGTTTCCTTTCTAGGTCCCTATTTGAAGGCTTTGTCCCCGTTAAGCCTGCCCACTAACATTTCCAAATAGAACACTGTTGTAGGAAATGCCCTATCTTTATCTGATTAGGAGGAGCCCTCCACAGGAAGAGTTGCTGGGCTCCTAAAGGCATGTGGCATACAAAAGTGGAAATTAAAGAAAAAACATCAGATTCCCGAAATCATGTTGGCTGTGGTGATATCAGCGTGATTGCTTTTGTTTCCTGAGATAGTAACAGAAACATCTGACTCCAGACCTCTTTGTGGTTTCAATGCATCATTGACACAATTTATAGTTTTCATCTATTAGCATTTTCAAGTCAATACCCAGAGTGAGCTTTTCTTCTTTCTTATCTCCTCATCCATATTCTTTTCCTGTCTATTCGGTGTGTGATTCTTTGAATGCTTGGCCAAAGGGGAGTGACACTATTAGGAGGTACGGCCTTGTTGGAGTAGGTGTGGCCTAGTTGGAGGAAGTGTGTCACTGTGGAGGGTGGACTTTGAAGTCTCCTAGTATTCAAGCTAGGCCCACTGTGGATCAGTTTCCTCCCGGCAGATGCCTGTGGATCAGGATGTAGAACTCCAGGCTCCCTCTCCAGCACCATGTCTGCCTGGATGCTGCCATGCTTCCTGCCATGATGATAATGGACTGAACCTCTGAAACTGTAAGCCAGCACCAATTAAGTGTTCTCTTTTATGAGAATTGCCTTGGTCATGGTGTCTCTACAGCAATACAACACCGAGCTAGGCTTGGTGGTACACGCCTGTAATCCCAGCACTCTGTGTGACAGAGGCAGGAGGATCTCTATGAGTCTGAGGCCTGGTTTACAAAGCAAGTCCAGGACAGCCAAGGCTACACAGAGAAACCCTGTCTCAAAAAAAAAAAAAAAAAGAAAGAAAGAAAGAAAGAAAGAAAGAAAAGAGTAAAAAGAAAGAAAGAAAGAGTGGTTCTTAACTTTCAGAAAGAAAACATTGACTGATTCTATCGGGACACAGAAGCAAGACCTGAACAGAGACTCTGTATGGACAAAAGAGGGATTTCTCTCAGAAGAATACTGGGGGGCAGAGACAAGAACAGTGTCAAATAAGGGCAATGTGCTATGGCAAGATCTTGGTTGAGGTGCCTCCTAACCTCTACCTAATCTCCAGGAAGTTTTGGCAGTGACAGACACAGAGCAGCCTCCCAGGTGGTGAAGGAACTAGGCCAATGTAGCTCACTACAGCTATTCATTTGCAGTGCAGCTCTATGTAGGTGTCATAGCCTTGCACTTCTTTTTAAGTGGGCCTGAGGCCATTTTAAGGAGGCCAGAGGCTGTTCTACTAAAGAGGGTGCTGATGTAAGTCATGTGCTGCAGCCCCAGGGATGCTTTCTGGAGCAGCCTTGGAGTCCTGATGGTGGAGCACCAGCAGTGCTCTCATTTGTCTGTGTTCAGGAGTTCTTTCACTCAAGTCAGAGTCATCTGTCTCTGGGCTGAGGGATGAATTTGTGGGGAAGTTAGGACAGAAACTGGGATGGCATCCCAGTGAGCCTGTGACTGCTCTTCTATTTTAACGGCTCTCCTGTGTCTTCACTGTCCAGTACAAACACTTGTATTTTCTTTTGCTTGTGTTTTGTTTCATTTCTTGGGGGTAGGAATAGATGTGTGATCTGAGCTGGCCTCGAACTTGCTAACCTCCTGATACCTGCAAGGTTACATGGACTATTATGCAATTCCCCTAACACACTCTGTCTGCTGGAGTGCCCCGTGGTACAGTAGCTGCCACATGCCACCTTTCCTTTTTCAATTTCCTTCCACCAAACTGTGGAACAATTCCTCTCTGAAGGGGACCTTTTAAAAAACATAACCAGACAAACCTTCATCCTATTTCTGAAATGTATTTTCAAGCCTGTTTTCCCTCACCAAACACACCTACTCCTTAGGTGTGTAAACCACACACTCCCAACCAGTGTGCCTACTGTGTGCTCTGGAGCACCTTCAGCAGAGAAGCAGGGCCCCCTCCCACAGCTTCCATCAGCAGCAGTGCTCCCACTGTGTGACAGAACTCACTGACTCTGTGCTCCCTGTCATCCTTAGTGAGTCTGAGCCAGGCTGTGACCCCTTCACTCTTACTTTGAGCAGCCTCCTAAAATTTTATTAATATAGACTTTTGGCTTGCAACTTGCCCAAGCTGAAATGACACCCCAATATTCCCTTATGCTGCTCTTATTTGAATACTGAGAAAGTCGCTTGAGATATAAAAGGAACAAATACAGACACAGCAATTCTGTTAAGCTTTGAGGTGATTGGGTCAGGTGCTGGGCCATGTGCCCTGTCACTGCTCCAAGGACACCCACCTGGCTGTGAGAGCTGCTGATGGTTTGCTCTTCAGCTCCTACTGGGCCTTTCTTTTCCTTTAGCTTCTCCCAGTCCTGGACTGTGGGGCTCTGCTGGAGAGGTCAAAATCTGATGCTTCCTGATAGCCTTTGAGCTCAGTATATAGCGAGGTATGCTTTCTCAGCAGATCCCCTCTCTGAACCCTAGAAACTCTAAGGTGTATCACATAGGCAGCATGGAAGATTACAGTCCATCTTTTTCCTGTTCAGCAAGCACCTAGGGATTCCTGGAAATACACCACCCCTCCCCCCACCTACCATGCTAAGGAGATCCTAGCCTTCAGCAAATGACCTTTTAATCATACCCTGAAGCTCTTCTCCCACCCATAGGATAATTAAGTACTGTGTCTCCTTCCTGTGATAGGACCCCATGCTATTGCATGTAAATGAGATACTATACCGTTGTATGCATAGTGACTCTAGCCCTGGTGAATCAGACACATTCACCCTCAAACTTCTCCCTGCTGCCCAAGGTTTCTAAATCCATGATTCGTGAAAATAAAGGTCCATTGGCTTGCTCCTGAAGAATCTCCAACAGACCAGGCTTCCAGAATACCTGGGCTTGACTGTGGTCAGTTCACCAAATGCTGCTGACTTCCATGAGTTTCTGCCATTCACTGGTGTGCGAAACTGCCTAGGCCACTGCTGAATCTCTCTCCACCATGGCAAGATTGGTGCTGACCACCTGAGAAGTATCTACCTGGCCTGCATCTCACTGGACCCACCTTTCTGGGTATCCGCCTGCATCCCCTGCCATGCTTAGCACAGCAGCTTGACCAAAGAAATGTACCACTGCAATACCATCACCATCTGATACCAGCAACTTCATTCTAAAAGAGCTAAACTGTAATACTTCATGGAAAATTCTTCCCACACCCTGGCCTAACACGCTGGCCTCACCTGGAAGTGTTCTAGCTGTTCCCGAGAGAAGCTAGACCTTTGATCTTGAGGCCCATGTGTTCTTGGCTGCAAGCACGCAGCACGTGGACCAGCCTGCCAGATGCAGAAGCCAGGCCACCTTCTGGATGCTGAACAACACTGGACCAAGATGCTTAGCCCGCAGGGCATATGACATCCACATATTGAGCAGAGAACTGCGAGCACTGAAACGGTAGACAGTGAGAAACAGACATAGATTCCTGTTCATCTTTATGGGTTTTTACTTTCCCTTGGTCCCCAGTGCTTCATTTGACTTCCTTTCTCAACCACCAGCCCCGCAGGCAGGAAAGCATGGGCTTGTGCGGGCTGCTTTGCAAGTTTCAAAAACTATAAGGTTTACTCCTTTACCACAGTGGCTTCTTTTTACAAACTAATCTCCAACTGGCACAAATAATCAAATTAGTCAAGCCTGCCTCCTGTAAGAGCCCCTGGAAATTCGTTCCCCTTGAGGCAACCCCATCACCAGATGCTGAAAGCCACAGGGTTTTAGTCCTGGTTGAAGCTGAGAGACTTTACCTACTTTACCGTGTGCATTGTTTCAGCTTTGACTCAAATCTCATATGTGAGACGGATAACATTTTCCCACATTACATTTGAGATATAGCTCAAAGTTATCTGGTGGACTTAAGGTGGCACAACTAAAAAGTGAAAGTGAGGGTTCACACGTGGCTTTCTATGAATTTCAGAAGGTGCTATACCTGCTGTGCTATGTCTACAGTGAGCCAAGACAGAACCAAAGGAGGCCATCAAAGGGAGCCATCCAGACTCGATGGCCATGGGATGCAGCTTCTATTTTGTTCTCTTCTATCCTGCCTTCCTCCCCGAACATAACAGCTCACTGTCAAGACAGTGAATCTTCCAGTTTGTCTTACAGACAGGAAGCTGATGCTTTGAGACACATCTTCATTAGGAGCTGTGCTAACTTACGCTCCTGTTGACCATCCCTGGGTTCCACAAAGTCTTCAAGTATTTCCTGGGTCCTCACTCATGGTTTGGAAAATGGTGTCTCCTTAACCAGACATTCTGAGCATCATACAGCTTCAACATAAAACACACCTACTATCAAGCCTCCTTTTCCAAGGTGGGCGGTGGTGGTGGACACGGTTTGCAGAGGGGAAGTGATTGTCAAGGTCATGCTTTGTGACTTGTGATCAACCAAGGGATGAAACTCACTTTGTGATGGTCTTACAAACTGAAGACAGAGACAGGGCCCCTGTTTATGCCCTTGCAGCACTGAGTACCAGGCACTCAGTCTAGCCTGCCCCCCTCCCCCCACGCCAGCAAAGCAGTCCCCTGTTGTCATTCTTGGTTTAATCCCTTTGACTTTAATGCTCCCAAGCAGCCGCTTTCTTCTTGGTGTGACAGCCAGCTGTGCTCTAACATCTCAGCAAATTAAAAAGTCATTACCTCAATAATGGATTAGTTATCAAGTTTAATCACTCTGAAAAAAAGCACTTGGATTTTCCATTTCTGGAGCTATGAAATTTTGTGTTTCCACATGGCCCATCATTTCAGGTCCATAATAACATGAGGCCTTGGCTGACTCAGACTGACACTAACACAGAAAATAACCAGAGTTTCTGCCACAGTGAGGGAAAGCTGGTGACAAGGAAGAGCCATTCAGTCAGTAAATGGGGACAGACATTTTCAGCAGAAACACAAATGGCCAGTAATGCATAAAAACACTCAACATTGTTAGCCATCAGGGAAACGTAAATCAGACCCTCACTAAGATTCTCCCCACTGCAGTAAGAATGCCTATCATCAAGGAAGCACAGGACAGCCAATGCTGGTGGGGAGATGGAGAAAGGAACACTAAGGAGCTGGACAAAAGGTTGTCTGATCCAGCCACTGTGAAAATCAGCATGGAGACTCCCCCCAAAACTAAAATGAGAACTGACATAGGACCAAGCTATACCATATTGAATGTACGTGTATGTGTCTGTGTGTGTCTGCATCTGTGTGTGTGCCTGTGTGTATGTGTATGTATGTGTGTGTCTGTATCTGTGTGTGTGTGTCTGTGTGTCTGTATCTGTGTGTGTGTGTCTGTGTGTCTGTGTGCACATTCTGTATATGTATCCAGAGGGGAACAGAACACCACAGAGATACTGTGTACACATTATGGCAACACTGCTCACAAGAGCCACAATGTGGAACCAGCCTGGATGCCTATCAATATATTATTTAATTTAAAATGTGTATCATATGCATAATCGACATTTGTTCTTCTATAAAGAAAAAAAAATCTTACTTTCAGGAAAAGGGATGGAACTGGGCGTCATAATGCTAAGCAAAATAATTCTGACTCAAAAAGAATGAAGAAAAAAAAAGAATGATACGTTTTTCACTTGTATGTGGAATTTAGATTTTAAAAAGACAGATCATGAAAAGAGAATGTGGACTGTTTAAGAAGAAGAGGACACCCAGTGGGACAGAAAGAAAAAGCAAGACATGGCAGTTGGGAGTGAACAGGATCAAAGTACATTATATACATGTATAAAATATCACAATGAAACCTATTGTTTTATACAATTAATACATGA
This sequence comes from Acomys russatus, assembly GCF_903995435.1. NCBI lineage: Eukaryota > Metazoa > Chordata > Mammalia > Rodentia > Muridae > Acomys > Acomys russatus. The sequence goes on along the minus strand of NC_067139.1, from coordinate 49,274,049 downwards.
TAATAAAAAAAATTTACTGAGATTTTTGATTAAAATAGCAAGAGAAAGGAAGTCAATAACCAACAGGTTGCTGACCTTAAAATTACCTAGGCATATGGTAACAACAAACTCACATGTATAACTTCCAGGGTCCTTCGAAGTTTTATCCAATGTTAACTAACGATGAAGGGCGTTCCTGTGGTTCTGCTGTGTCCCACTTTGGGCAAAAGTGAGTTTTTTTCCCTCTAGTCTTATTCCATTCATGATTCTTAGGTACTGCATTCTAGAAGAGTTATGCTCAGCCTACATAAATAAACCTCACATCCATGGGTACTGTATTTGTAGGAGTGTCCTCAAACAGTGTCCTAAGAAGGTGAGATACAAATCTAAGCTACATTAGTGGCTTAGAATGGCAGCCACATGCTCCTAGATGAGGGGGCTCAACACTGTCCCACCTGTTCACAGTCTCCTGGAACTAGGAGCTAATTTAGATGTGCTCCTACAAACATCTTACCAAAAAGCCAACATGACCAATTATAAGAAAGCAAAAATTTTCAACCCATACTTAACAGAGACAAAATACATCCCAGTTAGATAGGTGGCTGAAGGAATGTGCTGAAGTCAATATGGGATAGATAGAGCCTTGAAAAGACCCAGAGACTCTGAGTGCTGGCACACTGAGGAACCAAGTATTAGCTCTGACAACAGCCGGCAGCATGGCAGAGGGGAGTAGCAAAGGGAGACCAAGACACACAAGGCAACTGGCAGCACAGAAACAAATTGGGGACAGAAGGACAAGGGACTTTGCCTATCTGGGAGCACCTACATGCTGGCACTGGAGAAGAACTTTCCATTACTCCACAAAAATGCTGCTGTTGGAACAGGAGCCACCTTGGGAAGGTCACACGCAAGCCTCCTGTTTTGAAAAACAGTGCATCCTGCTGTTCTCCTGTCTTCTGGAGCTCTGCATTCATCCATAGTCTCAGGCGGCATCTCTCCTGGGACACTGGTAGGATGCCACCAGGAAGAGTCCATTGAGAAATCTGTACTGTGGGATTTGGATTGAAGATTTGCAACAGAGTCCCTTTTCCTTCTAGAGTGGTGGCTCCAACAACCAGGTGATTTGAGTTGGAGGGCTAGCCCATTAGTGGGTTTGCCTACAGGGACTAGGTCTCAGACAACTTGTCTTGGGTATTGAAAACCATGGTTCCCACTGTACCCTCTTCGCAGATCAAACTGTTGTCACAACTTCTATATAACATTCATGGAGTGAGGTGTAAAGATATGGGCTTTTTATGCCTGCCCTTTGCTCTGAATAATGACACAGAGACCTTTATATTTACAGCTTCAGGCACTAGTTAGGCAGATGCCCAGCTATGCTAACCCAGGAATTCTGGCCTGGCCTACTTCCCAGCCATGTGCCCCATTACCTGCCATCTTAGTCTTGCCCTGGCACCTCATTCTTCATGCTTGTTCCAATGGCAATTCTGCCTCTGGTACCCACCTGAGCCCCTTTCACTGGACTCAGAAGACCCACCTTAACCTCTCCAGCTCAACTATTGGCTGTTCAGCTCTTTATGTAACCAATCAGAAGGTGAGAGAGAACAGTGATTAGAGAATACTAAGACAGGAGATGCTTCATAATAATGACAGTGCCAAAGTCTGGCCTGCAATCAGATCTCACTGGCACAGAAATCAGCAGCTGAACAATACAAGACTAAGCTTTACACAGTACACAAAGACATCACTCCAACAGTGAGGAGAGGGTGCTCTAGTCCAGAGACAGTGCACAATTCAGTGTCAACCAGCCCAGGGGGCCCAAAATAAGCTGTTCAAAGTAAATTCCAACCAAGGAAACTTTGGTTTCAGGCTACTTTGAAAGAGAAAACAGAGAAGCAAAGTTATTCCAGTCAGCTGGGATCTCAGATCTATTGGACATCATAAAAGCGGCGTCGGGTGGGGAGGTTAAGTCCTTAGTGTTTGCTTTCTGAAGGGTTCAGCATAGCCCCCAAAGACACAGAATTAAGTACAGATTGTCAGGGAAGGATATATCCACTCTTGCCCAAACAACCACTCCAGTGGAGGCAACACTTTTTTTTAAAAAAATTAAGATCTTAAAAAAAAAAAAAGTTTGCACTTGCTAACAGGTTGATAGATTGATTTGGCAGGCACACAACAATAACAATAATTTAAAATATTCTCACGTAAAACCACAAGATTTGTGCACCCAAATAGATGTATGAAAGCTAACTAACAGACTCCCCAGCCTGCCAGGCACACCTGGGGTGTGGCCAGCGGAGGTGTGCACTGTGCTGCTCCCCGATCGCCCTTGCTAAATCCACATCTCTGCCTGCCTTCCCAAGAAGTCCTGCCAGCATCAGGAATATCCAGCCAAGGACAGAAGCAACCAAATGGCTAAAGGCCAGCATAAGAAGCAAACAAGAGCCAGGGCAATATGGCACCACCAGAAACCAGCTATTCTACTACAACAAACCCTGGGTATTCAAAACAGCTGAAGCACAAGAAGATGAGCTTAAACTCAATCTTATAAAGATGATAGAGGCCTTTAAAGAGGAAATGGATAAATCTCTTAAAGAAATAGAGGAAAATAAAATAAAAAGGAAAGAAAATGAATAAAACTGTTCAAGTCCTGCAAATGGATATATAAGCAGTAAAGAAAACACAAACTGAGGAAATCCTAGAGATGGAAGTCCTAGGGAAGGAAACAGGAACAACAGACACAAGCATCTCCAACAGAATACAAGCGATGGGAAGAATCTCACGTGTGGAATACACAGATGAAGACATAGATATTTCAGTTAAAGCAAATTATAAATCTAAAAAGTTCCTGACACAAAACATCCAAGAAGTCTGGAATACTATAAAAAGACCAAACCCAAGAATGATAGGAATAGAAGAAGGAGAAAATCCCCAGCTCTGAGACCAAAAAAATATTTTCAACAAAAACCATAGGAGAAAATTTCCCAAACCTAAGAAAAGGGTGCCTATAAGCATACAAGAAGCTTACAGAACACCAAATAGATTGGACCAGAAAAGAAAATCCTCCCATTGCATAATAATCAAAACACTAAATGTACAGACCAAAGAAAGAGTATTAAAAACCTGTGGTGCTCTGCTGGAAAGGCCAAAGGCTGGCATTTCTTGATAGCCCCTGAGCTCAATATACAGTGACAGACTGCTTTTCTCAGAGGAGTCCCCTCTCTACTCAAACCCTAGAAACACTAAGTAGCCAGCAGAGAGACTACAAGCCCAGCCCTTCTCTGATAAGAAACATGTTCAGTAAGCACCAGGGAATTTTTGGAGATACTCACGCTATGTCAATAAGATGTCTCAATTTCTTGGCTTTCAATCAATAACTTCTGACTTTTCCTGGAGCTCTTCCTCTAATAGGATAATTAGGTACTGCTTTTCCCCTCTTATGATGGGGCTGTTTGTCACATGTAAATCAAGTCTCCATAGCATCTCTATCCCCAGCAAATCAAACACACTCACCCTCAAAAACCTTCCCACTGCCCAGGGTCTATAAATGTCTCTGATTCACTAAATCATATCTCTCTCTCTCTCTCTCTCTCTCTCTCTCTCTCTCTCTCTCTCTCTCTCTCTCTCTCTCTCTCTCTCATGCTCTTGCCATTCCTCCACCATAACACTCTGAGACTCATTTATTCCAGAAGAGAATCATCATAAATGTCTCTGATTCACTAAATCAACTCTCTCTCTCTCTCTCTCTCTCTCTCTCTCTCTCTCTCTCTCATGATCTTGCCATTCCTCCACCATAACCCTCTGAGACTCATTTATTCCAGAAGAGAATCAGCACTGAATCAAAGCATCAAGGCAGTGATGACAGAGCCTTGGTTCCACCGAAGCCAGCTCCATCACTACTAGTCGGTGCTGACCACCAGCACACCTGCAGGGACTGTGTCTCACCAAACATGCCTTCTGACATATTTTGGGCATCTGCCCACACTCTCTGCTATGCTTAGCATGGCAGCTTAACAAAGGGCTGTATCTCTCAAGCTTCTAATGCCTTACAATACCAGCAATCTCAATTCTAAAAGAGCTAACTCTAACACACTCACTAAGAAACACATTTCCACCACCCCTGGTAAGACCAGGAGTCTCATCTATCACATGGTCCTTTCCCTGTGTGCTCTAAGCAATTCCTGAGAGACACAGAATCTTTGACCTCTGGGTTTCTCTATTCTTCCTCTGGAAGCTGACAGCTGTGTCCTAGGCTACTCTGAATGATGAACAAGAAAATTTTACAAGCACTTCACAGAGCCTTCTCTAAAATTGACTGTATACTCAGTTACAAAGCAAGTCTCAACAGATACAAGAAAATTAAAATAACCCCTGTATCTTATCAGACCACCATTTATTAAAGCTGGACATCAAAAATAAGAGAAACAATAGAAAGTATAAAGACTCATGGAAACTGAACAACTCTCTACTCAGTGACAACTGGGTCAGGGAAGAAATGAAGAAATAAATTAAAGATTTTCTACAATTCAATAAAAATGAAGGCACAACAAACCTAAACTATGGGACATGATGAAAGCGGTGCTAAGAGGAAAGTGCACAGCACTAAGTGTCTTCATAAAAAAACTGAAGAGATTTTATCCTAAAATTTTTGAAAACTCACCTGGAAGCTCTAGAACAAAAAGAACCAAACATACCCAAGAGGAGTAGACAGCAGGAAATAATGAAAGTCTGGATTTAAATGAGTAAATTAAAAGCAAAGACAACAATACAAAGAATTAATAAAACCAAGAACTGATTCTTTGAGAAAAATCAATAAGATAGACAAATCCTTAGCCAAACTAACAAAAAGGCAGAGTCAATATCCAAATTAACAAAATCAGAAATGAAAAGGGGGACATAAGAACAGACACTGAGGACATCCAAAGTATCATTAGTTCTTACATCAAAAGCCTATGTTCCACAGAATTGAAAATCTAAATTAAATGGGCAATTTTCTTGATAGATTCCACTTAGCAAAGTTAAATCAAGATCAAGTAAACTATTTAATTAGTCTTATAACACCTAGGGAAATAGAAGCAGCCATTAAAATTCTCACAGTCAAAAGAAGCCCAGGGCCAGATGGTTTTTGTATGGGATTCTACCAGATTTTCAAAGAAGAGCTAATACAAATACTCCTCAAATTTTTCCACAAAATAGAAATGGAAGGAAGACTGCCAAACTCATTTTATGACGCCACAGTTACCCTGATAACTAAACTACACAAAGACTCAACTGAAATCAAGAACAAGACAAGGAGTTTAGTGGGATACAAGTCATAAAGGAAGAAATCAAAGTATCACTATTAGTATATGATATGATAGTATACATAAGTGACCCCAAAAATTCTACCAAGGAACTCATACAGCTGATAAACACCTTCAGCAAAGTGGTTGGATACAAAATAAACTTTAAAAAATCAGTAGTTCTCCTGTGTACAAAGACAAACAAGTTGAAAAATAAGTAAGGAAACAATATCCTTTACAATAGCAAAGAATAATATAAAGTATCTTGGTATAACTCTAACCAAGCTAGTGAAAGACATATATGACAGAAACTTCAAGTCTCTGAAAAAATAAATTGAAGAAGATATCAAGAGATGGAAAGATATCCCATGCTCATGGATTGGGAGGATCAACATAGTAAAAGTCACCATCTTATCAAAAGCAATCTACAGAGTCAATGCAATTCCCATCAAAATGTCAACACAATTCTTTACAGACCTTGAAAGAACAATTCTCAACTTCATATGAAAAAACAAAAACCTAGTATAGCTAAAAACAATCCTACACAATCCAAGAACTTCTGGAAGTACCACCATCCCTGATTTCAAGTTGTACTAAAGAGTAGTAATAATAAGAACCTCATGGTATTGCCATAAAAACAGACAGGCTGATCAATGGGATCAAATTGAAGATCCAGAAATAAACCCACACACCTATGGACACTTGATTTTGACAAAGAAGCCACTGAATAAAAGATAGCATGTTCAGCAAATGTTGCTGGTACACCTGGATGTCTGCATCTAGACGAATACAAATATGTCTCAGTAAAATCACTAAAGGCCAAGAGACCATGAAATAATGTAAGAATATCATTCTCAACTTAGATCACAATATCCAGCAAGATGAAAGAGAAAAACAGACCTTCCAAGATAGGTATTAATAAAAGGAATTCATAACCATAAGCCAATACTATATAGACTGTATAAGGGAATTCTATTCATTAAAGAAGAATAACACAGACACAGTTGTGAGAGCACAGGAGAGAAGAGATTCCAATGTGAAAGCCACTGCAAAGCAGGGCTTGTGTGGGCAGCAACTGCTGTTGAGAGTCCGTGAAGGTAGTGGTCGTGTTGTGACAACAAGGCACTGCTTTGTCTGGGTCTCCCTGGCCTCTGCCTCTTACAGATTTTTCTGTTACCTTCTCCACAATATTCCTTGAAGCTCATGGGTGTGGGGAGTAGGATATAAAGGTCTAATTTATGACTGTGCACTCCACAGACACTTTAGACAGAAGGAGAGTGACATTCTGAAAAAGATTCTGATAAGTCAGGAATTAGCTGTGGGAACTGACAGACAAGTGGGATTACACAGAGCCGAAATGTTTCTGCACAGCAAAGGAAGGTTGCAAAAACCTTTGGCAGCTACTAACCCCAAGGGGAATTAATAGCCAGTATATATAAAGAGCTTAAAATTGAATGCCAAAATACAAAATTACCAATGCATAAATAATGAATAAGTGAACTGAGCAGACAGTTTTGAAAAGACAGCACAGGACTGAAGGGTGGCTCATTGTCAGAGCCTTTGCAGAGCACAGACATAGGCTTGATCCTAACATGAGAGGAAAGAAAGAAAGAAGGAAAGAAAGAAAGAAAGGAGAGAGGGAGGGAAGATAAGATAAAAACAAATACAGATGGCAAATAAATACATGATGAAAACTATCCAAACACTTTATCCCTCAGAGGAATGTGAAGGAAGACAAACCTGTTTTCTAGGATCCCAAGTGCAAGATCGGAGTGGTCTTGTGAGAGAACAGGTGATGTTAATCCACTCAAAGACCAACCACCTCCTGCGGGAGCTTGATTGTTGCCAGCTGAAAAGATCCCTTGAGCAGACTCTGGGAGGAGATATATAAATGAGGCCAGAACTGGAGGGAGGGCTCATTGGAGACTTCAGATAGTTTTGGCTGTTCATCACTCCACTTCAAGACACTCCCAGAGAGAAGCACTTGATGGAAGGCTTTGGGGCTCTGGGTCCTGCTGAGGTTCTGGGTTCTGGTTACTCCAGGTTCCAGAAGAAGAAATCCTGCTGATTACGCCAGGAGAGTCGCTCCTTGGAACTGATATCCTTACAGTTTTGTTATTGTGCTCCTTAATCCTCTTTTCCTATTGTTTTGGTTAGTCGGGTTATAAGTGATGTACGCTCGGTTAATAAGTTGTAATAAAATATATTTGTTAAGAAAATTGAGTCTACAGGAATGCAAATCAAAGCTCTGCTAATGAAGGTACAGGGAGTAGGATCAGTGTACAGTAAATGTATGTATGATGGGTGGTAAGATGGTTCACCCAGGTGCTTGCTTCTAAGCCCGATGACCTGAGGTCAGTCCTCAGGACCCCCCTGGAGGAAGATGAGAGCCAATTTCTGTAAGTTATTTTCTCACTGCTATACATGTAGCACATGAGTAAATAAATACATAGAGTACCCATATAGTAAATAAATAGTTGTAAAACCCTAATATATGTATGAAAAAGCAATTATTTGACTCATTCTTCTATACAACTAATATACACTAATACAAATTTAAGGATGGTGAAAGGACGATGTAAATATAAGGAAGACACATGACATATCCATGACAGTATCTTAGTGAAACCTTTGATTGTTTGCAAGTGAATTGAAGGACAATGCTGCACGAAATGTTCCTGGTGATGTTTTGCAAAGCCCACTTTGCACGTTCCTCTGATGTGAAGAGTTCAATAGTGTAACATTATCCAGCATAATATTTGAACACTCCTTCACACCAAATCTTCTCTGACTCTATCGGATGGTCTCACACATGCCCTTTGACCTTCCTCTAGACCAGCCAGCAGCAGTGGGCAAACAACTCCGGCTGCTGCCTCTCCTGCCTTCAGGCACTGGGCACAGAGGCATCACTTTGTCCCACAAAGAACAACTCAACACTCTACTCACTGTAAGACTCTTCTGACCCAGAGAGCTGAAAGCATGTTTTGATGTGTTTATATTCCTTTTGCCAAAGGCATCCTAAGACCAAAGACACTAGGGAAGGCAACCTTCCATTTCTTCTTTTCATGAACTTTCCCCTTTATCTTTGATTCCTTCCTTTTCAGGAACAATCCTCTATTCCCCTCAGTCACACAACCAGACCTTATGTACAAATGGAGTCTAACAAATGGGGGTGGGAAATGACAGAATCAGGGCCCAGACCCAGGCAAGGCGTTGCAGGCTCTGGCTGCTGTTCCACAGTGCCATCCCCACAGCCCAGCTTGCTTTCCTACTATCCCTCCACCTGCTCTTCTGAACAAGTTCTTCCTACACCACCAGCCTCACCCCTAACCTCACCCACCACTGTGATTCCGATTTCATCTGTTCCACAGTGTGGACTGGAGTTCAGTTGAGGCTGTGTGGGAGCAGACCTGAGGGAGGACAGTAAAGAGAAAAGGTAGCCTTTTCCATTAAAGCCCCAGCCTACCTCAGCCCTTTCTGACCACTCAGAACCATCACTCTTGCTGTGATTCATTCTTCAGCTGCTCTGTCATTCTCAAACTAAGCTCTCAAGACACTTCAGAGAACTGGGTGGGACTGATCCCTTCTTCCCCAACAAGACACAATTCAAAGCTGTGACATCAACGTTGACACAGAAGGCCTTCTATGCATGCCTGTCTCTTCCCTTCATGCTGGGATAGCAGGACTTTCTCCAGGCACAGGAGGCTGGGCCTGGCACCATCACCCAGAAGAGAAGGTTGGTGACCTGTCACCTTGTCCCAGCAGTTCTCTCATCACTGTTCATCTCAGGGCCGCTCTGTCTCGCTCTTAGGGGCCAGTGTTGCAGGTCATTGGGTTCTCAGGCCATAGCACCATGTGCCTCTCTGATCTTCCTCATAAGGAATAAACAAAAGAATTGACCACATCACCACACCTGGAACATACCAATGCACTTCCCAATAACATCCTCCCATCGACCACTCACTTACTCCAAAATCCTGACTAAGGAAGAAAAACAGCATTAATTGGGTATCCTCTGTTTGCCAAGAGCTTTGTATGCATTGTAAAATGCTATGTCTTTGTACTTAATATTCTCTTCCCATTGGTGAGGAGGAAAAAGGAACAAGGAGAAACATTTGACTTCTTTTAGGTCCCACAGTGGGCAATGTGGAACTGCTCATGAGGGAAACAGCATAACCCACCATTTTACAAAGTGATAGTATGAAGATGCATGATTTGATGGCATTAACCAGTACTTAGATATAAATTGTGGGTTTCCCCTGAACTCCCCTACCAATACACAGGGCTCCATTCATTTACTTTCCTGTTTGTTTATTCATTTGTTCACTGGAAAAATTCATATGAATACCCCAGAGACTGGATTGTGCCGGAAATCCTAGGCCCTGGCCCCAAAACAGATATAGAGATGAGAAGGGATTACTTCTCCGTTACAGTGGGCTCCTCTGCTGTTGGGAAGGCCTCCTGAACAGTGACAGCAAAACTCTCTAGCCCCATTCCCAAGCAGGAATTTGATTTCCTCATGTGGGTGACAGATTTCTGTCCTGGGGATTCAGCAAGCTCTAGTGCATGCCGGGGACAGGTATGACTTGATATGAGAGTGGACAGAGTTAGTCAAGGGCTTCACACATTCAGTTCATCCCGCTACACTGACATGAAAATTACTCAACTTTGATTTGCTTGGGGTTTGTGTGGCAGTGATGAGTGTGTGCAATCAAGCCCGACATTCCTTCAAATCATGGGCTCGTTAATGTGCTAATTAGCTCACTGTGCTTGCTGTGCCCATGTGAGGCAAGCCCTGATAATGATTGCTTGAACTTGATTTAGTATCTTTCTGTTTTCCACTCTACTGAAACCCTTAGGAAAGCCCAGCATGGCCCTAGACCAGAATGCAGGACTCAGCTACTAGACTTATATTCCTGGGGTCCTGTGCAGGAGGATACCCACTCACATCCAGGTATAGGAGTTATCATGTTCCCGTGCTTTCTGTCTCAAAGCCACTCCACTTCTCTCAATCACATACTAATCTCCCATCCATCTGTCAGTTATGGGGCATCCCAGTTAATATCAGCTTTGTGTAAAGGGCTATGCACACAGGGAAGACTGTCCCTAGGCTTGAGGAGGGGTAAGTCAGTAGGGGCTTCCAGATCATGTCACAGGAGCTAGGCTCAGAAAGGTAAAAATGAAGAGCTCGTTGAATTGGCCACTCTAAGGTTGCTGTGATAAAACACCATGGTCAGGGCAACTTAAAGAAAAGAGAGTTTATTTTGCCTTATGGTTCCAGAGGGAGAAGAATATTCTTCTACTTACATATAGACAAACCTATGGAAAACAACACAGTTTGTTATGGTAGCTGGAAATTTCTGCTGTTTATGTCCATGCTGACTGACCTCTTGGTTGTATCAAAGGCCAAATGGCATGTGAGTGCACACTATTATGTGCAGGAAGAATGATACCACCAAATGCTATGTCCCAGGAGGCTTCCAGTCAGCGAATGATGATTGACGCCATGTATCTTTTGTTAGGAAGCTCCACAGACTTTGTCCTTGCTCTTAGGTGCTAGAATGCAATCAAATTCTGCTTGGCAGGGAAATTGAGAGCACTGTGGCTCCATGAAGATGAATCTGATTTGTCCTCAAAGTGTCGAGAGGAGCTCTCTCAACTAGGACTACTGCTGCCTTGTAGACACCTGACCAACGTGAGTTCTGTTATTCACATAGGAAGCCAGAAAAATAACTAAGACTTGTTCCTTTAGAGTGCACGTTGCAGAGGCCCAAAAAAAAAATCATCCTTCAGTTCAGGAGAGAAAGCACAGACAAGCCAAGTCTCTTGCAGAATGGGGGAAGGTTGAGTCAGAGTCCTCAATGTCTGACGTGCAGTGTATCACCAGCTGGAGTATATCATGCAGGATCATATAGCCAAAGGATTGCAGAGGAGAAAGAGACAGAGGGAGTGGAGTCGCAGAGAAGTGCAGTTTCCTATGTATCAGGAAGGCTTGTCTGGAAGGTTCACACTCACACAAAGGACACTTCTCAGATGAAGTGTTTATCCTGTGTCTTCACACGTGCAGAGTTCTTTTTCTGGGATATGGTAAAGCTACACAACATGACTGCGCCCCCATTGTATCACTGATCTCAACCGAGCATTGTCAGACAGATGTCCTATGGAAACACCAAACCAATCCACGTCCTTCCTCCTTCCATCTCAGATGCTGACTGTCTGCAGTGGCATCTGCAGGAAGCCCCACCATGCCACGATGTCTAGTTGCAGCTCTTCCTTCTATCCCTAGTGCAGTCCAATGCCTGTGTTTTACAAACAATGGCATTTAGGCTCAAATGAGTCACACTCCTGATCCATGACCACAAAGCTGGCATATGAGAGAGTCGGAAGCCAAAGCTAGATGCCTCTTATTTCAAACTCATGATCTTTCCAACTCGGTGTTGTAGTTTCTGTGACATCCTATTTTTTCTGACTTGACATAAGAAAAAAGAAAAAGATGAGTGAGATGGAGTGCTGGGCAATACTGTAAAGATACAGGGAACAGAATGGCATTTAAGGAAACTTACCAGGAAGGTAATACAGTGCATTACACAGAACACCACAGGGTCTTCCATGTGCTTTCTTAATTCTACACAGAAAATCTCAGTAGTCCACCTGTGACCTGCATTCTCCCCTGGTCAGTTCTGTAAGTCTTCCCTTCTACAACTATGGGCAACACAGGTTCTCACACAGGGACTGGTGATGGTGGCAAGTCACAGCTGTACAGAAATTAATAGTCTCAAACTCTCTTGCTTACCATAACCACCCATCAGGAGCTTATAAATTAACACAGAGAACAAAATATCACCAGAAGTCATGACCTAGCAGGGCAGTCCATACCATTATCTCTGTCTGAACCTATTTATTTTTTTATGTACAAGAAAGTCATTCATGACCTACACAGTATGTCCAGTGCAGCTCAGTGCAGGGTTGGGTGGCACAGAACAGGGACGACACATACATATTTTTGTAAATAAAGCTTTGTTGAGATACAGCTATGATGCCCATGGCTCCCATCCAGGCTGCCTTCACCCAGAAACCGCAGAGTGGGAAATTTCAACAAAGACCAATAGAACCTGAAGTGCTTCTGTGTGCTTCTGTCTGGTGCATGACAAGATGCTCCCAACACCTGACATTCTCACACTATTCTGCAATATATCACTGTTCTGGACAGGAAAAAAATTTAAAGCCATTTTTAACTTTCTGGGGCCTCAGAAAGGAAGCTTACCTTGGGGAATATTTATTTGGGGTGTCAGTTTGATAGGATCTGGGATCAGTCAGGAACTGTGCTGGTCTGTGAGGGGACTTCCTAGAAGGATTCATTAAGTGGAAAGATCATCTCTCTGAAGGGGCAGCAGCAGCAGCCCGACCTAGAGTTAAAGAAAAAGTGCTGCTGCTTTTGCCTGCCTGCCTTTGCTCCTTGCTGGTGAATGCACTTACTCTGCGTCTGCTGCTGCTGCTGCTGCGGCTGCTTTCCTTCAGTGACCTAGAAACCCAACTTTTACGTTGGGTTTCAAATGTGGACTCTTCCAGTGACTCTTTGGTAATCCTCCAAGCTTGGAGAGGCAGAATGGGGCCGCCGTGACATTCAGCCTAGTGAAATGAACACGTACTAGAGGCTGAGCCTATCTGGTGTGCAGACAACTACTGATGCACTACCCAACCCCTATCATGTAAGCCAATTTAATAAATCCCATTTGTAATTTATGTTTGTTCTATTGTTTCCATTCCTTGGGAGAATCTAATACAAGAAACAATAAAAGGAGTGAGATTTAAATAGCCCTTGCAGAAAAAGTGTCCTTCTTGGGGTTAGTATTGGAGGATAAGACAGAACTGATCTTGGCAAAGATGTAACTCACCAACGTGCCAGCACGTCTTTCTTTCTCATACCAAAGCCTTCAGCTGAAAACTGAAACATTTGTGTGTGCTGTGGGTGTGTAAGTGTTGCTTACAAGATTACAAATGATTACAGGCTCGGCTTAAAACCAGAAGGTCTGGTGGGGCACCCTGGCCCCTCCTCCAGCAAACATGGGAAGCCAGCTGCTCAGCTATAAAGAACAAGATTTTTACTTATACCTAGAGGATGAATACAATAAAGGACACTTCCGGGCAGCTAAGCACAGCACAAAACATGAGATATTGTCAGAGGTGGTCTGCAGACACTGCAGCCAATTTTTAACTACATTTTGTGTGTGTGTGTGTGCTGAAACTTCACTAGGGCCCTCTCTTTTTGAAAACGAGGGAAAGCCCATTCCCGCCATCCATTACTGTATAAGTTGCCAGGTCCCAGGAAGGAGGAAAGTTGTGTCTGCTGAAAATTCCATCCGTGCCACCTCTTCACTCACGCAATGGACAGTGGATATCACCTCTGCCCCCTAGAGAGAAAGAGAGCAAAGTCAAGTGTGTTTCTCAGATCAGCTTGGCTGGGACCTGGTTTTAGGACTGAAATCCTAACTCCTGAGTCCTGAGAAAGCCACAGACACTAGTTATCCTGAGGATGAACAGCCTTAAACCTCACAGGTTAATCGTCCATTCCTGATGCTATGACCAGCCTGTCTGTCCACAGACTGGGGTTTCTTCCCTGCACTTATGTACTGCTTTGTCTCTTACACTCCTACACACATATAATGTCTAATGAGGCTGAATTAACCCCTTAATGACACTCAAGGGTTATTGCCATGCATCCATTGTGTTTTGAGACGGTCCTGTCAAGCAAGGACAAGCCCACTGTCTTTACCATGGTTATGTTCTCAAGGATGATTTGTACTTCCCCCATTACAAGTGGGCTGTCTGCACAATCTCCTAGTGTAGACATAGCTCCCTCTACCAAGCAATCCTCAGAATGAGGTAAAGACCAAAATCTCTTAGACGCCACCTCCCTGTAGGCATGGCTGCTTTTCTGCAATCCCTGTGCACTTCAAATTAAGCTGGCAGAAAATCCTTCTGCACCAGCTCAGCAGGGCAGCTGTTCCAGCTGCCTTCAATACCAGCCAAGCACATCTGTGTTGTAGGCTGGAAACTGGCTGCAAAAACCAACACCCAGAGCTCAGTGCTCTGGAAAGGCCTTGGAGACAAGACAGATCCATAGCCTAAACTGTCTGATGCTGGCCCTCTTGTCAACCTGCAAGGCTGGTCCAGGGAGAGGAAGTCTTTGGTGAGGCAAATGCAAAATGGCTGATGGGAAATCGAAGGTATCTTCCCTCAGCTGCTCATCCACGTACTGCTCTCCTCCTTCCTGTGTCTCTCATCCACACTGCACACTTTTACCTTTGGTATCAGGCTAGGCTCTAGGTAAACCTGAGGAAAAGGAGGAGGAGCCTAAGTGCCATGCCCCTCCCCAGATACCCAACCAGAAGAACATGAAGCCTTTTTTTTTCTTCTTTTTTAAAATGTAATTAATTTATTCAGATTACAACTAAATTGTTATCCCATCACTTGCATCCTCCCATTCCTCCCTTCCTCCCGCTTTCACCCTATTCACCTCCCCTAGGTCTATGACCAAGGGGACCTCCTCCTCTACTATGTGGTCATAGGCTATCAGGTCTCATCTTGGTAGCCTGCTTATTCTTTCTTTGAGCCCATTTTCTACCCAGCTGTTCTCACACAATCCAACTGCTTCATTTCCTCCTGAAAGTTCAGGCTTGCCTGCAATGCTTTAGCTCACATCAGGCAGTCTCCGGAGGTTTACAAATGACAAGAGGAAATTGGCTACACAGACCCCAGAACACATCCCTTTATTTATCTAAATGTCAATGCTTGCTGCCCGGCAGATCAAGAAAGGAGCAGGCAAGGGTGCTATTTGCCACCTGCAGGCCTCAGCTAGAGGAGCAAAAGCACCTGCCCTTTAGCTCTGCACAGTATGGCAGGCACCCCATGGGCACCCATTTCAGGAAGTGTGCATTGGCCAGTTTTACATTGCTGTAACAAGATACCTATGGCTGAATAACTGTATAAGGAAATGAGGTGATTCAGCTCACAGATTTGGAAATTCAACGCTCACATCTAGAGATGGATTTCTTCCTGGAAAAGTACCAAGGTGGCTTGGAGTATACATGGCAGGAAACAAGAGCACAGGAGTGAGTACATGTGTGGACCTCCTGTTTTTAATATAGCATTACAAAACTATCAAGATTCAGCATGCAGCTCTGGCCTGGTGATCTTAATTATATATCTGACTTCAGCCCTAAACCCTGCTTCTCAATACCACAATCTCACTACACTCAATTCCATACTCTTGGTGCCTCATAATGGGGTCAAACTTCAATGTATAAATCCTTGGGAGACACACAAAACTGTGTCCATGCCACAGCTATGTGTATCCACAGAAGAGCATGAAGCAAAGAATGAGAAAGCCCCAGCATAGCTGAATACTCTTCAGGGTCCTGGGGGTGGGGTAGCTGCTATTGCTTCAGGAACCACAATGGTTGGCATGACTGCCTTGTCACCATGACACAGTCCCAGAAAGTCAGTCACAACCACGGGAAGACAAAATTTAAAACATTAGGATGTAAACTATCAATTAACTGTTAACATAAATATTGTGCTAAGATCCCTTAAGTATATCAGCCTGGTGATTGTAATGCCACCCAGTGGTAGAGTGCCTGCCTAGAATTCCCCAGAGAGGGCCTGAGGGTGTGGCTCAGTGTTAGAGTGCCTGCCTAGCATATACAGGAGCCTTGGCTTTAATTCCCAGTTCTGGAAGGAAGGAAGGAAGGAAAGAGGTTTTGTTGTTGTTGATGATGATGATGATGATGATTTTTTTTTTTTTTATGGGAGAGGCTGTATAACAGGTGAAAGGTGAAAACATTCCAGAGCAGATTTGCATTCAGGTTTTGCTTCTGTAACCCACCCCTGCCCATCAATCAGGTGGGAAGTTATGGGCAACGGTTTCATCTCTCCCACTGTGTGGAAAGCTCCCATGAGCTCATAAAGTACTAGGGGTGGGTGGGGGATGCAGCCCTGTCTCTGAAACTTATAAAAAAAAATTCCCAGGACATTCTCACTTGCAACAGACTCTAAGTGCTGTTGCTGAAGACTGAATGGGATGGAAGCCCATGACCCTTTACCCTGCTTCCCCTGTGTCACAGGAAGAGCCAGAAAAGGATCACATAAGAATTTATTTAATTAACATCTAGAAAGCATTGGAAGATAAAACCGTTAGCCAAGTAGATTGTGAAGATTCTCTACTGAGTGGCCCCTTGTTTTCCAGGTCACCCACCATAACCCTCGGCACACAACTGCCAGTGGCGCCTTTTAGCAGGAAGAGCTGTTATTGAACTTTGCGGCAAAGTTGAGAAGGTGATCATAAAGTAATATTCATGGAAAAAAATCATTGCTTGACCCAATAAGGAATTTGAGCTGTGTATTTTCCCCTTGAGAGATATATGCCTCTAAAATTAAACACTCAATTAACCTTAAGAAATAAGAAATTTCAATCCAGATGAGATAACTGCTTACTTAATCCATCTTCCAGCCGATGACACCCAATTACAATATTCTTAAATCTGGATTACTACCCCCTAATTACAGAAATACAATGAAGCTGAAAATGCCTTCCCTGCTCTGATAGATGACACATTTGACATTCTTTCTTTTCTGTCTCAGACAACAGCAGCTCCCGGTTCCTAGATTCCCAGTTCTCTATGTTTATTTTGGAAAACAAACAAAACAACATGATAGTGTGAAAACCACAGGATCGTAGGAAGCTGAGGTCTCTCTAACCTTACATAATCAGATACAAAGGGTTGGAAAGCTGACTTGTGATGGCCACCGATTCCAGGATGACTGGAGTTACACATGAGAGGTTCACCATGCAATGACTTGAAAGCACTGGATGACATCAATTCTATACTACAGTGGTGCTCACTGCATTTGGTAGTTTTAGTGGGACAATCTCACTTGTTCACAGACATATGTAGATACACAATTTAGTTCCCTGAGACAAAATATCTGTGGTGACAGTGTCCTTGTTGGTAACATCTCACAAATTCTGATAAACATGAACAAGAGAGCTCTGGCAATAAATGAATCCTTATAATAAGGGGAAGAAATTAAGTGGCACTAAGGAGATAGCTTGAACCTGAATGATGGAAAATATCTGACTCAGAGAAGACCAAGATATAAGATCAAGGAGTAATAAGAGAGTGAGCAAGAATCCTGGTGGATCCAAGGAGCCAGACATGAGGTAAATTAAGGAACATGTTGAAAAATCCTAAAAGAAAAAAATGCAATATGTATGTCACAAGAATGTAAAAGAAATACTCCCCAGGGCCTTGAAGAACCAAGGAATTAGTCATGTCTTTTGACATGCTCATCAGGGTTTGATGTACAAACAGAGAAACATACAGACTTATGCACATATGCACACACATATGTATATGTGCATATACATACATACTCCCCCTTTATATCTTTGTAACTATCTACTGTCTATTGACATTTGTAAGTAATGGTTTTAAGATGCTAGAGTATTGCCCACAGAAAAGAAAGAAAGGACTCCAGGGACGTTTGACTTACCACACATTCTTGTACACCTCAGAGTTGCTTTAAATTGGTCACAAAGGGTCTACTGGCACTAACTCCTTGACTCTGGTCACTTCTAGCCACAGCCTGGGGTCATACTATATACACAGGAACAGAAGAGACCAAGACATCCAGAAGTTAGTCAGCAATGCTCTGCAAGTATATTGTTCAAAGAAGAGGATGTTCTTAGAGTGAAAATGATGCCAGGGTGGGCTCTGTGGCACTTGCCTGTAATCCCGGGACATGGGAAGCTAAAAATGGAAAATGGTAAACTTAAGGCTAGCCTAGGAGTCATAACCAGCCCCTGCCTCAAACCAACAACAAGATAGAGTATGCTTGTTCTAGCCCTTCTAAAAGTAAAAGAGCCAAGAAAGGGATGATAGAGAAATGGTTTCTTTGCACCATAATTTGACACTAACTGTCTTAGTTAGGGTTTTATTGTTGTGAAAAGATACCATGACCACCTCAACTCTTATAAAGGAAACCATTTAATTGGAGCTGGCTTACAGTTTGGAGGTTTAGTCCATTATCATCATGTCAGTAAACATGACGGAGTGCAGAGAGGAGCTGAGAGTTCTACATCTGGATCCACAGGCAGCGCAAAGAGAACATGACACTGGACATAGCTTGAGTATCTGAACCCTCAAAGCCAGGCTCCATGATACTCTTTCTCTGACAAGGCCACATCACACCAACAAGCCACACTTCTTAATATTGGCTCTCCTTTTGCACCTACTGGGGGCCATTTTCACCGAAACCACCACACTAACTGAATATTTTTTAAGCCTTAGCTCCTATTTGTAAGCTATTTTTTATATTTATTTGGCACACCTCAAGAATGAAGTGTTAAAAAAGATTAAATATAAGTTCATAAGAGCACATTGCTTATTTATTTATTGTCTGTCTCTACCCACTATAATATAAAGTCTCCAGATCCCATGATCACAACTTGATGACTGGTTTTCCTGGTGCTGGTAGACTTCTTAGCATGTGGTCAATAATCATTAAACATTAATGGATTAAAAATAATAATATGGTGTTGAGTCAGAAGGGAGGAAATGTAGCAACAATGATGTGTTTGAAAGTCAGTGTGAAGTCCCTTGCTGTTATCTAACAATTGAAATGATAGACTCCAGAAAATGGGAGTCTCCTCAGGAATCATACACTGGCAGAAGAAAAAGGTTGGGGTCTTGATGTTGAGTGAGTGGAAGCTTGTCTCTCATAATCAGATCTCACACAGCTGTCTCCAATCAGGAACAGTTACCAACATACTTCTTCACCTCTTGTGGGTCAAGGGAAGCAAAAGACATAAGGCTCACTTTCCCTAGAGTATGTGGTTCTAAGGCTAGAAACCTGAACAGGATTGGAGTTCAGTTCATTTGAGAGAATCAATGAGGCACGAATGACAGGCAGGTGACAATCTAGCCCACCACATGGCTACCACTGTACCCTCTGCATTGTTCTGTGATGTTATCTGGGTGAGTCGAGCCAGTCCACCTCATAGAACCATTGTTGTGCCCTGCATCGCCCTGCCATCCACTGCTCCCACTATACACAGAGCAAACAGGGCTTTCTGTCCTACAGCAAGCCCTCAAGTTATTGTTCAACAGCAACAACAAGAAATTCACTGAGAAAGAAAGGGTGGCTGCATAGCCTTGGATTTCACAATGTCCTTCAATAGCCTTTGGAGAAGGAAAGGTGTGCTTTGAAAGGCAAGGAGCCCTCTACAAGAGCCTCCGCATTCTGTGCTGCAGAGAGCAAATGTTTTGCAGCCACAAATGGACTTGGGATGAAGACAAACAGCTGCTCCATCTCTGAAGATGAGTACAACAGTAAGAGATGGAGGAGGGGTGGGGAATTAGTGGCAGATGACTCCTTGGAGTTCAGCCAGATAGGAGGTAGATGGACAGCACCCAGAAAGCTGTTGGGGGATGAACAAATGTCCTGTGTTGACTGGAGGGAGTTTTGCACTCTATCTGCCAGCAGTCTTCCTTGGTCTTGGCAAATACCAGCAGTCAAGGATGAATCTATGGGATGTCTACAAAAAAATGGTATCATTTAATAGCACCTTCCCACAAACCCCAAGAGTCAGTTGACCTTTGCCACTGGCCCTGGGCAATTAGAATCCCCATAATCTGGAAGACAGGAGCAGATAAAGGGACAGTAATTGAAATGCCCTGCTAAGCACTATCCCCAGTGAATGCCCCTCTTTCTTCTTCTGCTTCAGAATTTCAAGACAACAATACCAATTAAAACCCCCAACCCTGCCCACACTCCCTCAGTGACATCATTATAACACAGAACAACTTAAATTTCCTAAATCCTCTATTGAGTTCTATACAAGACTACCACCTTGGTCTTGTGAAACTGCCAACCCCTGGTGCCAGGAAAGTGACCAACCTTGCTATCTCTTCTGCAAAGTGAAGGACCCAGGCCAGATGATTTTCACTATGGGAGAGGGTTGATCAGATCTTGCTTGCAATGCAGCACAGGCTGTCTTTAAGTGCACTGCACAGACTGGGTTGGTCTGGAACTCATTGCATAAGACAAATTAGCTGGGAGCATGTAGATGGTGTCTATATTTACCTAGTTTGTCATCTGAAGAATCATGCTGGACACCACCAGAATCCTTTCACTTGGATTTATTCTATGTCTAGGAATAAAATCTGTGAAGCTAATTGATAATCACCAAAAAAAAGATGAAAAATGCAGGGAAGAAAGGCAAGTCTGTCTAAGCCACCTTAATGTTTGGCCTGTCACAGTCAATAGCTAAAATCATGTTGACTGTAGCACACTATTGTCTTGAGGGCCTAGCTGCACCCAGCTGATTAGTGAGTGAGCCCTGTCCAAAATAGAATTCCAGAGCAAGGATAATCGTTTCCCACTTGCAAGCTTGATTCCCAGCAGGTTGGGTGCCGGCTTCTTTAACATTGGCTACTATTCTTGGACAACTTAGAGGCCTTAAGCCATAAATAAGTAACATGATTTTAGACTGCCATAGTTCTTTACTTAATTGCCAAATTTTGCCTAGGAGTTTCAGAGGCCTTAGCCCGAGTTCTCATGGCCCGCCTGCTTGTGGGACTCTCTCCAGTCCCTTCCTGACCTGTAGGCATCTGAAGTCATAATCTCTGTTGGAAAATCAGACAGACACAGCAAAGTGTTCTAGAGGTTCTAGACTCACACAAAGTACCATGACATAAATTTCCAGAAAGTTCCACATCTAAGTGGTGTAGAAACACTACTTGGTTTGAGCAGGACTTTAAGATCTTTTCACAAAAACCCTTGTCAGATCTTTGGATGTTTGTTTGATTAAAAACAAGTGGCTATGATAACAAAGCTTCCACAGAGCCACCTTCCAGGAAGACTCCAGAGCATCTCTCTGCCTCCTGAGACTCTCCTGATCATTCCTCCCATTGCTGACCGCTCCCTCCCACACACTTCCCACAGACCCTAGGCCTGCTTACATCACACTTGAGTTATCCTATTGAGAGCAAACTTTTCTCTCCAGGGGTGAAAACACTGAGTAATAAACATTTTGTGGGGATCTCAGTATAAATCAGTGTTCAAGGAACTGCTTTTCTTAAGTGTTCAGGAACTGCTTTGGCAGCTGCCCTGACTGTCCATCATCAAGGTTCTCAGAGAGAACTGTGTGGTATGTAAGTGTGTGTGCGTGCGTGCATGTGTGTATGTGTGTGTGTGTGTGTGTGTGTGTGTGTGTGTCTGTCTGTCTGTCTGTCTGTCTGTGTGTCTGCATGTCTGTGTCTATGTCTGTGTGTAACAGAGAGAAAAAGAGACAGCACTTGTGGTCCTATTTCAGATGTGGCATCACTGGGAAGGAAATGGGTTAAGTCAAATTTTCTGTTGGCTCCTGCTCAGACTCAGATGTCAGTGGCAACCTGTCTCAGTTGCCCATTCCCCAAATCTGCCTCAGTGTTAGACCTAGAGGCTTCTGCAGGTGATACAACCATGAGATAAAATCAGATCATCCCACAAACCTTCTAGGACTGTTGCTGTCTCCCTTATACACTTCTCTGATCACCTGTCACCTGTCTTCTGCTACCCTCTGGCTCTGGGAATTTGTACCACTTTAGTGTCCCAAAGTGCTTAGGTTCCCTGGAAGTGAAAGCCTACACTGCTGTGCCCCTGCTTCCTTGCTCTCGGTGCAGACTGACTTTACCCTTTCACCACCTGGCACCATAAAAACAAACAAAACAAAATAACACATGGTTAAATCCAACTTCTCTGGGATGGGGACTGGGTTGTGACAGGGATGCCTGAACAGGCTGGCACACCTACAAAGAGTATGCATACTGAGACCCCAGATTGGAGCTCCTACAGCTTACACAGCTACATTAAGAAGTTGATGGGCCATCCTGACATCACTGGACAGAACTGTAGGACAACATAAACAATGAAAGCCATAAGCCATGGCAGACCTCACTCAGCAGCCTTCTCTGCCTAGTGCTTGGAATCAGCACCGAACCATTTGGACACAGGTGACCACTCATGTCTAGAATCACATGCAGATAGAGTGGAAAGAGAGAGAGGTTGTACATGTGTCTACATAACACTTCAGGAGTGAACAAGCAAGCCAACTACCTAAACCACATGTGCAGCAGATGTCGAGGAAGCTGTTGGTTTTCTGCTAAGATTTAGAGTCAACTTGAATCAGCCAACGGTTATCTGAGGAGGCTGAATCAAATCAGCCTGTTGGCAAGTCTGTGTGGTGTTTTGTAGATGACTTCAGGAGGCCCCAGTGCAGTGTGGGCAATGCCTCTCCTGGGCAGATGGTCATAGGTTATATAAGAAAGCTGGCTCAGTATGAGATGAGAAATAAAACCAATAATCAACATGGCCCCATGCTTTCTGCTTCCAGGTTCTGCCCTGACTTCCTTGAATGATGGACTGCAATGTCAAATTGCTTTTGGTCATGGGATTTATCACAGCAACAGAAAGCACCATAGGACAAGCAGTACCTCCGTGAACATTCCAGAAGGGTAGCTCATTCTCTGCTTTCCCTCATTCCAGAAGGAATAGATCAGAAACCACAGATATTCAGTCCAGACAATGGGTGACTGACCTGTGGTACAGACCTGGAAATTCTATTAAAAAGCGGGGCTCAAATTTCAGAGTGTTCACTGCTACAGGAAATATTACAGGCATTACCTCATCTTATCTGATACTCTCAACAGAGGAGGTAAGAGGCACACGACACCAACCAATGGCCCCTGAGTAGTCAAGACAAGCTATAGGCTATACTCATTCAATATTCTTTTTCTTCTCCTTTTAGCCCATCCAGTTTTTTCCAGAAGGGCAGGAAACAGAGGGCTTTGATGTCATGCCTTGAATCGAAGCCTGAAACCAAAGACTAGAAGTGTGGCTGGGAGCCTGGCCAGGGAGCTTGGCTTTAGTGTCTCAGCTGAACACAGCTCTCAGACACAAGGTCCCAAGAGCTAACAGCCTAGTGGGGACATTCTGTACTTCAGCTGTGATGTGGACCTGATTTTTCCTTAAGCATGGGGGTTACATGTCCAATGGCAGTGAAGTAAGTATCTGTTTTCATTCATGTGACAGCTTTTCCATCTAAAAAAGGATGGATAGGCTGAAGGGAGCTTGATGGTTACTGTGGCAACTGTGTGCTGTCACTGTGGTGGGAGACAAGCCATGAGCTTGTTTCTGCCATGTGGAGACTATTATACTATTCAGACATTTGTTTACTTATCTTTATTTAAATGGAGTCTCTTCATGAAACTTGGCTTCAAACTCAATATGTCATCTAGGCTTGCCCTGAACTAGCCCCTTCCTGTCTCAGCCTCCCAAGTGCTACCCTGCTATAACACTCACTTTTTAAAATATGAACAAAGTTAAGGAAAGCGTCTGTCCTCTGCTTTGGGTATGACAGACAGTGGGACAGGGAATGAACACTTCTCTCTGTTCTCTGGTCTCAAAACTAGCAAGCCAGGGAGAGAAAAGGTCCCAACAGAAGACTTTTCAGCCCTGGGTGACTTGGCTACAGAACCCGGTAAATCACTTCATACAATTTGTGAAAGATCAGCAATATGATACAAGAAAAAGTTGCGTGTGGTTCACTTGACTATCATGGGTACTCGAGTACATCAGACAGTAAGGGAGTAGATTACCTGCTCTGGTGCTTCAGTTTTGATCATAGTTCAAGGTAAACAACACGTCTTCCATCTGTTTCTGAGCTGCATCTCTACTCCATCAGAAAAGACACATTCAGCCCGTGGGACAGGACTGGTTTTACAGAAGGAGCCTTACAGAAAGGGCCTCACCTACTTACTTCTCGGAGGGGCCATGTTTGCTCACAACAGCCTAGTTCTAGATTAGAACAGGTGTCCTCCTGGGTTCCTAGGCCTTTCCACAGGGAAGCCACACAGGCCTTCTGCTGAACAGATATAAGCAACAGGAACCTCCTGGAGGTGGGAAAGTAGAGATTCCTGAGTCCCTTGGGAGTGGGGAGCCCCCAGCTCAAGCACTGGCTCAAGTCTCCCCAAGACTTTACAACTGGACCTCAGCATAGGGCTGAGTACGGCAGATTCTAAGTAGTGCCAACCCTTTGGTCCAGCCAGGCTGCAAGGTGCTGAGTGAACTATAGACCAGTTCAAAGGCTTAGCACAAAAGAAGCCTCAAAGCAAATACTTCCCTTAATAACTTGTGTGGTGACATGTTGATATTTTTATAAATTTGGTATGTCGAGTAAAATAAGATATGCTATGCCAGTGAGGACCTTCTATGTCCACTCCAGCTCCAGAATAATGACACAGAGACCTATTGTATTTATCATTAGCTTATGGCACTAAGCTGGGCTGATTCCGAGTTATTTTAACACTGCTATGGCCTATGTCCTAGCCACATGGCCCATTACTGGTCCTTCCTAGTCTCATCCTGGCACCTGGCACCTCCAAGTAGAGCTGGTGACTTCTGCCTCTCTTTCTGGTCCCCACCCAGCACCCATCTCTCTCTGTCTGCCGAGAAGTCCCGCCTCCTAATCTTGGATCATCTTATTGGCCATAAGATTTTTATTAAAACCAATCAAAGGGTGATGGAGAACAGTGTTTACAAAGCAGTGAGATGCTTTATAAAATGACAGTGCCAAAGTCGCATATAATCAGATCTGCTCTGGTGCAGAAATCAGCATTTGAATAATACACGGATAACCTTCACACAGTGCTCAAGAACATCACTTCAACAGGGTAAATTAGTTTCAATTTAAACTTTTTGCTTAAAAAAGAATCACTACTAGAAAACGTAATTTTAAGAAAACTGAAAACCATGTACATAGATTGCTTCATGTCTGAACAACCCAGTCTTATTATAAAGGCTTTTTGTTTTGGTTTGTTTTGCTTTGTTTTTTTTTTTTTTTTTTGGTTTTTGTTGTTTGGTTGTTTGGTTGTTTGGTTGTTTGGTTGATTGGTTGGTTAGTTGTTAGTTGGTTGGTTGGTTGGTTGTTGGTGTTGTTTTCCATAGCTGGCCTCCAAGCTCTGGCCCCAAACTTGAACTGAAAAAGGACATTTTGGCATTGGTTACATTGTTCTAGGCTTGGGAGGTCTATCTTAGAAGAAAGTTATTCATTGCAGAGTTTAGGACACACATTTCTCAAACAGAAACTGCTATGGTTACCATCAGTATTTGTGTGCGTGCATGCATTGTTGTGTCTGATATTCTTACAAACAAAAATTATTCTTCTCTGTGTCTCTGTCTCTCTCTCTTTGTGTCTCTGTCTCTCTTTTTGTGTCTCTATGTCTGTCTGTCTGTCTGTCTGTCTCTCTCTACCTCCCCCCCCGAGTTGTTGGGTTCTACCCTAGTTCTCTTGGCTATCCACCCAGGAAATCTAGGGCATGGGCTCCCTCTCCTGGTTCCTGTGGGCCTCAAATTAAACTGAACATTGATTGGCCACTTCCACAAGTTCTGGGCCATCCTTGCCCCAGACTATCTTTCAGGCAGTACAGATTGTAGGTAGAAAGATTTGTTGCTGGATTGGTGTCTAGATTTTTCTTTCTGTAGCTTATGTTGTACCTTCTTGCACCAAAGAGGCTAGAATGTAGGGGTTAAGGCCCCATGCAGGCATCACCTCGACCTCTCCTCATTCAATGAACTATCTGGGTGTTATCCTCAGGGATGGACCCTCCCCTAGAGAGCGTCCTCTGTCCTAGCAACATTTTAGGTTATTTAGGGATCTCCAAAACACACTCTCAGGCAACAACTCAACTGAATGCAACCCAGTCCCATTACTGAAAGCAAGCGTTGCCTAATTACAGTTCAGACCCCTTAACCTCCATTACTAGGAGTCCTCACTAGGATCACACTCATAGATTCCAGAAAAGTTTCCACTGCACTGTTTCCTCACCACCTCCCCAATGACCCCCAATTCCAGCTGTTTCTCCAAACACTCTCTCCCTCTGTCCCTCCCCACATGGATGCTATTCCAGATGAGAGTGGTGATGAGGATGAAGAAGACGCTGGCAAACACATCTCCATTTCCTCCCTTGACGACAGATTGCCTGTGAGGAAGAATTCTCCAATTCAGATAAGGAGGGAGAGGTGGTCACAAGAACTCTTGTAATTTCATAAAAGCCAAAAGAGTCAAAACAGGATAAAAATGGAATGATATAGAAGAGAAAAAAGAAGTCACAGAAAAGAAAACCTAGAAGCCGGAAGCCAAAGGGGTCAAAGACAAGGTCAGCTTGACCTGAGCGGGAGCTGCGGTTCTGTCCTCCCCCCACACTCAATCCCCAATTCCTTGCTTTTCCACAATCTCTCAGATTTTATATTTTCTATTACTCTGTGTATCTATATAAAATATAGTAAATATGATGTCCCCAGGGACTGGATAGGAACCAGAGCCCAGGGCAGTGGTGCTAGGACAGCTTTTCCCAAAGCTATCTTGTCCATCCTGCGCCAGGTCTTCATTTTGAACCATGTAGGGCCTGAATGGAAAGAAAACAATCATAAGATAAAATCCTAAACTGCTCAGTGCCTTCTTAGGAGCTCTACTAAGACACCCCTATAAGCTTTCCAGAAGGGGTGACTGGAACTTCTGAGTCCCATTTTTCAGCCTTAGATAATGTCAGCCATTTTTAGTTTTGTTCTGTTTAAATCTTCCCACTGGTCTCAGGCAAGGAGAAAACTCAAATTACCTTGTCTTACCCAATTCTGCAGGAAGCTTGTTAGCCTAGCTTCCTTTTTGAAGTATTTTCATTGTTTGAGACTCTTTGTAATGAAACAGCACATTTCCATAAAAAGAACTTTTTATCTGATCTTAATTATCTTAATTAACTTTCCTAAGTGGATTCCATTGAGAAAACTGTCCATTTCTTTTAGATTTCCAATTTGTTGGAGTACAGGTTTTTAAAGTATGTCCTTATGACTGTCTGGATTTCCTTGGTGTCTGTTATATCCCTCTTTTCATTTATGATTTTTGTTAATTTTTATATTCCTTCTCCGTTTCTTAGTTTGGATAAATTTGTCTATCTTGTTGATTTTCTCAGACAGACAACTCTTAGTTTCATTGCTTGCATTGTTCTCTTCTTTTCTATTTTGTTGGTTTCAGCCCTCTGTTGGATTATTTCTTCCCATCTACTCCTCTTGGGTGTGTTTCTTTCTTTTTGTTCTAGAGCTTCTGGATGTTGCATTAAGTTCTATTATGAGATCTCTTAATTTTTTTTAATGTAGGCACTTAGTACTATGAACTTGCCTCTTAGCGCTGCTTTCATTGTGTCCCATAAGTTTGAACATGTTGTTTATTAATTTACATTGAGTTCTAGAAAGTCTTTAATTTCTTCCTTACAACTTGAACCTTTTTTGTCATTCAGTAGGGTGTTGCTCACAGTTTCCATGAGTTTTTATGTGTTCTATTGTTTCTGTTGTTGGTAATATCCAGCTTTATCCATGGTGATCTGATACAACACACAAAGATCTTTCAATTGTATCTATTCTATTCTTCTATTCTATTCTGTTAAGAGTTGCTTTGTGTCCCAGCATGTGGTCAGTTTTGGAGAAAGTTTTACCAGATGCTGAGAAGTAGGTTCTTTTGGGTAAAATGCTCTGTAAATTTCTCTTAAGTTCATTTTGTTTATAATGTCAGTTAGTTCCAGCATTTCTGTTTAGTTTTTGTCTGGATGACCTTTCCACTTGTGAGAGTCAGCCATTGAATTCCCCCACTATCAGTGTGTGAGGGTCAATACGTTATTTAAACTGTGGTAGTGTCTTTCTTACAAAAGTGGGTGCCCTTGAGTTTGTGGCATAGATGTCAAGAATTGAAATGTCATCTTGGTGGCATTTTTCCTTTTTATGAGTATGTAGTGTTCATCTCCACCTCTTTTTAATGATTTCTATTTGAAGTTTATTTTGTTAGATATTAAAATAGCTACACCAGCTTGATTCTTAGGTCCATTTGCTTGGAAAATCTTTTTCAAAACTTTTACTCTAGGGCATTGTCTATTCTTGATGTTGAGGTGTGTTTCTTGGATACAACAGAAGTACAGATCCTGATTTCATATCCATTCTGTAAATCTATGTCTTTTTATTGGATAATTGATACCATTGATAATGAAAGATATCAATGACCAATGAATGTTAATGCTTGTTATTTGGTGGTGGCGGCGGCGGTGGTGGCAGTAGTGGTGGTGGTGGTGTTTGTGGTGGCGGTGGTGGCAGTAGTGGTGGTAGTGGTAGTGGTGGTGGTGGTGGTGGTTGTGTCGGTGTGTGCTTCCCTCCTTCTGCTTTTGATGGTGTCATATTATTTAGTTCCTGTGCTTTCATGGTTTTACTTTACTTCTTTGGTTTGGATTTTTCCTTCTAGCACCTTCATGGGATGGATTTATAGGTAGATATTGTTTACATTTGACTTTATCATGGAATAACTTATTTTCTCCATCTATGGTAATTGAAAGTTTTGCTGAATATAGTAATCTGGGTCTGCAGCATATCTGCCCATCCAGGCCCTTCTGACATTTAGAGAATCTCTGTTGAGAAGTTGAGTGTAATTCTAATAGGTCTGCCTTTATACATCATTTACTCTTTTTCTCTTGCAGCTTTTAATATTCTTTCTTTGTTATATATGTTTAGTGCTTCAATTATTATGTGGCAAGGGGAATTTCCTTTCTGGTCCAATCTATTTGATGCTCTGTGTGCTTCTTGTACACTTATAGGAATCTTCTTTGTTTAAAAAATGTATTCTTTTCTCATATGTTACATTCTGACCATGGTTTCCTCTCCATCCTCTACTTACATTTCACTTTCCCTCACCTCACCTCCACCCCAGATCCACTACTCCTTCATAAAAGGCCAGATATCCCAGGAATATCAACCAAACTTCGTGTATTAAGTTGCAATAAGATTAGGGATCTCCCTCCCTTCATATTAAGGCTGGACAGGGCACCCAATAGGAGGCTAGAGTATAGTAGAGTGTCATTAAGAGTCATTTCATTGACATTTTTTTTTTCTGGTTCTGTGTCACTTCAGCATCTCCTTCTTTAAATTAAGAAAATTTTCTTCTATGATTCTGAAAATTGTCTGGGTCTTTGAGCTGGAATTCTTCCTCTATTTCTATTAGTCTTACATTTTTTAATAGTGTCCGAGATGTCCTGGATGTTTTGTGTCAGGAACTTCTTAGATGTAATATTTTTGGCTCATGTATCTATTTCTTCTATCGTATCTTCAGCGCCTGAAAATCTCTCTTTCATCTCTTGTATTCTGTCCGTGACACTTGCCTCTGTGGTTCCTGTTCGCATTCCTACGATTCTCATTTCCAGAATTCCCTCAGTTTGTGTTTTCTTTAATGAGCCCGTTTCCATTTTCAGATCTTAAACAGTTTTATTTGTTTCACTGAACTTTTGTTTATTTGTTTTTCTTAGCCTTCTTTAAGGGATTTGCTCACTTTCTCTTTAAGGACTTCTATGATCTTCATATAGTTGGTTTTAGGTCTTTTCCTTGCACTTCGTCTGTGTTGGAATGTTCAGAACCTGCTGTGGTAGGGTACATGAGCTCTGGTGGACACACATTGCCCTGGCTGTTGCTGATAATGTTTTCACACTGGTGTTTAGGTATCAGGGTTTGGAGTGATTATCTGTCTAGGTGTTGATTTTTTGGTTTGTCTTCATTGGTTGTTTTTCTCCTTGGTTTTTATTTCTTTTCCAGATTTTCAGATAGTGTGTCAGCTGTATGTTACCTGTTTTACTGACCTGTTCAGCTGGTGTGTTCACAGGAATGCTTACTGGTGTTGGAGATGGGGGAAGGGGAGGCCAGGGGGAGGTTGTATGTTGCAGCACTAGGGGTAACCCTGAGGATTAGAGTCTGGGGCAACAGAGAGTGGAGAAGGTCTGAGTGTAGCCTATCTAGTCTTCTCAAATGTTCCAGAGCTTATTTAGTGATTTTTTTATATATCTGTCCCAGGCTAAGTACAAGTGGCCATTACACAGGAAACAAACAATAGACCTTTATTTGTAGAGCCAGAAATTTCCCCAATGTTCCAGAGATTTGTTTTATTATATTATATTGTGTTTTTTTTTTTTTTACTACATTGGCAATATAAATCTGTAATCCAAAAGAGAAACAAGAAGAAAAAGAGAAACAGGAAGAAGAGGGGAGGAGGAGAACAGAAAAGAAGAGGAGGAAAGAGAAGGGCAGGGGAAGGAGCAGGGAGATATCACTTTCCCCTCCCTGGGGGTTAGGGAATCTGAGTCTCTCTGTCAACTTGGATCAGAGAGTTGACCCCTCTGATCCCCCCTTGCTTCTCTGACCATGTGGGTAGCCATGCTACATCAGAAACATTTTTAAATAAGTAACTAGAAGAGCGTCAAACATGTTGTTTTCATTTCTCTGATCTCATCAACCAAACACAGATGATAATATTTTTATGCACATTTTTCTAAATATTTTTTCAATGAATAAATATTTTTCTTTTTTTTTTTTTTCTTTTTCTTTTTTTTTTTTTTTGAGACAGAGTTTCTTTATATAGCCTTGGCTGCCCTAGCCTCTCGTTTTGTAGACCAGCCTGGCCACAAACTCACAGCGATCCACCTGCCTCTGCTTCCCTGAGTGCTGGTACTAAAGGCATGTGCCACCATGCCCAGAGAATAAACATTTTATTGTAGTGAACAGACCACAGATAAGATTATTAGCATGTTTTTAAACTTCTAAATTTCACACTTATAAAGTTTTGAACTAGTACAATTCTTGTACATCGCACATGTAGCTTCCTTCACCCTGCCATCTCACACAGCCATGGCACTGAGAGAGCAGCATTGGCGCAACTCCTCAAACCCAGCTACAGACCTCCTAGGGATGTCTCTCAGCCTCCAACCAGTGGCTTTTTTACTTCATACTTTGAAACTGTGTGAACGTCCTGTTTCTCCTCCAACTCCTTCCACTCATTTTAGCATCCTTCTATGGATCATGCCTGGCCTATAAGGATTATGACTCAGACCCTCTGCTGGGTGACTTCCTTCCTTCATTCCTTCTACTCTACTTGTTATAGTTGTCCTATGGAACACCCACTCCCTTCCCCATGGTTGTTGCAGTGCTCACAGGTATTGCTGTAGCATTATATGCTCTTGTTAATGATCTTGTTGCCTATATGATCTTAGTCCGGGCCATTGGAGACTCGCTCAGGTTGGCCGCTGTCCTCATCCTTTTGTGTTAAGTGTACTTTTGAGGGTTTTGTAAAAAAAAAAAAAAAAAAAAAAAAAAAAAAACAAAAACAAAAACAAAAACAAAAACAAAAACAAAAAACCAAAATTCCAGTTACTATTTTATTGTTCTCTGTCATGTGCACTTGGCTTGGGTTTTCCTGTTTCCTTTTGGGGATAGTAGTGATGATTTCTGATCTGTCCCATGGGGTTTGAGGGAGCTGGGGACTCTCCGTCTGGGATACTGCACACTTCTTCTTGGCAGCACTGAGATGGGAGTTCTCTCAGAATTCCTCCAAACAAACCTTCCCTGAAAGCAGCAGAGGCCCTAGAAGAGAATCCTTTCTCAGGGCACAAAATCTCCATGTCCCTGTCCCCTGGACTCCATGCTACACCCCTGCCTACAATGGTTTCTGCCTCATCATCAGCTATTTCAGTGGAATTTTTCTTGCTGATGTGTGGCTGGTGCCCTTCAGTACCTACCTGTCATCAGACTAAGTTGAGCTGGCCGCCGGACTGTAGCTAGTTGGTGTCTCTGTTCTCATTCTAAGGGTTGACACAGCGCCCTTTCTAACACACTCTGCCAAGTGGGAGCTGGGAGGCCCAGCCTGACTTGGAGCTTGCATCCACTCTTTTTGGCTAGGTCCTGGTCCATCCTCATTAGCCTAACCTTCCTGCTTGGCAATCATCCCACAAACATTCACAACTCCTCAAGTGCTATTAGGCTGAACTTTTTATAATTACAAATTTAGTTAACCTTTGGACATCTCTGTGATATTTCAATAGCTACTTCTTGGCTATGCTGGTTGAGGTCCAAGGAGTCTTAAAAGAATATTATCAGCTCTCAGTGAAGATGCCAGTGACAGGTTCAGAGAAAACTGCTGGTGCATCCTGACCATGCCAGGATAGAGCCAAGCCTGCCCAGAGAAGCAGAGCTAATCCACCATACAAATTTTCAAAAGCACTGAAAGCCTACAGTGAGACAGGTTCATAGAAGGCAAAGGGGCCTGTGCAGACTGGAATGGCACAGATCATGCACCTCAGCTACCCAATAGTCCAACACTTAAGCAAATAGTGCCAGAGATGTGTGAAAATAGTAGAATGTATATTAAAGCAACATTTCCCCTGGGGAGCTCTCAGAACAAAAGAGAAAGAAGGCATATCCTGAGATCAGAATTTGAGGGCAAGCAGTTTACCTGTGCAAGGCCAAAAACCCTATAGCAGGCAAGTAGAAAGCCAGCAGGAGAAAAAACAGAAGAGAGTAGGTAGTGAAGACCTCCCCTCCCGGAGAAGCTGGGCGTCAGTGCCCAGTTCACACTTCTATGTTCCCCTGCTCCCAAGCCACAGCCAGACACCAGGAAGACTGGCAGGCAGGGAGAAGGATTAGATGAAGCCCCCCTTGAGCTTGCAGGAAGCGCAACTCAGGCCATAGGACAGGATCTAGAGCAGCAGTTCTCAGCCTATGGGTTGCCACGGCTTTGGGGCATGCATATCAGATATCCTGCATATCAGATACGTACACTATGATTCATAACAGTAACAAAGTTACACTTATGAAGTAACAACAAACATAATTTCATAATTGGAGGGCCAACTCAACAGGTGGTTGCAGCATTAGGAAGGTTGAGAACCAGTGCTCTAGAGCAATGAAAAGAAGGCAAGCAAAGAAAGCATCCAGTTGTGCATGTCATCCTGTCAACCCAGAAGCCTTAGGGAGTACCACATGCCACCTCTGCAAAGGCCCCAGCCTGTGCTTAGGTTAAGGGTTGGAGGAAACTGGGCCAAGGTTGAGAACTTCAGACTCTTCTTCCTGTCCTCTCTGTATGTGTGGTGTAAAGTCTCCATTAAGTAAGCAGTACTGCATTGGAATTTAAACTTTCTAAAAGTAAGATTTGTAGACTGCAGGGGCCCAGAAACTCAAATCCCAAATGTGACATCATGGGCAAAATAGAATGTGTGCAGAAGATCAGTACATAGTCATATGTGCGAATGAGGTGCCACTCAGATGCCTATGCAAAGAGGGCCTCTGGTGAGGATGCCCACAATGTGAGCAGAGATTAAAAGGAGGGGTGAGGGAAAAGAGAATGCAAATTGCAGCCTGTTCCTGTGCCTCATGAAGCCATCTCAGGTATGAATGACATAGTGCTTCATGGTGACAGTGATAGCAATGCTAGCATTGGTGAGTCACCTGAAAATTTGCATACATATCTTCACTGACTTGCTGCATGTGTTCCTTATGACAGCCGCTTAACTATGGAAAACCCGAGTCAGGAGTAGGGAGGTGGGAACACACTGAAACATGAGGAAGCTGGAACCAAGCTGGGCGTTGCCACTTTACAAAGTTGGACCAGTTAACTGCAGGCCATGGCTTCTTATTTAAACTCTGTGTGTGTGTGTGTGTGTGTGTGTGTGTGTGTGTGTGTGTGTGTGTGTCTGGAGAGATAGCTCAGTGGCTAAGAAAACTTGCTGCTCCTGTGGAGATCCTAGGTTCAGTTCACAGAACTCCCACATGGGAGTTCACAACCATCTATAACCCCAGTTTCTAGGGACCCGATGCCTTCTTCTGGCTTCTATAGGCAACACACATACACACACACACACACACACACACACACACATGTGATACATGTACATATATGCAGATAAAACCCTTGGACACATACATTTTAAAAATGAGTATATGCCTGTGTGTGTGTGTGTGTTCATATGTATGCACACGTTTTATGAAGGCCAGAAGTCAAGGACAGATGTCTTCCTCAATCACTCCTCATTTTATTTTTAAAAACAGGCGTTTCACTGAATCTGGGACTTACAGATCTGTCTAGATTGGCCAGGCTGTGCGCATCATACATGCTTCCATTAATGCCTCCCCAGTGACTGGCTTTTTTAGGAAGGAGCTAGGACTCAGAGAGACACATTTGTGTGGTGAGGCCTTTCCCACCAGAGTCACGCCTCAGCCTTCTTATTTTCTTTTTGTTGGTACCGAAGACTAAACCTGTGACAGTACGGATGCTAGACACATGTTCAATCACTTACCCTCCTCCACCTATATTTTAATGGAAATTGTTCACACAGCAAGAAAACAAGGGCCAAGTGGTCAAGCTCCCTCCTCAGAGTCTAACAATAGCAAAGCTCAGAAATGGAGTAGCTGGACAGACTTTCTCTCTGCCCGCCATGTACAAAGTTGCCCCACCTCTCCCTATGTTACAGAGCAACATTCCAGCCAACACCATGGCCGCTGCTGTAATGTTCTCAGCTGCTCAGAAGAATTCAGAGCTCTGCTCAGGTTATCTGCAAGGCTTTGGAAAGAAGTGTGTTTACATTTTGTTCTTTGAACAAAGAAAGGTTATTTGTTTTAGCAGCTCTGCAAGGAAGGAGCTTGTGAGGAAATCCCACCCTACGAATGCAGCACTTGCACTTCATTGCACTGGGTTCAAGGACAAGCTTGGCTACATAGCCATTTTCAGGCACTCTGAGCAAAGACGGAGAAGTCACCTCAGAAACAAAAGAACTGGGTAGGGGTCCCAACTATAATCCCAGGACTTGAGTGGCTGAGGCAGGGGGACCATAATACATTCAAAGCCAACCTCAGCTACATAACCCTAACCTCTATTCCTGGTCCTTCATTTTAGGAGATGCACAGAGCAGTTTGTGTGTCAACTCTTGGCTTGATTGAAAGACCCGGCCTCCAAAGTAAATAAAATTGGAAAGATGAGTGAAGGAGATTTCTAGTACCAGCCCTATAAACACACACACACACACACACAGACAGACACACACATGTACAAATACCACATAACATAAACATGAAAAAATATGAAGTGTTTTCCTGAGGACTGTGGTATGAACTGGACTAGAGAGCAAAATCATGGACACTCAGAACACCTGCACCATTGTCCAGCAGTCCCTAAGGATGCCAATGTGAGATCGATATTGGAACTCACCTGGTGCCAAGTTGCCCAGGGTGGTCTGTGTGGTTCAAAGCACTCCTGCCGTTTGGGCACAGCCTTGGAAACACAAGAAAGAGAATTGGGTAAGTGAGCCCTCCATTTCAGTTAGTACCATGGGGGGGAAAAAGGGTTGACAATAAAGCCTCAGTTTCATGAAGTCTAATCATAACAGTGTTTCCCTGCGGCAGATAATGTAAAGACAGCCTGTGTCAGCTGGGCGTGGTGGCGCACTCCTTTATCCCAGCACTTGGGAGGCAGAGGCAGGTGGATCTCTGAGTTCAAGGCCAACTTGGTCCACAAAGTGAGTCCAGGATAACCAGAGAAATCCTGTCTCAAAAAAAACAAAAACCAAAATAAAATTAAAAAAAAAAAACCCAAAAAACAAACAAAACAAAACAAAACAAAATCTAAACAAAACTAAAGGTGAAACAATGTAATTATCTACCCATAGGGACTGATTGAACAATAAGATCCTGATGGTAAATGTTTTTCCAATATCAAAATATAACCTGTAGCTTAGGGGGTGAGAAAACATGTTTCTTGGGGCTAATGGCAGTAAACACTTTAGCCTTCATAGTCAAAGTGGGTTTCTGCTGCAGGTATTCAGACCCGCCATTGTGGCTCAAAGCAGCCAGAGGTAACACAAAAACATAGGCACGGCTGTGTTCCAATAAAGCTGTATTTACAAAAGCAGATGGGGATGACTTCTGCCCTTGGGCCATAGCTTGCTGAACCCATATGTGACCAAGGTTTCCTTGATATGTCAGACGCCCACGTTCTATTGGCAAGCGGAAAAGGCGAGGCTAGAAAGCAGGTGTCATTGCATGTTTTGAGAGATGTCACCAGGTAGCCACGATCTTGAATTCCAGAGTCTCTGCCCTCAAATGCCAGTAGTGTGTGTGTGTGTGTGTGTGTGTGTGTGTGTGTGTGTGTGTGTGTGTGTATCCTAGAGAATAATCACAACCATGCAGACCTCAAACCTGCTCCAGACAGCAAGATTGTTAGTGTCGTTTTCCCCTCTTTTGCTCATTTGTATTCATCTTTCCCTAGAGGAGGGGGAATAAAAAATAGAAATGGATACATTACTCTAAAAAATAGCACTCTGGAGAGAAATATTTCTAATGGGTAGGTAGCAGAGACATTCTTAAAATCCTCCAGTTTGTCACTGTCATCCAGATCAGAAGCTGAAAGAGCTGCATTATGACAGGCCAGAGCAAACATTGAATGTGCTAAACTCAGGGAAGAAGCCCAGTGCGGGGCATTTTGTGCCAAGTAGGACCTCACTGGTTAGTCTTATAGTAGCTGGGCGCCTCCATCTGGCCCTCTGTGTCTTCCATCCTGGGTACCCCAAGCACATTTCTGAACGTGCGTAGTGAAACCTCACGCGGCCTCTCTCTGACCTCCCTGCATGCTGGTCCATGACACAGCACCATTAGTTGCTCCAGTCTCTTTCTGCTATGGTGTGTTCAGCAGCCAGGACACTGAACATGTGTGGCCAAGCAGCTGCTGACTTGGAAAGCTGTCCCTGGTCCTTAGCTGCTTCCTACCGCGGGTAAACTGTGGCCACAGGTCATGGATGTTTTCCATGAGTGACCTCAGCAGATGTGAAGGTCACAGCAGTTTAAATTGAAGTGGCAACCTCTTACCAGGGAAGCTGACTTTCCCTTTTGGGGTATCTTGGTATCATTAATAAAACAATTTAGAAACAGACTTAGAAGGCAGCTCAAGGACATTTTACTAGAATTGAAGAAAAAGGCACAGTGTAAGTCAGGTGAAAATCCCGAAGCCTCCAGGGGGAAATACGGACACATCATGCCTTTTAAGTTGAGCATGGAATAGAAATGGCCAAAAAGGCAGCCTATTGCAAAAGGAAGAAACACTGTCAAGAGCGGAAGTGGGCTAGTGAACTGAGAAAAGAGCCCCAAAGCATCTAGCCACATGGGGGGGGGGGGTCCTTTACATCCTAGTTAATGACCTCGGTTTTTAATTTCTCTGTGTTTTCTCTTTTGTTTGTATTTTGAGCATGCTCTGTTTCTTGGATGGTGCCCACGTTAGGAAGGGTTTCTTCTTCCTCTGCCAAATGTCCTCCATGGTGCTAATCTTGATGTACCTTTCCTAATTTCCTGTCACATTCTAGCTGAACAGAAGTGATAATTTCCCTCCTATTTGAATTCCATTCCAGAGAGCAAGGCAAAATAATAATAATAATAATAATAATAATAATAATAATAATAATAATAATAATAATAATAATAATAATAATTTATAGCAGGAATGAGTTTAGGAGCTAAGTCAGTGTTGCCTAATGAGATGTTCTTTACTGTTTGATGTTATTTTCAAAGACATTCACCCCAGCAGCATATATGAGAAACCCGTCTTGCCAGGTTGAGGTGTCCATGGCTTAAGATGGGATTGCATTGCAAGGATGAGATGTGAGGCTGGAGGCAGGGAGAAAAGTCAGGTTCATCCATGGCGTCAGACCCAGTGGGATTGGTCTACAGTGGGGTGGGTGTGTAGATACCCAGTGTTCTGGGGCAGGGGTGACAGTCTCTGCATTCTCGCCATCGTCCCTGTTCCTGTCTACATCTGGCATTTCCTGTTTTGTGTGTGTGTGTGTGTGTGTGTGTGCAGAAGAAAGGCACACAAATAGCTAAGCAGCAGAAGTTTGAGAACGGAGCCAACAGCAAAGGTACAGAGTAGATACACTTACCAGGGAGCAATGGGCTCCTTTTGTGTGGGCAACAGGAAGAGTTGCGGAGGGGGGAGGGGCGTTTTTGTTTTCACTAAGCATCTCCACCCCCAATCATGCATAAGCATAGGACGGTGAGTAGCAGCTTCTCTCTCAAAGTTGACTTTGAAGACACAGTTTGTCTTACTGCACATTTACGTCTGTCAGTCCAGGCTGGATGGGCACACAGCATCTAGATCTGGCATAGGGTCAAAGATGCATCTATTACAAGGGGGAGTTGCTAGATGGACTATTTTGTTTGAAGTGGGGTGTATATGTACCTCAAAGCAGGTAATGGCCCTGGGTGTTAAGCTCACCCTGCAGATTACCTCAGGCTCCTCCCCTTAATGGCCATCCTTGCTCCCCACTGCCGCAGAGCATTGTGGTCCATATTGCAGAGAAAGTCAGGCACCTTGGTGTGAATAGTATATGGACTGAGTTGTGTGGTGGAGCCATAGGCAGTACTTAAGATGATGACAATCTTGGTCCACCAAGTACAGAGAATGACGATTATCTCAAGAGTTTGTCAGGTGGCCTCCTGACTACACTCAGCATTTGATTCCATTAGTGAGACACTTAATGGATGATTAGCTAAGCTGTGCTTAGGGTTCTGAAAAATACAGTGCAGCGTTGTTTCACTCTGTTCATGGCAATTGCTGTGGAACAATCAGCACTCGATCCATCTTTCCATGCTCATGCTGACTTTGAGCATAAGATCTCCTTGGTCTACGGCGTGTGGGAGAGCCTGATATACTCTAGAACTTGACAAAGATGTCATGGGTTCTCTCTTTAGTTCTTGCTGTTGTCATAAAACCACACCTGATTGCTGGGTAGATAATTCTGGAGACACTCAGTAGAGAAGGAGTGTGAGAAATGTGGGCCCTTCTCTCTCTCCACCGTGAATTCTCCGGGGTCCCGGATGGCAGCACAAACTAGCTCACTTGCCAACCCTTATGTAATGTTTGTGTCAATGGGCAATTACCGCAGGAATCCACCAATTATAGTCCAGGGACACAGAGTTTACAAATATATGTGGCCGCATAGGTAGAACTGACCTGGGGTCATGCACATCTGTAGCCTTGTCACTGGGAAGGCTGAAGCAGGGAGTTTGGGATACACTGCAAGATCTGGGCCTACTATAGATAACTAGTAAAATGGTCTCAGAAAGAAGAGGCGGGGGCTTGTGGGGGCAGGGTGGAGTAAGAGGCGGGGGAAGGAGGAGACTTAGAACATACAAAAGGAGAAAATGGAGAAGTTAATAAGAGAAGAAATTGACCACTTACTCTTGACAAAAGAGAAATTATTTTCCAATAATTTGAAAATACATTTTTATTTCCTTTAGCATTTTACAGAGCACATTTACACAATAGCAAAAAATAACATGTGCTTTCATCTTTCATGTGTATCTTTTGTAAAGGCATTTCTTTCCCTTTTTTCTGCCTATGACTATGTGGGTGCATTAGAGACTAACTGTGTTCATAGGGAGCTCTAGGGGACAGCCGGCACACTTGCTGCCTTCCACAGCAGCTGCATAGCCAGCATCCCCCTGAAATGCTGGCCCCTTTCAGAAGAGTCTGCTCTGTGGGTAGGGATAAAGTCATCGACGGCTTGAAAGGCTAGAGTGACCTGATCCTACCTAAGAAACTAAGAAGGCGGCACATTGGGAGGCGGGAGAACAGAGGCTCCGCTCCTCCTCAGTGGACAGCACTGAGATCTTCACTGAGTCACCACTGGGAACAACAGAAGTCAGGAAGCCTTTCAATCCGCATTGTATCCACTAAATGTCAGCAAGCAAAATACTGAGAAGATTTTTATTCTATGATTTCTGGATCCCAGTTTTGAGAAATAAAATGATCTGATCTTTCTACAGCTAGTTATCAAGGGGGCTGCTGGCAGAACCGTGAAGATACCTACAGTGCCCTGCCCAATCGGACTGAGCAACCATGTCTGCACGGCTCTGCATCTGCCCATTTCAGATCTCCACAAATTGTTTTGTAAAATTTTTATTGTCAGACAAAATGAGCCTGAGTTGGAAGATGGGGAAGAAAACAGGGCCCCAGAGACGCAGCCATGTTCACTTACAGGCAGATAAAAATCGCTGCTTTGGGGCTTGTTTCTGGCTTAGCAACAAAGTGCTTGTTTAGTGTGTGCTCAATGCCTTGTTTAGTAAGGACTCGATGCCTAGCACCAAAAACAGCAGCAGTGGCAGCAGCAGAGGCAGCCATGCATGGAGCACAGTGCCTCTATGACTCACCGGGATCTGCCCTGAGGATCTACCCGCATGTCATGGGACGTAGGGGAGCTCTGCCGATGTCTAGGAGGCTGGCTTGCTGTGACCATACCTAGCTGCTAGTTCTGGGTGACCCAGCAGCCAGAATCACATGGGCTGCTGGCCAACTGCTCCTCAGCAAGGCACCTCTGGTGATGCCCTGCCCTGGAAGTGTTGTGCCGTCCAACTACTCGAAGCAAGATTGTGTTTGGAAATTGATTACCTTCCTTGGATCATCTGTCATCTTTGTATAGCGGGACTTGTGGGTCTCCACAAACACTGTGTCCTGTCATACAACGAGGCTCCCCTAAATAGTGCTATTTTTGCTCAAATCCATGGAAGCACAAGGCACATATGACAGGGAATGTTGGTGATTTAGCTACAACTTAATCACATGCACATGTCTTCTATTCTTTCTTTGAATCTTGGCTCCAATCGCAGTTGGAATGTAGAGCTGAGTGGTGGGATAAGACACTCTGTAGGGGACCTTCAGTGAATGGTTAAACAGTGACTAGTTCATAAGCGTTGCCTTCTTTGGATTCTTATTTTTGCTATAAAGTTCTTCACTTTGTGAGACAGTTCTTTCTTGATGTGTTTTCTAATACTTAGCTACGTGTTCACTAATGACCTCACCACATCAATTCTGAGCAGCCATCTTGCCTGATGGTCATCAATATGGCATCGAGGCATGGTTTTCAATAATGATGAAACATCTTGTTGGGGGAAACAGATAAGCAACCCACAATAGCTCATGTAGCAGCCACATTGTTCCTGTATTTTTTTTTTCTGACCACAGTAGTCAGACACAGAGCAAAAAATAGCATCATGGGATATAATGAGAGGAAGGGGAACATCTTGCTTTAGAAAAATAATATTCCATTTTCAACTAAAGTGAACTCCCTTTCACAATATGAGCCGAACTTAAACATCTCAATATAACCAGCCAAATGTTGCACAGATGCCAAGTCCAGGAGACTTGCCATGTGAAGAGGTCACTAGGACTTCAGGGTATACTATCCTCACTTTTGCAGTATCCACCTGTCACCTCCTCAAAATTGCACAGTCTTTCCTGTCCCACTTAACATCTCAAAATAACATCAGCAGGACTGTGAATAATCATAACAGTTACATTTACTACATGTAACTTAACATGAGTCATGAAGTTGCTTCCTTGAGACACATGTGACTTACTATCCATATGGAAAATAGCATCCAACAGTAGCATATGCTAGCAGCACATTTTAATTGTAAAAACAATTTATCCAAAACCGCCGC
The DNA here is from genome assembly GCF_903995435.1 of Acomys russatus. Taxonomy (NCBI): domain Eukaryota; kingdom Metazoa; phylum Chordata; class Mammalia; order Rodentia; family Muridae; genus Acomys; species Acomys russatus. The sequence continues at coordinate 49,232,359 of NC_067139.1, read as the reverse complement.
TTTACACCAAAGAACCATGAACACAATCCAAAAGACAACAAATGCATATGTGTCACATCCAAGTCATGAACGTAAAGAATTTAATGTTCAGATAGAATTTTGCACAGAGTCGAGGCCAGAATGTGGTGGGCTTCGACCTCCATCCACTGCTGCGTGTTCTGCATGCTGAGAAGCTGCCCAACCCAGGTGGCCTTGCACCGCCTAGCAGGTGATTTTGGTACTCCTGCGAATCAACATTTTCAAAAAGTAGGAGGTGAATAGTAAACGTTGCTTAAAAACAATTTCTTTCTACTTTCAAACACCGAGGAGATGTAGGTGTTTCTAAAGAAACCCAGCATGTTTAATTTAGGTAATTCCAGAGAGAATGAAAGAGGGTATGTGTGCTGATAGGATTGACTAGTAGATATTATTGCCTTCACAAATCTTAAACGTAAGTAGTGATTTAGTGGTAATGTCAATCGAATTGGATATAATCACCGAATTCCCTATTTGTCTCCGAGCATTAAAATCTACTGAATTTAATAAGTCTCGGGAAAGAAGACCTTAACTTGTATAAACTTCATAACAGTGCCCCCCCCAGCATGTGTGTGTGTGTGTGTGTGTGTGTGTGTGTGTTGCTAAGGACACAACTCAGGGTCTGGTGCATTTGCAGCCCATTAGTGTTGTACAGTAAGGTGCCATACATATGTCCACATGAAAGCCAACAGCACGTCTCTGGGGTCCTGGAACTCCTCCAGCACGTGTGCCTGTCTCTCCTCCCTCTCTGTTGCAGAGGCACTCTTCCATTAAAGACTGCACATCTGCCCCATGACAAAGATATTTTTCAAAAAGCAAGACAAATCTTTGCTTTAGCCAGTTCCCTGAGAACGGAACATTCCAATTTTAAGGAGTGAATTGAAGTTTCAAGTACACATAAACAGAGAGAGTTGCTGGGTCAAAACATAATTAGCCGAAGCATTTGTACATCAAAAGTTATCAGAAGAGATTAATTCAAATTCTACCCCATACAATATTCGGTCACTGGGAATGAGACAGATTCAACAATTCACAGGATTTCGTTGTACAACAAATCATTATAAATTATACAAGACAAAAAGAAGAAATGCAAATGCAATCAAGAATAGATTATGAGGCGCGTTAATCTCAAGTAGCCACTGCTTTGCAGTAAAGACAATTCTGCTGATCAGGACAAAATGACTGCTCTTGTTCTTGTCTGAAGGTCACAGGAGGAGAGCTTTGGACAGGCTAACCTCACTGCTGAGGAGAGGCTGCGTCTCAGGGCTCCCTCAGGCAGGCAGTGCCTACACGGTGGGTGAGGTGGCGGGTACAGAGTTCAAGGGGAACAAACACATGCTTTACCTCACAAAGCTACCCAGGTACTGCACAGCTGGGCCTGAGCAGCTGTTACGTGGGCATGTGCTGCCTTAGTTTGCTAATCTTACTAGCTTGTTCTGTGAGAAATACCACTCCAATGGCCTAAAAGAGGTACAGAGAGACTGTATCTCTTTTCCTTTTCTATCAAGAGACTGCACTCATTAAAAAAAAAAAAAAACCCTCAGTTAAATATATTTTTCTTTACTAACACAATGGATGCCATTCTTTTTTATTTACTATGTATGTATTGCCATTTGGGAAGGAATTTGATTGTTTGAACATTCACAACACAGCTTAGAACATTTTATACAGGGTTTCTGTCATGACTCGAGTATACGCCCCTGTAGGCCTATGCCTCCTCACATATCAGATGACCTAAAAGATGACTGTGCACACAGAAATAAAATTTTGCTTCATGAATCAATATTAATGTTTGGATTCTGTATGTGAAATTCATATATGGATGAAATTGTTTTGAAAGTTGAAATTGAATTTTATCACTGTATTTAATATTTAAAATTACAGTGTGTTTAAGGTGTTCTATTAGCTTGAAGACAACAGAATTAATCAGTAGCCCTCAAAGTGATAGTGTATGGTCAAAGAGAACTGGAATATGATTTAAATATTAAATATACTAATTTTAAAAAATAGCATGGATTTACATTAAGTGATTTGCATACTATTCAGGAAAGTTATGTTGTATTTTAATGACTGCCAATATATTGTACTATTCAATCATGCTTTAAAAAACATTAATGTAATTAAGTATAACAAAAATCAATGGGAAGCTAAAAGTGTAATTTCAGCCTCCAGATTGCTAATTACATGCAATGAATTGGTCTGAAGTGGGGACACATATAGTTTAAGTTGGTGCTATGGTGGAGTTGTCAGAAGCCAGTTGAAGAGGAGGAATTTGAGCCCCGTGGCCTAGCAAATGCTCTCTCCATAAAGGAGGGATGCTGTTTGGCATCCTGATTTCTCTTTCTTTGCACCATCTCAGTGGGTAAAGAAGGAATCCATATTTTATTTTATAACTTTTGGGAATTCCCAGATAATAAATACTTATCTTGCACATAAGTAATTCGGTAAGACCTAGAATAAGAACTGTCATCTCTTTTATGGTCTATGACTTCTTCAAAGTGTTCTAGAAATATCGCAAGCTTGACTAGCATCAAGCATCATTGTACACAAGCTTCCCTCCATCCTGGAAATATACACATATACACACATTGTACAGCAATAGAGTCTACTAGTCTAGCTGCAGCCAGAGAATCCTGCAGTTACTCCCAGATGTGTGCAAGGTTACAAATACTGTCTACACAGTGTCACCTTTCAGAACCTCTAGCACCCAAGTGGATCAGAGAGAACCAATCATTTCCTTTCCAAACTACCACATTCTGAATTTCTTTTAAGATTTAAAAAAACAGGGAACCTGACAGAATACCTAATATTTTGCACTGGGTCCTGCATTTGTTTTATCTAAAGCTATTTTGTGTACATGGAAGGCTAGATACTTTTAAGCATAATGTCAGCATTCCTGAGTATAAAATGTTTCTTTGAAAAATATAAGTTGTCTTTATGTTTAAACTCAAGGAAAGTTCTGTGCCAATGCTACTTCTGCCCCACCTTGGGAGCCATTTTCAGTGTTTTCACCCAGAAGTGTGTTGACAGCCCACTGTTGCGTATGTAGTGCACTCTGGGGACAGAGCCCCAGCTCTCTGGCTGCCACACACCCCTGCAGGACTCTAAGAGTGCTCCTGAAGCCCGGTGTCACTTTGTTTTTCATATGCCATTCTAGCAGCATCCAGGCCTGCGCATCTGGCAGTCTCGGCTGAAGCCCAGAACTTGAACTGGACTGGGAAACTCCATCTGTTCTATTGCAGTGTGCTCATCTTTTGCTTGGGTAACTCTTGGTCCCCCATGGATACGAGTGGCACCTAGAAGATCTAGAAGTGAAAAGAGTGCCATAGAGTCATACACATTTCTGTCCAACTCTCAAATTTCAATAGTTCTGGCTTAAGAAATAGGTATAATAAAGCGGTTAATAAGAAGGGAAGTCTTAGAGAGCTCCGAACTTTTGCTGAGACTTGGTGATAACAGGAATTTTCTCAACTTACAAATACAATGAGAACCAGTGGTTCTTCATAGTGAGAAACCAATACCACTCAAAGTAACTCATGCCACACGAACGTCTATGTTCATGTACCCACATAACATACTCATCAGTCTGAACAAACACAGCAATGCAAGCAGACTCAATGTGCATTGCATTTTATTCTTGTATATCTGTTTCTCGGTGTTTTGTCTACATATGTTTATCATGACAAAATATTGTTAAATACTCTTAGGGGTCAGCGAGCTGGCTCAGAGGAGAAAGGCACTTACCAACAAGCCTGACAGCATGAGTTCAATCCCTGGGACCCATATGGAGAAAGGGAACAGCTGACTCCTTAAAGTTGTCCTCTGACCTTCAGGAATGCCTTGCTCCCCTCCAACACACACACATGCACAAGCACACACACACAAGCACACTCAAAAATAAAGTATTAAAAATGTAATAATTTTAAATGACCTTAGTTTAGCACCATTTGTAGAGGATTGTGTAATAACTTTATTACTATATTGATAATCCGTGTGTGTGTGTGTGTCTGGAACTCAATAATAAGGTTGGGCCACGTGACCAGAGAGCCTAAGGGATACACACTGGGGCAAGCACATATGACCTTGCCTGTTTTTCTTCTGCCTTTTTTTTTTTTTAAATCTCTAAGTTTTGCAAAACAAAGTATTTTATGTCTACAGGTGTTCTGCCTGCAGGTATGTCTGTGTACCACTTGCATGCCTGCTGCACACTGAGGCTAGAAGAGGGTGTTTGGTGTCCTGGAACTGGAGTTGCAGACAGTTGTGAGCCACCATGTGGGTACTGATAATTGAACCCAGGTTTTCTGAAAGAGAAGCCAATGTTCTTACTCACTGAGCCATCTCTCCAGCCTGTATGTCTGTTTTATTTATTTTTAATATGAGCTGGGGGCGGGGGGAGTCCTCAGACTTGCACATCAAGCCCTTGCCCACTGAGCTGTCTCCTCAGTTTACAAGTTAAGACTCTCTCTTCCTTATGCGCACGTGTCTCCTAGCCAGCTGCTGGATCATTAAGATGTGATCCTGGTGTGTTTCTAGCTTATATAGCAGTATTTCCTGCCAACTACAGGTAAATAAACCAGTAACATCAACTGTAAGCATCTATAAACTCACACATGTAAAATTTCACTGATACTGTTTGATTTTTCTATAAGAATAGGAAGCTATTTGCTTCTCTTGCTCCCAAGCACCGAGGAAATACACACAAATGACCACAGTTGTAGAATGGCAACTTCTGGCCCACCACACCACTTCAAGCCAAGGGCACTTGAAATGATAGAATGCTCAAAGTCAAGAACAGAGACAGGCACACTGCCCACAGAAGGCTTGGATGCTCAGCACTTGAGCAACGGAGTGAAAATAACAAATGTCGCCACACGGTGGTGGGAGGAGGGCACCTGGAAGGATGCTCATTTCTGTCAACAATGTATCCTTGCAAGATGACGACTGCTCATCTTGGCTCTGCAGCCCCAAATCACAAGCAGGGCTAAATTTATAAAGGCTATATTTTAAAAATATGTTATCAAGCCAAAAGAGCAAGTGGTTGAATAATCTCATGTGTGATTCATAAGAAAGGCCGACTGAAATGGGAGCAGGAGGAGAAACGCAGGAGACTGAATTGAGCTCAAAGAAGAATGTAATTTCTCTGTAATGACCTTTGCAAGCCAGTCTTGAGTCCTCGTTTTCCAGGCTACTAGCTGTCCTCAAGGAATACTTCCAGAATAATTTAGAGAGCTATCACAAAGGAGCTCTACTGGCTGCAGAAGGAAGGCTGCTTGGGGGAGCACACTCCAAAGAACTGCACCTCCTAAAACAGCCTGTGCATCTGGGGTATATGCTCAATATAGATGGTTTAACTTAATGGCTCCTTGGGAACACACAGAGCCAAACTCTGTGAGCTGATACTATCATAGCCCCTCCCACTCCTCCCACAGTCCCACCACAGCCTCCCCCATCCACCACCCCCCCACACACACACAGTACTTCCACACATGCTGGCCAATCTCCAAATTCCAGGACCTGACTTCTTTTCCATTAAACCTCTCTGATATTTATTTGCTCACTTCTTTCTCCATCCTAAGAAAAGGCCAGAAACAGCAAAAATGGCCCTTACTGAGGAAGGTAGCTAACAATGACTGGCATAAAGCTGGATGGTGACTGTTCCAGCTCTCTCCCTTGGAGTGCATGAATTCAAGGCATACTGTCCACAACACTTCTCAGAGAGGATTAGAAGCCCAAGATTCAGACACCCAACCTGGAAACTTGCTTGGCAGTGACATCTTACTAGCGTCATCACCCTTGTCTATGTTTTCCAGAACCACCTCTCAAGTATACTGAAGCACATTTAAATTACTGTGCCATCACTTTGCCTAAGAGTAAAACTACGAGAGCGACAACTTGCTTTTAAACTTGTCAAATAGCTTATTTATCTTAAAGTCTCCCCAAGGCATGCTCTGCTTAGCTGTAAAGAACAATGGATATCTGTGCTTCCGATTCTTCTAGAATGGCCCAAGCAGCTATTTAACACAAGGAACCACCCAACCCCGAAATGCTCTCCCACTGGCTCATTATCTTATAAGCAGCCAATGGCTTCTAGGCAGAAACCTTTTGTTTCCTTGTAGAACACAGTGTCTCCACAGAAGCTGGGCAACACATATTCTCCCAATCTCTATGTACACTCAAAGCAAATATAAGTGTTTAAAGGCAATTTATAGGAATTAAGCCTTTGGAATCAAAGATGAAGAAAGCAGATCTAATGTCCAACTGTATCTCAGTTCATATTGTAACCTCTGAAAGTAGCTCTGGGTCTCACCTGTTAGTTGTGAAATTGTAGTAGCCGCTTTCCTCTAGGACTTCTTCAATCACAGTCTGGAATTGACGGACAATGAGGTTAGTGTGGAATCAAAAGCAACACAAGTGAAAACACAGAAGGGCTGCAGCAACACTACCTGCATCTGCTCATATGTGATTCCCTCCTCCAACTCAAGGCTGGTGGGCAGACCTGAAACACAGGAGTTACAGACCCTCAACCTTCAGTTCATAACTTCTTAATCATGATCGTACCAGCAACGGATATTTCAACTGCAGTGCATATGGTCAACTTCGTAACTATAAAGACTCAAAAGCAAATTCCAGGGCCAGAAAGTTATCTGAGCAGGTCACAGGCCTTGTCACCTGGTTTTGATCCTTCTCTGGACTCCCAAATGTTGTCTCTCTCTCTCTCTCTCTCTCTCTCTCTCTCTCTCTCTCTCTCTCTCTCTCTCTCTCTCTCTCTCACACACACACACACACACACACACACACCAATACAAATAAATTTAATTAAAAATAAAAGTAAATTCCAAAAATGTCTAGGCCTTGCTTCTCTTCCTTGCCTAGGTGCTCTGGGAAAGGCCATTATAAAGCAATAAACAAAGACTTAGGAGCAACGTTGGCTGAGGAAGGTAAGGTCATGTGTGTTAAGGTGAACAGTGACTCCAGACACATAGCACCTGAACCCACTGGGAAGCTGCCAAAGCCAATCGCTGTCAGTTTCCCCTGAGTCAGCCTGCATTGACCTTTGATGAGGCCCTGCTGGGGACAGGCAAGAGAAGGGGTTATTAGGTTGGTTGAAGGGGTGGTGTGAAGACAGAGTACTAGCTCGTTTTAGAGCCATGTTTAAAGATGCTGCCCATGGCGTCGCAGGTTCTGGCATGCAGTTTTGCTAAGCCTCCTGTGGCAGGGGCCTAAGCCTTTGCTCTGCTGTAGAGCAGCCAGCTGCCCTGGGAGTTATGGGCTAACCCAGCCCCAGCTTCTGAGGGACTTCCATCAGAGTCCACCCTCTCTCTTATTTGCTTTGATGAGTTTGACCAGCAGGTGAACTGACCAACCTGTGAGCAGCTGCTAAAAGCAAATGACTTCAGACATTATGTTATCTTGCTTGAGAATTTCTCGGGCTTCCGTTTAAATGATTTATGATGAGAATACATACTCAGATGAAGGTTGACAACACGCAAAAATGATTTTGTAGACCACAACAATACACTCCTGCAAGCTATCAAACACCCATCTTACTGTGACCCCTCCCTCCCCCGCAGTACCATCACCACAGTTGCTGGGGAATTCTAAAATCCCAGAAGAATGGGATGCTGCTTCTCAGGGTTCAAGCCTCTCAAAAAGAATGGGGCCACACTGAGCTCCTCCAAAGGTCCAGCTCTTGCTGTGGCCACTGGACCCCTCACATTGACTATCCAATCACTGTATGATGTTTTTCTTGCTTATTCCTCTATTTACTCCCATTTTACAGGAGACTGTAAGATTTTACTGAGCTTCACAGGTGGAAGATCAGCTATTCAATGGCTGAGCTGAGATCGGAACGAGAAATCCAGGTTTTCAGAGTCTGTGTCTGAGATCTTATGCTACCCAGCTTTCCTATGTGGGATTAATCTAAAAAGAAAGAAAAAAAGAGTCAGATCCGTGATGTGGATTTTTCAGGTATGCCTCAAGTGTCTCAATTTTTAATATTTAAGTCTTCCACTTCTGTCTTTTATCTTCCTAGGTGCTCTTAGACATTTGGCTTCATCAGACAGCCAAGAAAAAATAAATAAAAGGAAATATGGTTCACGCATTGAGACCCTGGTGTTGTTTATAGCATCAATACGCAATGGAGGGAACTGCCTGTGTAGAACATGGTCTCTAGGAATCTCTAGATCCTAGTCACTGTATGCTCAACCACTGCCTCAGTGAACACAAACTAACTCCATATTTTTTGCATGGTGAAGGTGGTATTTTAGGATGGATATCTATAGAAACAACATGGTTCTTTCTGTTTGCTTTTATGTGAAAGCCAGTTCCCTCTTACCTGTGGGGTCACTTGGAGACCAGCTGTTCGCAGCCAGTGAGTGATGTAGTAGGTGGAAGTCTGACGTAAAAAAGTTTGGCTCAATTGGCTCTGGAGACCCCTGAGATAACTGAAAAGGAACATGCAAAGGTACATCAGAGGCAGATGACAGGCGGCTCTAAGAGAGGTGTCCCATTCAATTGTGACCTCTGTCTCTGTGTGAGGGGATGTTGGGGCTCTGTGGTCCCTTGTAAACAGATAAACATCCTCCTGCTTCCAGAGAACTAATAGATTGGAAGCAGAAAATTACAGTAAAGGCGAGTCAAGCAGTTCCTTAGTCACATGAGAAAACCACGCTTTGTAAAGGCAAAAGAAATGCAATGTAAACACAACAGCCAGGGCCTGGGACATCAAGATGTTATTTTTAATCAGGCGTAGGAGTAATAAACCCCAGCTATTCAACAGAACAATATGCTTAGTCCAAATCACAGCCCCTTTTCTTCAACTGCTATAACAACACCTTCTTGCTGGACCATGGCAAAGAAGTTTCTTAATACATTTTTCTAAATTACTATTAATTAACTTCGTTCTTCAAGCATTAGTTCCTAACATTCTATTCAGCCAATGACAGAATTTATTAAGTCCCAAGTGTTTAATGCTCTTCTGTGAAGCTGAATTTTATAATGGAATTTCCTAATGTAATTTTAGGCTATAAATATTTTCCAACTATTTTTACCTTTAATCCCACCCAACACTTGGATTGGTCAAGTTCTTGTGGCTGAGTTAATGTACTCTTAAGATGTCAAATATTAATAAATCAGAAGCATAAGGCACCATGTGAACTGGGCAGTAGTAAATTTAGATTTACAAACTCTGCTCATGAGTTAAGTACATCCATTTCCAATCACTTGAGAAAAACTGGCAGCAGCAACCACAAGTAAATAACATATGCCACCAGTGACCTAGAAGACTTATGGTGTATGCATGTGTGTGCATGCATGTGGTGTGGGTGTGTGTGCATGTGTGTGTGCGTGCGTGTGTGCATGTGTGTGTGCATGTGGGGTGTGAGGGTGTGCATGTGTGTGCATTTGCATATGTGGGGGTAGAAGTGTCTCCTCCTTCCACATCCACATATCTTCTCTGTCCCCCTTCCCCCTCTTCCTTTTATCAAAATATATGTACAAGAATATTCATAGCATACTATTTATAATAACTAAAAACTGGAAAAATCCCAATGTCTATGTAGAAAGACAGATACATCATGGTGTGCACACACTATAGAATTCTACAAAGCAATGAAACAAATGATTGATGCCCAGAATATAGAAGAATCATGAACAAATGAAGCCTAACACGGACAGACAGATAGCAGAAAGCTTCACCTAGGCATCTTTTTACATCCAGGAGAACCAATGAATAAGGACAGATATCAGGATGCTGATAACCCTGTAGCAGGGATGTGGTATGACTTGGATGGAGCAGTGGGCAGCTGAGAAGGTTCTGGATGTTGCTGTGGTCTAGGTCACATAGGTGAACACTGACCTCACTATGTGTTCGGCATTATTGTAACACGTTTTAAATCAGCATGTCAGAACTATTCCATCATTGTACATCAGATGCTATGAGTACACATTGCACATGTTTTCCATTCTCCACACACATACTCTATTAGCGGAAAATGTGGTCCTGCCCCCTTTCATTCTTGAACATTTGCTATTCCTCAGTGGTAATTGACAACTCATGAATAGTGTGACAAGATTGTCAGATGTTGAATGCAGAAGGATCTGATGGCCCTGGGCACTCTGCCTGGATAATGGTAGTCTCTCTGACTAAGCCTTGAGATATTCCCTATGATTCTAGAAACAACTTCCTGGTGTTAGAATGACTTCAGATGGGCTTACTTTACCAAGGTGGTGGTCTGGATGTCTGAAATACTGATCCTCATTACAGAAGTCGTATTCCATTTAACTATTAAGTGTACCTTGTGGTCCTAAGGATTTCACAGCATTTAAAATGCCTAAGGTCTCAAGTAAGAGAATGTAACTTGTGAGCAGGGGACCTCAAGACTGCCACTTTAAGATGACAAGGGGACGGTGACTCTTTCCTTGGAATTCAGCCCTCAAGATCAGGTTGTTTAAGACTCCCAGGCCTATATCACACTTCTTTAGCTTAAGAGTCTCAGATACCTAGGGGCAGGGAAATGGCCCACGAACAAAAGCCAGGGCCAAAATTTACTAGGCTTGTGTTTGAATGCAGAAATGGTTATTTTTATTTTAGAACTTCCCAGACATTCTTTTTGTAGTTTAGATTCTAGGTGTAAATATTCTTTCAGCAAACAAACCCCCTTACCCCACTCCATTTATTGTGTGTTACAGTGTCCACCCTACTAACATTGTGACATAGGCCTGTCACCTACAGAGTTCACACTTGAAAGCTGTATAAGCAAGTAACAACAAAAAAAAAGTCTTAACTTGCTCATGGGCTGTAGAATTCAGAAATGACTTTCTATGACATAGTTTTTGACCAGGAATATATAGCAGAGTATATAGATAATGCAATCAACAATAGGCAATGCAGAGATGGCCATTGAAAACAGAAAATTTGCCAGCACAGGAAAGAGTGGTGGGGAGCTTCAACCTGGTGACACTAGAGGAAGCAGGGTATGCTTAAGACCTCAGCTAACCTCATGACCACTGACTAAGTACTTAAGACATTCTGGCAAATTCTGTTGGCCCTTACCACTGCCTTGTAAGGTAAACATTATCTTCATCTTGTGGACAAGGAGACTGTGGAGGCCATTTACCCAAGGAGCACAGCAGCAGTTGTATAATCTGATCCAGAGCCCAGCCCACAATCAAAGGTCAAGTGGACCTCTTACGATTGGCTTGAGTGACTTGAGGATACAAAAAGATAAAGAGCCCAAAGAGATTGACATTTAGACAGAAAAGAAAGGGTGATGTTTCTACTGCCGTTGATGTGGGCATAAGGAGCTGAAGGTGTGTCTAATTTTGTGTGTGTCAGATGGCAAAGTCACTGTTGCCCAGGAGGTGGAGACATGGAGGAAACATGGAATGCTTTTCAAGGTGCAGCCCCTGTAGCTAGAGAAAGCTCTGGGTGGCTAGTGATGGCATTGTGAGTGCTTGCTCGGAGACCTGCCTTTACCATGCTCTTCCTCTTTGCATGACACACAAGACCCTTCCTTTGCATGACTGGGCACCCTCAGCTCTGAACTACAAATGACTGCAAACACTTTTAAACTAGACTATGGCTGTCACCACCTCTGTTGCAATCCATTTCTGATTGGGACAGGTACTGTACCAATGAAGTGCTTAGTTACTCAATTAAGAACAAATGTTCAAGGCAGAAACTACAGAGCTGCAAACAAGGTGAGACTACAAATGCAATCAGTCCATTTCCCACACTACGTCTTCTTTTTCCATATCAGAAACTCTAGTTCTCTGTTGCAGGCCAGCTCCACAAATGGCATGGGATCTAACAAATGGAGAGAACTCTGGAAGACACAGAACCAAACACAGATAAAACTGATGCCAGAAGTGAGAAAAAAAATCTGCAATCCCTGCTCCTCCAGCCTAATTCTGTTTAGCTTTCCTTGTCCTCTGAGACTGAATGGCACTGTTAGAAGCCATAACATTTCGCCGAATGTTCCATATTCTCTAATCTACAGCTTCTTTTAGTTACTTATTAACTTTTCATAAGCACGTTGTTATCAGACGTGACCAATATCTATATCCACTTACTTTCTTCCATGAACCAAGAGTCCCATCAGCTCTGCCACACTCCAGGCTCCTTCTAGCAAAGCATCCAGCTGTGCAGTGTTTACATTTCCTCTGAGAGTCATGTCCCTAGCAGAATGTCATGGTGGGGAGGATAGAAAGGACCTGTGTGGTGTTAGTTAGACACAGGACCTAGTTGTCCCCAGCCCCTCTTCACACAATGACTATGGCATCCAGGCAAAGAGGCAATGGTGGCCTTCCCTCCAGGTGGGGGGACCCTGACACCAGAACCTTTCTTCTGGGTCAGAACTGATCAGTGTTATCCCACTGACTTAGTGGGCCTTTGGACCCGGGGCAGAGCCAGATAAACAGTCCTAGGGGCTAAGCAATCTGCCCATGTGGAAATGAGCTGGAAACTTCAGCCATTTAACAACACACACTGGATCTGCGGATCTGAGCTGAAGTAGAGAGTCAGGACAGTATCAAGAAGGCCAACTCATAGGAAGAAACTCTTGTTAGCTAGCCCACCGCAGTGGGAAAATGTTCCTGACTTTTTTCTTGGTCTCCCTATACCAAATGCTTGTGGAATGGCAGCTTCTAGGATAGGGAATGGGACAGAGTTGTGAGTTCTGAGTGTAATTGTGGGTAGAGAATGTGATTGATGAGCTAGACAGTCTTGTCTTCCTAACAAAGGCCCTTGGACTGCTAGATATACCTATGGTCACAGTGGGCAGGCATGCACCTTGCAGCAGCAGTAAGCACTGCCTTATGAACCAATGGGAACAGCATAAACTCTGCTCTTCCCAGGTTCATAGAGAAGGTATCCCCTGTGATTGAGAGGCATAATAAAATGTAAGAGACACTGCCCTTACCAGGCTACTGATTTCTAACCTTGATTCCTATACTGGAGCCATGTACAAGTTTCTCAAAACTAAGTGCCTGGTTCCAACCCTCAGAAAACCAATCCCTGGCAGTGATGGGCATATGGTCTCCATGTCAGAAGGCGTAGAAGCTCTAGGAGAGTCAAATGAACAGGAAGCTATGAGAACTCGCCCATATAACTGGGTGCTTACAAAGCTCACCACTTCCCAGCTAGACCTTGGTCCTTTAGTTTGCTTTAATCCCTGCTCCAGAAAATGCCTGAAGCTTGTGTGCAAAGAGAAGCCAGGGCTGCAGGTTAGCATGACATGGTACTGTGCCTTTGTGCAAGCAGGAGCAGTCAGTGCCTGTCATAAAGGGTCCACCCTGTTCACCCCTGTTCTTTTACAGGACACTTCTGAGTGGCTGCTCTGTCAGGAAGGAGAGCTGCTTTCAAGGGCTCAGTGGCCAGGGTCTTGTTCTGGGAAAAACCTCACAAATATCAGAAACAAATAAAGCAAATGACTCCTGATAAGAAACAACAACAAATATCCGCTTTCAAGTGGTTGGGAAAATGGCTTAGACAGTAAGAAATGTGCAACGATGAAGACCTGAGTTTCGTCTTAAAAGCCGTGAGTGGCTCTCCACGCTTGTAATCCTAGTGTTGGAGAGGGAGAGACTATCAGAAACTTGGGGCTCAATAGCTAGCCAACCTAGCCTAATTGGTGAGCCCCTGTTGAAAAACTAGCAAAACCATGGCGAAGTTAACCTCTGCTTTTATATGCACAGGTGCACATTACCAATCCCCTGCCCCAACACACACACACACACACACACACACACACACACACACACACGCGCGCGCGCGCATGCACACATGCATACACGCATGCACGCATGCACACACACATACATACATACACTAAAAACAGGACATGAAAACTGGTCAGGGAGTTTAGGGAAATATACTTGGATTCTTGTTCTTAGCCAAAAGCCAGGAATGCCTTTGATTTGTACTGGCTAGAGACTAGAAATGCTGGACTATGTGGGGGCTTCCATTTCTGGTCTGGCACCTCATCTTTCTTCTCCTATTCTGTCTAGAGTCTGTAATACTGAGCGCTTATCCAAACTCATGCTTGTTCCCAGTGGGATGAAATCACTTGCTCTCCTTGGAGGGTTCCTGTTTCACTTCTTCCTGTACATGAGGGTATAACCAAAACTTTCATCCAAATACCTGGATGTAGAGGCACACAGACACCTGATGGGTGGACCAGTGGGAGTTCCAGCTCATGCCCAGCCCCCACCCACCCCACCTAATGCCTCAACCCAGGAATGGTTTATTAGCTCATAGACACAGAAACCCACAGAGGCAATGCCTTTCTCGGAAGCAGCTCTGCTTGCCTCCTTCATCTTAAGCCCTTGCCTAAGGTCAAAAAAAAAAAAAAAACCTCCTGTCTAAAACCCACCTTCCTCTTGTTTGTGAAATTCATCTTTCAAGTCCATCGATTGTCCAGGTACCACGCACCCTGAATTATGCTCACCTGAGGTGAAAATGCCTTTGCTGCTCCTGGACACCCCATCCCTGCTGCCACCACTGGCTTTTCCCTGTGTTGTATTAGTTACCAGACTAGGAATCAGGAAAGATGAGCACGGGAACCACGTGGCATCCCACCTCTCTCCTATTTCACCCTTGCCCTAGCTACAACCTCTGTTAGTTCCTATGTCTCCCCTGACTTTTTAACTGCACTCTTTCACTTTCCCCAGGACCTTAGTTAGTTGGGGGTAAGGGGGAGCACTTCTCCCTTTCACTCTTTCTTGCCACCATCCCTTATATCCCAGGCTAGGGTACCAGAGGAAGTAAGCTTAGTTAGGCTGGAGTCAAAGCTGCCTGAGGCCCACAGCTTTAACCAGTGTTTATCCATCCTTCCATCTGTGAGCTAGGAGCTGATTGTTTTTCAGAGGTATTGATCATGGCCATCTTTCCCTGGCTTACAGTGCCCCACAGCTAGAAGCCAAAAGTGTGCCTGAACACTGTACCTGCTCCACAGGACAGCTGCTGGCTTCCTGCCTGGGTGAAGAGGGGCATAGCTGCCAGGATACCTAGCACTTGAAACAGTTGAACCTTGGAGGCCCACATAGGTCCATGGCAGCCCAATGCCAAGTCTGGGAGATGCACAGAATGCTGGCAACCCTAAGTTGGATCCTGCTTGCAGAGGCCAGCAGGTGAGCACCAAAGAGAGAAGACCGACACTACATAGAGTCCTCAGGTTCCAGGGGCCCTCACTCTTGCCTTCACTTCCAGGTTCTGTGGTAGGGACAGGCTGAAGGAAGAGAGGGTTCTGATGACATCACCTTCTGAGTTCTTTAAGCTGTTTTCATTTTTGTGCCCCTACACTCTCTAGATTATGAACAGTTTTTAGCAACTTGCTTTCTAAGGAACTTGGATGCTCTGCTTGTTTGGAGGGAGACAGAGCTCTCTGGCCTCAGCAGATGCTGCCCTCAAGTGTGGCTGCAGAGTGCTTCTTCCCTCCCATTTCTTCCCAAATTAGCAGTGCTGATACACACTGGGCACATGCACTGACTCCTCCTGCATCTTCCATGGCTCTTGTCCCAGTGGTGGCTTTTAAAAGACTGGGCACCTAGGGGAGAGTAAGGGGGGACCCAGGTGGGTTTGCTGGTCCTGGCTTTATGTCTGAGGCCTCCTTATAAATCTATGCCTACTCTCGGGGGATGAAACGCTCCTCTCTCCACAGGCCTCCAATGTCAGTGCTTCTCAACTCCTCTCTCACCTTTGCTCTTTCCTTCATGTCTTTCTCTGGGGGCCAGTGAAACACTCCCTCTCCTCACTGCACCTGGCTGGCATGCAAATGCAACTATCCAAGCATTTTGGAGGGTCCTTAGATAGGCCCAAGGAGGGAGGGGGTACCTCAGCTACCACACTTGAGGGCCCCAGATCTATAGGAGGAGCCAGATCAGTCATCCCAATTCCCTAAGAGCAGTTGGGGTTACCTCTTCAGAGAGGCTGGGGAGTGGTGAGGACAGGGGATACTAACTGGCCAGACAATTTGGGGATAAGGACTTCCATCATCGTTCTTGTTAACTTTCTTTTACACGGCCCCCTGGAAGCTAACAAAAGCACATAACCAAACTTGGGCATGCACAGCTGGCACGCAGACACCCCATGGGGAGGCCAGCTGGACTGAGCAGATCACCTCCTTGCCTCCACAAATCATAAAAAGTCCCTCAACTAACAACTCAAAGTCAATGCTTTTCACTGTGGCATGCTCTTGCTTTAGGTGTTCTTTCTCTTCAGCTCCATCTATCTTATAGCAAACTATTTACTGCTGTGATAAACACGATAGCCAAAAGCAACCTGGGGAGGAAAAGGTTTACTTCAGCTCACAGTTTCACCTCACAGTCCATCATCTAAGGAAAGTCAGAACATGAACTCAAGGCAGAAACTTGGAGTTGGGAACTGAAGCAGAGACCCTCGGCATGGCTTATTCAGCCTGCTTTCTCATGCACCAGCTTTCTCATGG
Source organism: Acomys russatus (assembly GCF_903995435.1). Taxonomy (NCBI): domain Eukaryota; kingdom Metazoa; phylum Chordata; class Mammalia; order Rodentia; family Muridae; genus Acomys; species Acomys russatus. The sequence goes on along the minus strand of NC_067139.1, from coordinate 49,215,899 downwards.
GTAGCTCTATCCAAAATGGCTGGGTTCTCCTCCATCAATCGTTAATTAAGACAATTCCCCCACAGGCTTGCCTATAGCTCAATATGTGGAGACATTTTCTCAATTGTGGCTTTCTTTTCTCATAGAACTCAATCAAACTGACAAAACAACCAGGACACTTACTATGCCTTTGTCCATTAAATTTATTCTTTTGAGTTAAGGAGACAAAAGTCCCAGAAGCCACTGATCCAAGATGATTTTGGTGGCCATTGATTGTTTGGGACCCTCACACCGAGTATTATGCTCACCTGAGATAATAAAGTCTCTGCAACTCTCAAGTAGCCTTCCCCTTTCCTTCTATCACCTCCAAATATACATGCACCCACAGGAAAATGCACATGTGCATACATGTACACAAACAAACCTTCAAGTACTTACAAAAGTGCAGGCAATACACTGAGGTCTGTGCCTATCACTCTACTTGCACATGGCCAACATAGTGTCATTTGTCTCTCTTCTATTTCTCTTTCTATGTATGTCCTTCCTTCAGGAATTGGATAGCAAATTATGTACAATTTTTTATATTAATAATGTTTCATCATGGGTCTTGAAAAATATGTATTTGTTTTATTAAATTATTATTAAAATCACATGGAACTAGAAAATGTCATATTGAGTGAGGGAGCCTAGACCCAGAAAAACAAGCATCACATGTTCTCTCTCATTTGAGGCTCCTAACTCAAAATCTTCAGATGTGAGCATTTAAACCTGTAGTGACTACAGAATCCAAGCAAATGAAAAGAGACAATTGTCAGGCAGGAGGAGCAATAGAGAAGGGAATAGCAGGGTAGGAGAGATCTGAAGGGGAATTCAGAAAGTAGTGGGGCTGAATTAGGGAAGGGGAGAGATCTAAATACAGAAGAGGGGAAGGTAAAATAACAGTTAGGATATATGAAGAGTTACAAAGAATCATAAATAAAATTTGCTATCTGAGCTGCCAATGCTCACCCAAGAGCCGTAAGTCACTTAACAAAAAACCCAATTTAAAGAATGAGAAGCTTCTTTTGAGTTTTTGTCCAGGGTTGTCCAAGAGACTCCCAAAACATTATAGGCTATTGCTATTGTCTTCAGTTGCCCTCTACCCCTAGAGGTGGAAGGTAAGTCCCCATTACTTAAAGACATAATGAACTTCAGAAGTGGGACTCAGAGGCTCCAACCTGGATCTGACCTGAATGCCTCCTCTCTGAGGACTAGCTTTCATGGTACCAGAAGTCTCCATGCCAACTTCACAAGAAGAGATGCAACAACCCTATGATGCCCATGAACCACATCAACGACCAATATGAGAAAACCCAAAGGATGCAGTAGTGGTGTGGATATCTTGGTAGCAATCAACAGTTTTCTAATTGCACTTAAGACCTCCTCAACTAGATGGATAATGTGCCAGAGACTGGAAACCCAGCCTACTACCCATGGCCAGTGAACACACCGATCTTAGTGGAGAAGCTACAACCGCCAATTTAACAAACCAGCATAATGCCCGGTTACATTCTAAATATCTGTCCTTATACCTACAGGTAAGTGTGGTTGCTCCTCATGCCACATTAAAGAAAATCCGGTTTGTAATCCATCACAGAAAACCACCAGCAATCAAAATTGGTAGTTACAGAGCTCAGTATCACCTGGTACATCTCTACCTCCTGCCCATCAGGCACAGGGAACATCGCAGAAGAGGGAGCAGAGGGATTGATTGTAAGAGGCAGAGGATCAGGGCATTTGCTGTGAGAAGAAGTCTAACCATCATGGCTGACTAAACATGTGCCGAACAAGGACAACACCAATAGGCATGCTAACATGAAGAGGGGAAAGAAAGCTCAGAGCCCTCTGATAAAGAACTGCAAGCAACCAAGGAACGCTGAGAGCAGGAGAAATAGTCTTCCCAAGGAAGAGCACTTAAACTGGTTATCCACTACCAAATGGTCAGCTCTGAAAACACGCACATAGGCTTTTCTAATAAAACTTAGAACAAGCCTCAGGTTTTTGAGGAACATCCATGGGAGAACAAAGAAAAGCATGGGGCTATTCTATTTCTTGCTCCATAATGCCCCCGAGCCTTTGAAAAATGGGAAAGGCCTACCTGAGGGCATGTAGTCTCTTTCCCATTTTTTCCCCCAAACCTGGATTTTCATAATACTGCCTCTTCCATCAATCTTTCTCCTGGTTTGTTTTGGTAGCAGTGGTAGGTTACAGGACCTCAGGCCCTGGTAATTGTGTTGTTTATTATACGTCTGTATCACTGTATTTGCTACAAGATCCAGAGAAGGGACTGGTAAAGTGTTCTATGAAGTCAGGCAGTGACTATTTCCAGCCTGGAGGACACAGGGTTTCTGACTGTGCTACTCAGTTTTGCCTGGAATGATAAAGTAGCCACAGGTCAGATGGAAATGAACACATGTGGTTATGTAAATAAAGCTTTATTTACACAAGTAGACAGCAGGCCAGATTGGCTTGCAGGCGATAGGTTGCCGACTTCACATTTAGAAGCTTGATCAAATGCAGCTGCAAGCTTTTGGCAGGGCTGTGTCCTGCATCAAGTGGCATACACTGTCAGGTGGCCCCTCTCTGTGGTATCTCCATCCTTTCTTGCCGGGGACTGTAAGCCTTACCGTGGCAGCTGACGTTCATCCATACTACAAAATGCCCCTTCATCAGCACTTTGTTTACCCTGAGACAGAATGTAAAATAGAAAGGAAGAAGAATGACTGATTCCCTTTAGAAACAGGGTTTAAAACAGTGGGTGGATTGCTCTGAACACTCCGATGGCAAGCAGAGCGATCTTTCTGCCTTAGCATCATTATCACCTCCTGGAGTTTCTGCTGGTGTCCTGCTGTGGCTATTTTCTCAGTGAGGCTTGGGGACAGTCTCAGCATGGCTCCCAGGAGTCCCTGGTAGTGCTGTTCTGCCTATACCTCAGAACAGCACAGTCCACACTTGTGAGAGCTCTGGCCTGGACCAGTCAGCGGCATCTCCTCAGAATCATGGGAAATGTGCAGCTGGATGAGGTGAACACTGCTTGACTAAAGCCTAGAGTGTTTTAGTGAGTATATTTTTAAAAAGAAAACATTTGTCATGAGTTTCCACTCACTGACAGTGCTATTTAAAATACTGTCTTGAACTAATCTTTTCTATCTTCCTTGTCCATTTTCCTGTGTTGAAAATCTGTTCTAAGGCCACTGTGTAATTACTTGCCTGGCTTTGGTTACCCATGAATAACTTTAGCCAAGACGAAAAAGCCTGGATCAAAGATGAATCTAGGTGAATTAAGAGAAAAGGAGCTTAGTTCTTAGAAACAGGCTTTTCCATCTTTGGACTCCTGCACAAGCCATACTGGCCATTAAAAAGTGGCAAGTGCCATTGACAAGTGGCCACAGTTATCCCATAATGGCTCCTTCAAACTGTAGACACAGGCTCCCTGGGTCTCAGAAGGAAGGAGAAAGTGCAAGTCAGGTACCTGGGCAGGGGTGGGGGGTGGGGGGTGGAGGGTGAGGGTGTTTGACAGTCAGAGGCTAATTGGCTTCTGTGACCGCACCACGGATGAAATGCTGGTATCTGAACAAAAGACCTCGCAATGAAAAGACTACCAGGAAGGTGGAAAACAGGGGTCACGAACTTCGCAGGGTTAGATCTCTCCACAGACAGAGTAATACATGAATAGATCATACCAGTGTGCAGATTAATAAAGAACTGAAAAAAATACTTTCATACAGAATAGATAACTGCATAGTATATGCTACTACATTCACTAATTCTACATGAAGCACTGACCACAGGCCGGAATATGCAACATGCCGGGAAATCAAAGGTAAGTGACTGGCTGTACCGGGGAGACACAGGGGAAGATGAAAGCTATTTAAACCACGGATTGGAAAGGTGAGTTGGGCATGAAGGCCCGGGAGGCTGTCTGGGCACAGGGAAGCCTCAGCGAGGCCTCTAAGCAGTAGCTGATACCTATACAGTGGAGTGGCATACTTCACTGCTTAGCCAGGCTTCCCTGAGAAGAATGGGACCTTGTGTCTTTTGACTACAGCTGAACTCTAGCTGTGTCATCCTCCCCAAGCAGAGAGGCCCCACTGCTTGTCTTGTGGGATCCTACCAGCTTACCAGAAAGGAGCCTGTGGCATCCTTCACCAGACAGTGTGACCTGTCTCCTAATCCTGCTGAAAATGAGGATAACTCTGCCAGGCCCCTAGAAACATCTTGGCAAGGGCGAGGGCATTCTAAAAGAACAAATCCCATCTGTGGCTCTACCTTTGTATATCAGACTGTGGAACACGCGTCCACAAGCATTGACGGTTTCCCCAGGACTCTCATGCTGGGAGAGGGAAAAGGCTGAAACTTAGTGCCAGAGGGGCAAAGTATCTCCTGGAGACAGAGTCTACAGCTCAGATGACTTCTCAGACCACATGAAACAAACATTAGAGCTAGGCACTGATGCATAGCTCTTCCTTTGACTTAAACCCTGTCTTTCCCTTAGGCTCCTGAGGACCACCTGGGGCCTGGAAGGGACGCTGGACCTCTGGGTTTCTCTTCGCAGTGTGGCCACATTGACTAAGTCTCCTCTACTTGCTTTCCCCTTTTTTGTTTTTTATTAATTTATTCAGATTACATCTCAATTGTTATCCCATCACTTGTATCCTCCTGTTCTTCCCTCCCTTCAACTTTCACCCTATTCCCCTCCCTTAGGTCTATGACTGAGGGGGACCTCCTCCCCGACTATATGGTCATAGGCTATCAAGTCTCATCTTGGTAGCCTGCTTATTCTTTCTTTGAGTGCCACCAGGTCTCCCCACCAAGGAGGAAGCGGTCAAATATGGGGCACCAGAGTTCATGTCAGAGTCAGTCCCCGCTCTCCACATACCTGTGGAGGATGTCTCTTCCATAGGCTAGATCAGAGTAGGGGTTTAGTGTTTACTACTTGTATTGTACTTGGTTAGTGCCATAGTTTGAGCCTGGGCCCCAATGCACTCATCACAATGTTCTTCTTGTAGGTTTCTAGAACTCTCTGTATCCTTCTATTTCCCCATTCTCCTAGATTTTTCTTACTTAGAATCCCAGTTGGATGTCCTCACATCTATCCCAATCTCCTGGTAAGTAAAGACTTTCATGGGGCATGGCTTTTTGGGCTAGTATTCAATTATAAGTGAGTATATACCATGTGAGTCTGCTTCTGGGTTAACTCACTATGATCATTTCGAGTTCCATTCATTTATCCACAAATTTCAGGATTTCCATCTATAATTTGGCTCTTTGACAGTTTTGTTGTAGATAGGTGGCCCAACCTGGCTCAGTAACACTCTCGAGAGAGTTCCCCAGACTCTTCCATGAGCCCAGCAATCCTGTCTTTACGCTCAGGCCAGGATCCTAGTTAGAGGTGCTCTCAGGACACAGAGAGAGAACCAAGGACAGCAGAGTGGGGAGGGTGACTTAAAAAAGAAAATGGCTTCGTTGTGCTATCTGGCAGGAAAGAAACACAGAGGCAGCCTGCGTGAGAAATACTGACAAAGACTTGCCTTCAGGTCAGGCACAGGCAGAAAAGCACTGGCTGGGAGGTGCATGCGCCTCTGAACCACCCCATTGGGGTAGAAGCTTTCAACTTATAAAACCAGAATTTCTGCTAAAATGAACTTGAATGTAAATTGGCTTATTGTCGATAGCATGTCACCAAGAACATAAAAGCCAAGTATCTTGTAATCTTTTTGTGGGAGACATGAGCTTCTGATGTTTAAACACCTATGTCTTGGTGTTTAGGAGAGGCCGTAGGGAAGTGTGCGGCCTCCTGTACCGTAGTTTCATCTCCAACATCTCCATGTCTTCTCCCTGTTTGCTAGCCCAGCATGTGAAAGGAAGCTCACACTCTTGTCTCCAAGGGACACATTCATGCTTTGTGTACCTACCTGCAGCTGCCTCTTGGTGGATATATCAATGGTACAGGCATTGCTATGCTATGCTCTAACAAGCAGAAACAGCGTGCTTGCCTGATGGCTCTTTCCTGTTTCCCTGTTTTATTTATTTATTTATTTATTTATTTATTTATTTATTTATTTATCCATTTAGTTCTATTCAAAGAGCCTGGCATATTAACTGAGTGATTGTGCTTAAAAGTAGACTCGCTAATGAAAAAGAAACAAACAACCTCAGAGGAAGAGTTCATGGACAACACAGAACCAAACTTTAAGCACTTAGGAAGAAGAGGAGAAGACATTGGACAGACCAAATTATCTCCACCAAGGTCACTAGACTGTCCGAAGCCTGGGGCCTTCAAGGGCAGGACAAGCAGGTTTGTATCACCTCTTGGACAAAGTGGGCTTCCTGCTCCAACTTCCTTCCCGTTTGGTATAACAATTTAGCGTCTGTATGTGGGAATAGAAACCTGTGTTATACCCGAAGGTGAGAAGACTGCACAATGGTGTGGCTGGGAAGGACAAGTTCATTCTGCCCCCATAGGTGATTGAAATTGTGGTCTTGTAGGGTCAGATGACTGTTCCAGAGAGGAAATGCAACTTGGGGTCTCACTGAAAAGTATCGTCAAAAATACTGGGACAGACTCTTCAAACACAGGCTAATGTGTGTGTGTGTGTGTGTGTGTGTGTGTGTATGTGTGTGTGTGTATAATATATTATATATATTAAAGACAACATTAATTTTTGGGAAAGCATGTAGTGATAGGGAAAGAGCTGTACTAGTTGCTTGAAAATAATAGCCGCAGAAATAAGAATGAAAAGTTCAAGGTTAAATACCCATTTGGCGTGTTAAGCACTACCCTTCAATAGTGAGCAGAGCTGAGGGAGCCCAGTGAGGGGGGTGACATCTCTGTGGACAGGGCCCTGGCTGGAGGTCACATACCTTCTTGATTTCTGACTTCAGGTTGCACGGGTTGCTCTGCCGGCTGAAAAGGGACTTCTTAAATCTCTCTACAACCCTTCTCTTCAGATCATGGTGCAGAGCTGGAGGGAGCTGCAGAAAGCAAAAAGACAGCCGCTACAACCAGTTTCTCCATACTCCGTCATCCCCTGCAGGAAGCGCTGACACTGGGCCAATGCAACAGTGTGCCCTCAACAGGACTGAAGAATCAGAGTTGGCAAACTACATGCCACAGTTTCCGTGCTCTGTGCAGAAGAACAGCCCTGCTTCCCTTTACCTTGTCATGGTTACACTCGCTGACACAACTCTTCAAGTAACAGCTATGCCCACATGAGGAACAGCCTTGGCAAGGAAGGTCCATGCAATTCATGTATAGGTGTGTCTGTGGCATGCCGGAGCCATGACAAGCGCCATAGCCACAGCCTTCTGAGGGATCTGACACTTTGAACCAGGAAACACAAAACCTAAACTTGCCAATTCACGCACAGATGTCTGCCTGTGAGAGTTCTTCAGCTGGACAGGAACCAAATTCCAGGGGCCAGCATTGCCGGGAAGAAGGACAGCATGGACTAACATGCATCGTGACCTGGCTAGGATGATGTGGGTTTCAGAAACGCACAGGCAGTCACTGCAGAATCTTAGAAAGGAGGGGGGATTGAAAACAAGCACCCGATTTGCAGTGCTTTGCAGGCAGGATTCACGCAGGGAATCAGGGCTCTGAAGGGATGGAGAGTGAAGTGAAGTCAGAGAGAAGAACAATCCAGAAGAATAATAATCATGAGGATCATCGGGGAACTCGGGTCTCAATGAACTTTTTTTTAATAGTTTAATAGTTTAACGAAATTTAAAGGAGGAGCTATAGGAGAAAAATGCTATAAAGGGGAATGAAATGAAGGCTCCCAAATTAAAAAGAAAAATTATAGACTCAAGGCAAATGCTGACAAAAACAGGCAGGAACACTGCAGAGGTGATCATGCCCCAGCCCTGTGACTATTTGGGGCCAATAAAAATGATACATGTCACCATGAGGGTGGGGTGATTCAAAGCCCTCAAAAGCCACAATTATTCTTACCTTTCACGTGGACGAAGGGGAGGGGTGTATAAGGTAAAGGAGACCGTTTTCAGCATTAATCTCCTAGCCAGGGGAGGGGTGAAACATTGAGAGGATGGAGACTCAGCCTGGAGCAACAGGACTCAGTTAATTCTCTTACCGCTTCAAACCCTAAGGCGCCACCTCCCTAAACCAAACAGCAGAGGGCAGTGGTGTTCTAGGTCCAACTAGTAACCTTCCGAGTTGATTGCAACAAGTCCCTGAAAGGGACAGGCTGCACACCCTGCTTGTCCCAACAGTGGCATTTTGAAGGTATGCATCACCAGTGGGCTCATAGCTCCTTCACATGGGTGTCAGCCTAAGCCTGGGAGATATCAGACTAACTGCCAGAGAGATCCAGATAAGTCCGACCATTTAACTTGATAAGCCTCTGGTTAACTTGTAGGTTCATCTGTTGCCTCTGAATTCAATGTGTTACAGCTCATTTGAGTAAGCTCACATCCAGAAGCCTAAGATACACACAGAGACGGTGCGAGCAAGCCACTGTGTCTCACTGGGTAAATATCATTAGCAGTGTCCCGTCCATAGAGCTTCTGGTGAGAATTTAAAACATTACAGCGAATAATGATGGTCCAACTGTAGATGAAGCAAGTAAAGTAACATAATAATCTATATAAAAACAGAATCAAAACCCATGGCTCACGCATGCTGGGCACTGTATCACTCCTGACGCTTGTATTCTTGCACCTCTCACAGCTTGCAAAGCAGCTCTGTTTCCAGCTGAGGAAAGGGTGTGTCACACACCTTCTGAGGTGGAGGTCTTCAGCACCAGCCTTATCCCTCAGCCAACACCACTAGCCTGCCACTGCCACACAACACCTCACAGCTTAGAAACACATCCATTCCTTTCTTCAATCTCAGGCACACAACAGCCCCCAAGGGCACCCATTTTCCTGAGGAAGAAACTGACTCTAGAAAAAATAATTATTTTCTTCAATTCACACATCAAAATGGTTTTTATTGTACCACACAAAGTAATAAAAGGAGGAAACAACAACAAAAATCTGCTCTGCATGTTTTCTCAAACTTTCATGCAAATGGATTCCTTCAAAAACCTGGACTCTCTACTGAGTTAAACACCAGCAAGGCACCAGCAATTTGCAGGGCTCCAATGGATAAATAGTAGACCAAAATAGCACTTTATTCTATTTTGACATTTTGCTGCTTAAAAATTTTTCTTCTAAACATTAAAATTAAATGCTCCAAGATTACCATTTAAACAAATGAAATCTGACACTTGTCTTAGAATTTAGAGTCCCTAAAGCCAGAGTCGGTATGAGAAATACAGTCATGCTGGGACTGGGTTTTTGTGGATTCTCTGACACCTTAGCCATGAGCACCCAGGAGGCCCAGCAGTTGGACTGACTGTTCTGTACTGCTGCTCCATAACACAGGGTGGCACACTGAGACATGAGGAGGGTACAGGCTGCTGAGAACACCCAATTGATGGGCCATATGGTAGGTCCTCCTCAAATTTCCTCTCTCTTCTCTTAAAGACAGATGTGTTGCAACAAAATGATTAAAATATAGCAGAGAATTAAAGCCAGTCTAATTCCTGCAGCTCTGCAGGTCTTACCTATGCAATCACTACAGGGTAATATATGAGCATTAGTCACCCTCTGCATCCCACCCAGCATCAGAGATGACCCACTCATTGCCTTTTTAGCATGCTGGCCGTAGGACTGCCTTTCCGTGTTGATGAAAACAGATGTGCGGTCGAGGTAAGAATGAGCATTTAACATCTTGACTTACTGAACTGTTGGCACTAGATGAGTTTTGTGCTATGTTTCCATGGAAACTGGACAGGAACAGAAGCAAGGTTTTCTGTCAGTTCCCCCTCCAGTACTCAGAAGGACAGTGGGAAGGGGGTTGCCCTGTTTCTCAGGTCAACTATACTTTGAACAAGTGTCCTTTGTACAACTTGGCCTTCTGTGCAGCAAATGCAGCAACATAACGTCTCAACTGGGTTCCTCTCCTTCCTGTGGTCACACTGGCTGTATTGAGCACTGTGTGTTAAAAGGTCCCAGAGGGAAACCTTTCCTTGCTGTGTCAATAACTCCAAGTTGAAACTGCTCTAGAAGCGCATTTGGAAAAACTACAGCCATTACGTCTGAACTGGCAGCATGGACTGAACGCATGCCGCTGGCCAAAACACACACAACCATCCAGGACACCAGCACTCTAAAGAAATAGCCCCATATGCACAGAAGTTTCATCTTGCCTTAAATGCATAGAATCCTATAAAGAAAAAGTTGCCATCCATTAAGGGTTTATTTACCACACCGAAATTTACATACAGAAGTTATGCTAAACTTCAAAGGATACTTTTCTCAAATTAATGATTAGCTATTTACAAATCTTCCTGTAACTCTAAAGAGCATTATTCCAAACTCCTGTGCTGGTGCGTAAAAGGACGTGCATTCCAGTATGATGTATTCACTGTCTGATCTGGTGTGTGATGTGCATATTCTTTAATCAAATTCACTCCTGGATGTTTGCTTGTATTCCTTGACACTCTCCCATTTAGTGGGTTCTGAGTCCAGACAGGGCAACAGAGAACAACACTAGATTTGGGGCAAAAGGGACAGATAAGACTCATCTCCAAGCATAAGATGCTCCAAAGTATGGGGGAAATGACACAAGGGAAGCAAGGAGAACGCAGAGGCTGTGCAATACCGAGGAAATGAGGGGCTTTGCCTGCCTGGTCCCCGGCGTAGGTGGTGGTCAGTGCCCATCAGTCTGTCCCAGTTGTCCTGCTAGGACCCCTGGCCATTCCTCCCTGCCTCGATGGCCAGTTACTAGTTCTGTAGGTAGGCCTGTTGAGAGACCCTGGAGGAGGACTGAGCGTGTCCTTCTGGGTCCAGGACACTGTGGCCTTGCTTGGCTCCAGCAGCAAACAGTTGTTACTATCTGCTAGGACCCCAGCCACAGTTGGTGGCGCCATCTGTAGGTGGCTTTCCAGGCATTTCTACCAACAATCCCCAGTGGCACTCCTGGCCCCATAGAGGATGTTTCTCAGCATAGCACCCTGGAGCTCTGACTCCAGCAGCCTTCAGCAGGGACCTCGGGGTAGGTGGTCTGCCCGTCTCCAGGGGCAGGCTTTAAGTTTTTCTAGCAGAGCACCTCAGCAAACCTGAGACTGGGGTAGAAGTTTCTACTCCCATATTTGACCTCTTCTTGGATTCCCTAAAGGTACTGAATTGGACCCCAAAACATGAAATGGGGGCATCTTGCTGAACCCTGATGAAGCTAGGAAACTTAAACCTAAGCTACTTTCAGCTTTTATTGTCAGTGGACACAACTTGTTACTCTGTTCTGAGGGAACACTGCCCACCACACCCACCCTGGATTGAAAATTGCATGAGAGGCTCACAGGGAGCAGAGATCTTTAAAAGGCATGCATACTCCTCACAAGGACTGTGAGGATGAGGGTCCAATCCACAACCTGTCAGATCTCCATACAGTTCATGGGACTTGATCCACACCAGGGCACGGGAGGAAGTGGTTTACATTTTCAAATTCACAGACGACAGTACAAAGTAGTACCTCTTGAGAACAATCGAGAAGTATATTCTATGGCTGTTATGTGAGGAGGCATAAATAGGGCCTTCAATTCAGCTGAGCCGGCAGGTGTGAGCACACATACTCAAGATTCTGCAGTGGGTGGGCTGCTTTGTGCAGATGGTTATGCACACTAACTGCATACTAACTGCTCAGCTGAGAGCTTGTGTCTAGCGTGGGTAAAGGCCAGAGTTTACAGAGGGAATTTTCAGAGGTGCCAAGAAGTGGGGATGGTAGGGTGATTTGGATAATTTACTATCTGTGGATCTGTGGTCTATGCACCACAGATGAGGTCAACCAAGAACCCCCAGAGCAGCATGGGACAGTGCAACAGGACCCCTGCATCTGTGCAGACCCTGAGGTCACCCTCCTTTGCTGGCTGTGTGACGCTGAAGGACACAAGAGTCCAGGGAGTCTGACAACAGCAGCAGAGTGATAAAACTCGATCCTCAATGAACAGCCGGGGCACGTACCACAACGAGAGGCAAGCGTGTGCTGATGGAGAACCTTGACCTCAGCGAACTTGGATGGAAACAGCTAGTCATGTGGTCATGTGTCCCCGGAAACGAGGCTGATAGCTGTCCTGCTGGATGCTTTTGTTTGTTTGTTGTAATAGCAGAAAAGAAACACCAGGATTTGTAGGCCAAGATCTGGCATGAGCTGCCCCTGTCTCAGTGAAGAGTCTATGCCTCTCACAGTTTTCACGACTGACTCAACACAGGGCCCAGCCAAAGGGAAGCTGGAATCCCTGAAATATTACAAGAAGAACTCTCTGTATTTTCTTTTCTGCATTCTTCCCAGGAAAATGTGCACCCATTTGTCTAAGTGACTATCTATTAGGGAAAGGAATTCACAGGCTTCCCAGAAATGCTGGGCACTGGCTATAACTTGGCAGTGATTCCTACAATCTTAAACTGTCCCCAGCTTATAGAATCAACATTTTTGGTCATGTCTCTCAAGATGGGGGCTATGATGACAGATGAAGACCGAATGCACACTTTTTTTTACTAGGAGGCAGCTAGTGTAATGCCTGCAGTATGTTTCTGAAGGCCCTAGATGTATAACTAGACTTGTCACAGCTGGCTCCAACAGCTCCTATGGTGGCTCTTAGGCCGGTAATGTGATTAGCACATGGTTAGTTATTTATCTTGTTGCTTAGACAATAAATAATAAATATCAAAAACCCAAACCCAAATAAAAAAGCTGACAAAGAAACAGGAGGGAGGGGCAGAGAGATGGAAGAAGGGAGAATTTATTTGGGCTTACTGTTCTAGGGCTCACAGTCGGCCACACCAGGGGAGGTACAGTGGCAGAAGCAGGGTACAGCTGGTCACACTGGAAGAATGCTCATGCTCAGCTCCCTTTCTCCTTTGCATTCGGTCCAGGATTCCAGTCCTGATATCCACATTTGGGTGCCTCTCAACTTCAACTGACTCAGTCTAGACAGCCCCTCACAGCCATTTCTTTCATAGTGATTCTGATGCTCATCAAGTTGGGAATCAAGGATAACCACCGCAAGGCAGTTATGCCTCTCCATGCCTAGAGTAGTATTTGGCACTTGAATAGGTGCTTGCTAATTTTAAGACACACGAGGGAAAGAATGAACAAAATCCCCGTATGGCCCCATCTTGAACTTCAAAGTACTTATTTTCTTATCCAAATGTCTACACTTCCTTTAAAAAACACAAATGCCATTACTAGGAAGTAGCACATGCCTTAGGCAAAGGACCCCCAGGTTCACCACTAGACAGAAGTTTGCCTATAGCCAATAGCAAGGCCTCAGCCTTGGCCTTTTCAGTGCTGAAGTATGACTCAGATTCACTGAGAGGTTTAGTAGTCCTGGGTTTGATGGGAGTGGGGGGAGGGGGCGGGGTCTGGCTTTCAGATCCTTGAGGGGTTCTGTTGTCAAAGCAAGTGAAAGGACAGAGGTCCCATTTCCCCTCATTCTCATGGTAGAATTGCTTGTAGAAAAAGCTACCCAGTTCTGTCCCTCTTTGCACCCACACAACCAAGAGCCATTTGTGTGGAAGCCTGTTTTAGGATGGAGACCACAGGCAGAAGCCACGGAGAAAACTGTACAGACTTACTTCTAAGCCAAAGTGTCCCCCACAAACACATCACGTGGTTGTAGAGGATGAAAACAATTGAGGGGTCCCTCTACTTCAAAGTCCCACCAGGCTGTATTTGTCAGCGGTGTTGGTGCTGTAGACACTGACCTGTGTGATGTAGATGACCTTGTGCAGCTGAATCAGAATCTGCTGAATGGGGTCGCTGATCTGCCGCACTTTCCGCTGGGAGACAGCAATGCCTGCAGACGCTGTGGGTGACAAAGTCTGCAGTGAGGCAAGCACTCTTTCAGAAGTGGTAGCAGTGGGAAACGGAATAAAAGAAGCCAGGATCTCATCTTACCAATGAGAGCCTGTGACACTTCAGCGGTTTGATTACATTCTGATCTAGGCTGTTATTTCCCTCTACTTCTCCAGCACTCAGGAAACATAAATATTCCTTGTGTAATATTTGAAAGACCGGCTGCCCTTGCAGGGGCTGCGGTGGCAGAAGCAGAATAGAGCCAGTCACAGTGGAATGTGCAGTTGCAGGAAGCTGCCATTGGGAGGAAATGGTGCCTCTGGTAAGAAGCTCTGAGGGGAGTTGTTTGTTTGTAAATTCACCATACCTTCTACAACATATTTTGAAGCTAATTTTATCAAAACTACTAGACACAAACACAAAATAGGCAAAACTACATAGGAGAATTAAGTACTGTTCAAACCCATAATTAGTGTAAATCTTAATGTCTGCTTCGATATCCTTCTGGGTCTAAGTGGGCAACATTAACTTGCCCTGAATTCTCAGTGTAAAGCATCACACCTTATCAATCTCAGGCTAATGGCTGTCAATTTGAACACGAGCTGCTTACCCAACTTCATACTCCTGGCTACGGTGGTCTATTCTTTAGGACTATAAAGCTTATATAGGAATGGCCTCGTTGCCAGTACTAGCCAAGCCCTTCTCTTCTCACTCACTGGTTACAACGAACAGCAAGGAGGACACCAGAAGATAATGTCCCCTCTCTTCCCTCTGGGTTCCCCTTTCCCCTCCATCCATGCCCTCTTTTCTGCAATAATACTCATTTACCCATTTTATCTTATTAAATTGTTTCCAAGACCTCCTTTTCTTCCTTCCAGTTCAGCATTTAAGAAATTAAATTTGTTACATAGTTGCTTCAGCAATAACTACAATTTTAAAGATGATCCTTACATGTGCTTTCAGAAAAAGGCTGTGTGTCTTGCCATAAATGCATTGTTTTCAAAACATTTAAAGAGAATTTCATATGGTTGTTTAAATGTGAAATTATCCATTTCAGACACAAAACAAAAAGGGAAGTAAAATATGAAGATGCTCTTTGTGGCTATTACTATTTACTTGTTTGAAAATTCACACAAAGAATAACCCAGCTCTGTGCCATCTAAGGCTGGTTTCTTGTTTAGATGCCAAGGGTCTGTCTCTCTTGAAAACTCCTTGTAAGCATCAATTATTGGATCATTAAGATGTGATTTAATAAATTCCCCTCAGGGTTAAGAGATAAGAACGTAAATCACAAGAATTAACTGAGAGCAGCTAAGAGCAGAGTAGTGGTGCTGGCTGCTCCCCACTGTGCACACTAGCCTGTGGGGCTATAACCCCAACCTCTGCAGCTGTGCTCCCCACCTAGTGATCCCCAAAGGCAAGCTCCTTTCTAAGCACCCTACAAACAAGACCATGTAAGGGCACTCAGTTCATGCCGGCAACGGAAATCTGGAGGAGTCGGGTCTGTGTTGTTCTCCTGTTGGCTACACTGTCACAGCCGGCAGATAACAAGCTAAGGTCCCAAAACATGGCTGAGCAGATCTTGGTTTGTGGGAGCATTTAGTGTGGGTACCACAGGCTTGACCCTACCTTACCACAAACATGTGTTCATCTGTGGCCCAAAACACAAAGACAAGGAGTTGGCTAGAATGCCTGCTGATTAAAATACAGCTATGCACTTTCACTTTGAAACCTGGCTTTTAAGACCATCTGACCAACTACTTAGTTCTAGTAAGCTCTCAACATTCAAACATAACTTTGATTGCTTACTCTCTCTAAATAAAAATATTTTTAATAATATATTTTGTCAATTTATTCCCGTCTCCTACCCCCATCCATTTCACACACATGCACAAGTAACTCTGAACAGTAATGTTCAAACTATCTTTGAGTCCTGACATCAGCTTAATAAGGTATGAGCAGCACTGTGAAAAATGAACGCAATGAACTGGAACAGAACCGGAAAGCTCCGGGGTACACCCCACGCAGCAAGGGGCTATTCAGTCAGGAGGCGGGCACTGCTCATTGAGGGCTACCTCCAACAGTTTGAAAGACAAAACCATAAAAAGAACATATGTATATACAACCTCCCTTCTCTTTCATTTTTCTCCTTTTCTTTCCCTTCCAGATCCTTTTCAACTGAGCGGCGGCACATTATGTCCTAGACACATTGGGGGAGGCTGTTGTTTTTCAGTGCATCATGGCTAGATGAGTCCCAGCTCATTCCTTATGACCCTGGAAGAGGCTGTGGTTTGCTTAGCAACTTGTGTCTAGCCAGGACCTCGGTTACCATCAATTTCTCACGACTGTCAGCAATGCTGTAGTGCATGTCTCACTGAGGAGCCAAGGGACACCAAGGCCAAAGACATACTCATTTCTCATTGAAACAAATGCTTCCTAAAGTGACTGAATTATTTCACACCCTGACCAGAAGAGAATGTATTTTTTCATACTTGGATCAGCACTACATACTATCAAGCTCTGATTGTGTCAATCTGGATTTTTGTACTTTGCAGATTTGAATGCTAGTGAAATTACTGGGTGTTTTTTTGTCATTGCTGTTAGATAATTGCTTATATTTTTTGTTGATTTGCAAATATTCTTTACAGATCCTGAATTCTACTCCCTTTAAGTTTTATATTTAAAGTATTACACATTTGTACCTTCTCTGTTACTTATCTTTGATCCAAAAACACTTCTCACTACTAACATAGAACAAGGTGATTCTAACTACTGCACTCAGACATTTCTGAGGTGCCTGCTTCTGTCACCATGTGGTGAATTTAGAATCCTCGGGGTAGGGTCTGTCAGGGCTACTATGCTGTGACATGAGTTGACTTTACGAAGGAAAGGAAACTTCAAAGTGAGATCGGTCTGTAGGAAATCTGCCCTTAACCCTTGCAAGCAATGGATGTCCCAGACAGCATCAGCTAACTGTAGTCCAGAAACCAGGATTCTTCATTGACCTCTTATCTGGCATGAGTGTTACTGAATTCTCTGCAGCAAAGTATAACTTAGCCCTTTACAAACAGGACCAATTTAAAATCCAGGCAAATATTTTATTTTTACTTATTTAGTGGTTGGTGCTAACCAAGATCGTGGCAATCACAGATACATTATTTTATCCGGTTTTGAATAATTTTCTCTTAACACATTTTCCAGATTAATTCCCTGCCAATACTGCACTTCGTAAGCATTGACAGATGGGTCCAAAATCTTTCCACCTTTTAAATAAATGCACATTATTTGTACATGCCATGTCACAATGACATGTCTGTGTGTATCTAAGGTGATGAAAGAGTGTATCCCTTCATTACAGTTACTGTCCTGACTTTCTTTTCCCATCGGTTCCCTATTTTTTAATAGTCTTCTTACAACTAAGGTTATTTTATTTAACAAATTTTCCTAAAACACCAATGAATAATCAAGGCTCTCAGTGCATGCACACACACACACACACACACACACACACACACACTACCACCACCCCCACATACACAAAACAGTACACACACAGACCACATAAATACCATATACCACATCACACACACACACACACACCACAAACAAATATACCATACACATAAACACATGCCACACACACCACATACATACCACACACATGCATCATATCACATACATTCCATACTACACACATACCATACATAAACACACACACACAAACCACAACAAATAGTACACAGGCCACACACACATACCATAACCCATACCTCACACCACACATATACAACATATAGTTAGCCAGGATGAAGTACCAACCTGTTATATTTATAAATTCTTCTTGCCAAGAAACAGAGCCTCTGAGACAGGCAGACAAAATAACAGTAGAGGGGGCAGGGCCTCCTGAAGAAGGGGAAACACTGCTCGATAAGGAATGGTAAGGAATAGGAGCAGAGGGTGTAGACATTGCTGTGAGGACCATAATGAATTAGTATGCACTTTACTAGGCATGAGACACAGCTCGGGCATGATGGAAGACACACTTGACTGACTGACAGTCTCCACGCACACAGACAGCTTCATAAAGGACATGATCATCCAACAGTAGCCTGGCTGGGCAGTGCCAAGAGAGGTACAGTCAGTGCTCTGCAGGAGAGGAAGCCAGGAGCCACATGCACGAAGAAGTGTAGGCTCAATTTTCTTAACAAATATATTTTATTACGAACTTATTAACCAAGAGTACCTCACTTATAATCTGACTAACCTAAACAATAGGAAAAGAAGATTAAAGAACACAATAATGAAACCGTAAGGATATCAGTTCCAAGGAACAATTTTCCTGGCGTAGTCAGCAGGATTTCTTCTGCTGGATCCTGAATCTGCCAGAACCCCGGAACCTCAGGAGGAGCTCAGGGCCCCAAAGCCTCCCCTGGAGCAGTTCTCTCTAGGAGCGTCTCGAAGTGGAGCGATGAACAGTCAAAACTATCCCAAGTCTCCAAAAGCCCTGCCTCTTGTTTTCGGCTCACATTTATACCTCCTCTCAGCATTTGTTCAAGGATGTTTTTCAGCTGCTTAATAACCAGTCTCCCCCACATGGTGGTTCGACTTCTAAGGGGATAAACATGATCTGCTCTCTCATACATCTTTTTCTCATGCCCCACTTGTGATCTAACAAAAACCCTGTTTATCTCTTCTTCAAAGAAGGCTTTCTCAGAGGAGGCCTGGAGCTGCAACAGATGCCTGGATTGAATGTGTTCTCTCCTCTAGGCCCCAGCAGCATGGTCTCAGGTGTCTTCATATGAAGTGGGATCTCAGCAAAGGGAAGTAAACTGCAGGGGCTGACGTCATGCATACTTTGGGGAGACCTACAACATGTGGCCACTATCTTCAGAGAGCCAGAGCCAAGAGGGCTTTTGAAGCATCCACCTCAAAGAATGACATTCACCACTGTTTGATCTTGGCTTGCCTCAAGAGTCTGCCAAAAAATTCGATCTCTGTCATGTGATACAACTTCACGGGCATGAACAAACTACCTGGGAAGGTTACAGTCCAGGCTGGGCCTTGGGAAAATGACTATACTGAGATAGGGTAGAGTCTCACAGTGAACCCCAATGTCTTATTCAGAGAAGGAAGATAGATCTGGAAGTGCACAGTCAGTCTCTTGCTGTTTGAGGCTCTGGCAGTCTTACAACTGCCAACAAGAACACTGCATCCAGAATGGGCCATTACCATTGCCATGCCTCTGAAACTCTAAACTACAAGCCAAGTAAATCCCATCCCTACGTCCCGGCTACCCTTTTTTCTTCCTTCTTTCCCTCCTCCCCTCCTTCCTTCCTTTTTTTTTTTTTTCTTTTTGGTATGTTTGCATATGTGTAGGACATGTGTGCACATACATGGCCTAGATAGCATTCTGCCACCCTCAGAACCCAGCTCAGCATCAGCACAGGCAGTCTCCAAACCCTAGAAACCATGTTGACCAGGCTATGGGTAGAGAAAACTGCTTCCCAAGGAAGAAGAGAGATGGCAACTGTTGGTGTGCCTGTCAGAAGTCAACAACACACTGAAAAACTGTCTACAGGTGAGAAAAGGGAAAAGGCATCACTGAGTGCTTCCGGTTATTGAATTCAAAGATGCAGAAATGGGACTGGAGAGGTATGTCAGTGACTGAGAGTTCTTGCTATTCTAGCAAAGGGTTCTAATTCTGTTCTAAGAACCCATGCCAGGCCCCTCATAACCTCTGATACCTCTAGATCAGGGGGATCTGATGCCTCTGGCCTCCATTGGCACCTATGCTCATGTACACACACCCCACCCAAGCATTCACACATACATATAATTAAAACTAAAATATAGAAAAAATATGAAAAACATCCTCATTGACAGGCAATGTCCTCCTGGGAGCTTGCGCAGTGTTTCCCTGACTTGAAGAGCTAGGAAGCAAGTCTTCACTGGTAAAGCATGCTTGTCCCTCCTTCTCGTACCCCATCTCAAGCCTAAAAGGAAAATTCTGGTGAGGAGCCTTCACCTGAAGTGTTTAGAAGAGAAATGCTTTGAAGTGTAGACTGTTTCATATTAATATGCACGTGATGAGCTATCTTGGGAATGGGGCTAAAGTCTGAATCCAAATGTCACTCATAGTTCTTATGCCCTTTAAATACACAACAGTTGATATACACATAAGACACACACAACCCGACCATGATTCTGCATGGCTTCGCTGACTGGGATTCAGCATGAGACATCAGGTGAGAATCATTCCTGTCTGTGCTTAAAGCTTCTGAGTTTGCAGTGTTTCAGAGCCTGAATTTCAGATCAGATGTGAGGAGAAACAAGCAACTTTGCATCCATGGATCCGCATTGGTTCCTCAGCAAACCATTCCCAATGCCTGGCCTCACAGGAGTGCGTGAGTGTGCGTATGTGAGTACATCCATGTGCCAATAGCACATGCAAAAGTCTACTCAAGATTCTTACCATCTAGTTGAGGATACAAACAGTATGCCCCCAAGTTTCAATGGAAATACAGAAAGACAGTTGCACTGTATAGGCCACCAGCATAGGTACTTGGACTAAAACCTGCTGAGCTTATGTAATAAGAAGGCTGCTATATGGTAAAATAAGACAAACATGCTGCGCAGTGATGGCACACACCTGCCCGAGGCAGGCAGAGATCTAGCAGTTCGAAGCCAGCCTGGTCTACAAAGCAAGTTCCAGAACAGCCAAGGCTGCACAGAGAAACTCTGTCTCAAAAAAAAAAAAAAAAAAAAAAAAAAATCAAACAAACAAAAATCAAAGATAAACGTGTGGAAAGCTTGGCAGTTGTGGAAAGTCATTTTACACAGCACGTGCCAATAACTAGGCAGAAAGTAAGCCACTAAGGGCACCCGCACAAAGACAGCCAGAATGTGAACTGTGGCTCTGGAATACTCAGGTGAAACAGAGAGCTGACTTTTATGAACAAAGGACAGATACGAAAATAGATCCTAGTCATTTAAAGTCACCTAACTAAGAGCCTAGCAATCATGAAGTGACAATTTCTATTGATAGTGTAGGCTGAGAACCTTCATACATCAACACGTCAACCCAGCAGCTGGGTGTCATGCTCTGTCCAAATAAAAACTGAGGGAAGGAGGGAAATATCAGTATTACTCCAGACACCTCAGCCATGCTTAACTGACAGTGTATTTATACTAAAGAATTTGACTTGGGCAGGCCTTGCCACTCACCCAAGCAGCACAATAAAGCTGGTCCTGGTGGCTGGGGTGTGGGTGAGCCAGCCTTCAGGTCCTGAGAGTGGGAGAGCTATCCCTGCCCCTTGTCAGCTCCAGCTCTCTGGAGAGTGGGCCTGGTACCTAACCTGGGCAGCACAGTAAAGCTAGCCCTGGTTGCATGGGTGCAGGAAAGCCTGCCTTGAAGGCATGAGAGCTGGGGAGCTGGCTTTCTCTCTCACCTCGGCAAAGCTGGAGAGCAGGTTCTAGTGGCACAGGCTCAGGAGAGTTGTCAGCTAAGCAACTCAACTTCCACCCAAGCACAGATTCAGGCCTTTGCCTTGGCCCACCCCATCTATGAACTGCTGGAGTGGATAAACCATAGCTGCAGGGTCACCATGACAAAGGGCAACAGCAGGATAACCAAGAGGAATCCCTGTGAGAATCTATCACTGATAGTGTTAGCAGAAGCCAGAGGCCTCAAACCAGACCAAGGGCTCATTGCAATGAGCATTTGTAAGTAAAGATGTTTAGGCAAAGGGTATAATGTGTGATACACCGTAGCTTCCATGGTGAGCTTTTGTTGTTGTTGTTGTTTTGTTCTTGTTTGTGGGGGAAGGTTGCAAGGGCAGAGGGTGGATATGGAGAGATGGGGAGATGACTGAGATTGAGGTACATGGTGTGAAATTCACAAAGAATCAATAAAAACTTAAAGAAATTTTATTTTTAAAATGACTTGGAATCTTGGAGGCTCAGTGGGTGAAGCACTTGCTCATTAGCGTGGGGACCTGAATTTGATCTCCAGCACACACATAGAAGGCATGGAGGCACACACATGCAATTGCAACAATGGGGCAGTGGAGACAGGAGGATCCCTGACGAGCATTGACCACCTGGCCTGTCAATGGATGAGCTCCAGGTTCAGTGAAAACTATCTCAAACAATAAGGGAGAGAGAAATCGAGATATCTCACATCTCTGGTATCCACAACTCCTACACACACATGCACACACATGAACTCATTCATAAACTGCATACACATACACAAATGAATTCATTCATAAACAGCACACACACATGCACACACATGCATACACACGAACTCATTCATAATCCACACACACACATGCATACACATGCATACACACGAACTCATTCATAATCCACACACACACATGCATACACATGCATACACACGAACTCATTCATAATCCACACATACACATGCACACACATGAACTCATTCATAAACCATACACACAAGTACACAGGGATTTTTTTTAAGTCACATGTTTTTCTAAGATTTTTGTTTATGTTTAGAACTGCCATTTATTCATGGCAAGTGACAGTGTGCTGGCTTCCCATTACAGAGATAATACAAACTTCTGTTTAAATTGTTCAAATTGAGAAAGATTAGAGAAATGGCATAAAAAGCAGGGCATGGTAAATTTGCAGAATATATCTCAAGTGACTAAATAACATGTTCACTCACACATTGATTCCTTGCTAATTCCTGCCAACACTTTCACCCCAAGTTTTCACTTCTGCAGAGAGCAAACTACATTTTATTCAGCCCAAGGAATATGAGTAAAACATACTATTGCTATAATCTAGTTAACAGGAAAAGCCACAGCATGGGTTCTTATAACAGCATTAGCTGGAGTAGTTTGTCACTTGCGGTGCTACAGGCCTGAGGTACCCCTTGGGTCAGCTGCTGTCACACTATGGACTCAGAGTGTGCAGTCTGCACAACTGTATTAGACAGCATCTTGCAGTTCTAAACTCACGGGTCTCACCTTTGTTCTTGCACAGCACAGGGAAAGAGAGTCTCATGTGCTGGATACAGTCCTGGGCTTGCTCCAAGTTTGACTAAATTCTCCCCTCCTGGCCATTTTTAACAGAATAATTAGGAAATTTGGAGCTGTAGATGCTATGTTTAATTTCTAACATGCTCCTTTCCCCTGAAAAAAAGCTGGGCTTAATGTTAGGTAAATTACAATAGAACATGCCTTCAAAACACTACACAAATCAATCATTCACACATGTTGTGGTGTGTGTCTCCTTCATAACTAAGCAGTGCTGATGTAATTTACAACTGACACCTAACACCTAAGGCAGAATTTTGGAGACCGTGTCAGCCCATTACTCTCACAGAGTAAAGTCTCAAGGTGTGTCTGGAATGAAGACACCGGCAGATAAGGTGACTGAGCAACTTGCCTGCTGCCAGTTATTTGTTAAACTCACAGTGGCCCAAATTTACCTGTGACACTTTTAAAAGCACTTTTCCAATAGGCAGAAAAACAATTTAGCATTAAAATGGAGGAATGTAAAGAGCCAAAGTTTGCTCTAAGATGTAGAGGTGACCTTCCTTCACATTGTATTAAGGTAAGGTGTGTCTTTATATATTTGATTAATTGCTGAACTGGCAGTGAGCTAAATGCTATTGAGGAAACCACTCAATGTTGTATAAAAATTACTCCTCAATATCTCTGATTGGTTAATAAAGAAATTGAAGAGCCTATGACTGGGCAGAGAAGACAGTAGCCGGGACTTCCATCCCCAGTATAGGTATCTCAGGGAGAGAAAAGAGAGAGAGACCGGAAAGAAAGAAGGTTGCTATGCCATGAGGAGAAGATTACCACAGTGAAGTCACTATGGGGACAAGGGTAGCACAGAGGCATCCAGGGGGTCCAGACTAAAGCACAGGTAATAGGGCATATGGCTGGGAAGGGGGCCAGGATAGCACTGTCAAGTTAGAATAGATTGGTATCTGCCCAGTTATGGTGCTTGAAGCTTATTAATAAATGTAACAGGCCTCTGTCTCACCATGTGGAAGCTAGGGCAGGCATAGAGGAAAACCTCTTATTTTAAACACTAAGAAGCACAATAGCTCATAGGTGGGACCTAGTTCTCCAGTGCATGAGTGTGCTCCACAAGATAGTAAAAAGTGAAACACTCATTCTGGGAGTAAAAGGTAACATCTACTGATACGTAAAATGTGTTAGTGCTTTGTAGTTCAAATTTTTAATATATAAATCAACATTTTTTAAAAAGGTAAAGCATAGAAATGTCACATGTTAAATTTTCAGTATAAATCAGGTTTTTTGTTTGTTTTTTGTTTTGTTTTTTAAATCACACCTTACACAACTCAATCCACACTTCAGGAAAAAACAAATTTCTATGATGAACTGCACAGGATATGGTTTCTTGCATGTGTAGGAGTTCTATTCTCACTGTTAAAGAGCTGAAAATAACAATCATTTCAGATCCACACTTAGATTGTTAACTCACCTTTGTCAAGATAGCAATATGGAATCCAGGGCTGATAAGATACTTTGGGGCATTTTAACAACACAACCATCTTACTTTGCATCCATACTGACATAGTGACAGCCTTAAACTATCCCCTAACACTTTCAAAGAAAGTTTTACAAGTGGGGAGACAAGGCCTAAAATTACTGTAAGTCCATCCACAATATCTGTGCTCACTGAACACATTAATTAAATGTACCAAACAACGTGAATTAAGGAGTAAAAGTGAAAGTAGCACCAAAAAATAATTCCAAATAACCCACATACTAAAATAAAATATTTTGCTCTAGAATCATACACTCACTATGCATCTGTCAAATTTTCTAGGTTTAGGTGATAATTTTACTGTTGCTATTAATAATCTGTACTAGAAATTAAAAGCTAGCTAACCTATCCTCCTCGTCCCACAGCATCATTATAAACATTCGCATTAAGGACACATAATTTGTGGCTGGAGCAATGGTTCATGGGAAAAGGCACTTGCTATTCAAGCCAGATGACATGAGTTTAATCCCTAGGATCCACTATGGAAGGAGAGCCCTGATGCCACAAAGAGGTCCCCTGACTTCCATGTGGGTACCAGAGCAAGCATGCATCAGCACAGACGCACAGCAATCCCGACAAAATAAGGTCTACGGTAATTTTTAACTTAGAGAAATTGTATAATCATTTGAGTTCAGCCAAACAAAAATAACTGTGTCTAGAAAATTAACTGGGTCAGAGCAAAAAAGGTGACAAAAATATGCATGCTCTGTCATTGGAGAGGTTGGGTTTTCATAACTATCTACATTAAAAAAAGCAGTCACTATTTTTTGGAGTAATTATATGCTTTATAACTTAAGTGGTTAATATTCTCATGAAGGCCAAAATGCAAATTTTGGAAAAACAACCTATAATATTTTGATCAGTTTTGTGCTACTGAACTGTAGCACTGGTGGGCAAGTCAGACAGAATTCTCCTGCTATAAATCACAATTTCCCCTGGCATGTCATCAAGATTAATCCCTGTACTTGAGAGGCAGAAGCAGGAGGATCTCTGTGAATTTGAAGCCAGCCTGGTCTAAGAGTGTGTCCAGGACAGTCAAGGCTACACAGAGAAACTCTGTCTTACAATATATGTATATCTTAGGCTCAACTCTGTTCACTCATGTACTTAATATCAAAATGATCTAATAAGTATTGCCATAATCTTTGGGACTTTGGAGAGTCACATCAGAGAGGCTCTGGAGCTGCCAGCCTGCACTGACTCAGCCTCTCCTTCCTTAGGTGGGCCCTGGTGGGCATGAGAGGTAGAGAGGCAGCAATGCTGAAGAGAGGAAAGGGGAGAGGTGAACTGACAAGCTCACACTTGCTTTCGGAAAGGCAGGACTAGCATCAACTCTGAATTACCTGGTCTTGGTCTTGATCCTATTCCACCAATGAAGTCCCTGGAGACAGAATCAGACAGGGGCTATTAGGACAGGTCCACCTAGTGACAAACAGTGACTGAGAACTGCATTTTGCTGTATTTGATAAAGATAGAAATAACACTGTGAATGCAGAATGGACCTTTTTTAATACAGTTAGTTTTTTAATTTTAATTTTATTAATTTATTCATATTACAACTCAATTGTTATCCCATCACTTGTATCCTCCCATTCCTCCCGCCCTCCTGCTTTCACCCTATTCCCCTCCCCTAGGTCTTAGACTGAGGGGGATCTCCTCCCTGACTATATGGTCATAGGCTATCACATCTCATCTTGGTAGCCTGCTTATTCTTTCTTTGAGTGCCATCAGGTATTGCACTAACCAAGGACAATACAAGCAGTAAACATCAAACCCTACTCTGATCTACCCAATGGACAGGACATTCTCCCCAGTTATGTGGAGAGCGGAGACTGACCCTGACATGAGTTCTGGTGCTCCATAGAACGGACTTTCTTCTGGCAAACAGAAGCGCCTTGTCCTTCCAGGGGATTTGTGATGAGCAACCCTTCAAGATGAGCAAGTCTAAACTCTGTCCTGAACAATGTTTCTGGTACCATCGAAATCAAAGCAGTGATTGTGTGTGTGTGTGTGTGTGTGTGTGTGTGTGTGTGTGTGTGTGTGTGTGTGTGATAGAATCCCATGTACATCAGGCTAGTCTCAATCTTGCCATGTAGGTAACCCTTGCCTGGCTGTGATTTTTGTAGTTAAAACAACTAATATTAACTTTTTACATGTGGTGTTTCCCATGATTTGTTCTTGAAATGAAAATTCAAAAGAACAAGCAACCATCATACATTTCTATGAGAGGAAATGAATTTACAGTTTCACAATTACACATTGTAGAGTCTTCAGTACTATTAACATCCTTCTCCTTGCCACAAAATTGTAGGCTCTAGTTGGTCCAGAGCCTTCTGGTGTGTGTGGGCAGCCTTCATCTCTACCAGGGATACTAATGAACAGCCTCCCTCTTACTCCTCCCAGTGGAATGTGAAGCCTATTTCCTAGTAGTTTTCTGCATCTGAAAGACTCACATGATGACATACAATCCAAAAGGCTCATAGTGAACATCAGCAAGGAGCATGCTGGGAATCCGCTGGGCAACTCTGAGTGTGAACACTCACAGAAGGCTGCGAGATGTCTAGGTTGGGGCTGACAGATATTGTGCCCCAACCTTGTCATCTCATCATACAACTTTCAGTATTCATTTGCAGCTCGTACCTAAGTTATTAAGTGGAACAAAGTTGGCACACATTTACCAACCAATCTAGTTTAAATGCTAGAAAAAATCACTGAATCTCAGTCTTACAAGTGCCTTCTTCCTTAATTCTTTTCCACTTCCTTTTACCACCAATTTAAAACATTCTAGGTAGACACATTTTTAAAAAGTGTTTTAAAAGGTGAGATTAATCATTTTTCATCAAATATATCCAAAATGGCAGTTAAATTGAATAATTTATACTGTTTTAGATTTAAAGTATATCAAACTAAACATTTAATACCTCAGTTGCGCTAGGCTCAAGTCAACACATGTGTCAGCTATCTCTATATTAAATGTTCCAGACCTTTCTATACAAGCCATTGGTCACTATCTCTTACCCACAGCTTTAGTTGGGCCATTGAGCTGCTAGGTCTGACACCTTAAGTATGAATTAAAACGCAACCTGTGGAAAACTTTCATTTGCTTCCCATCATTCCTCTGGGTGTTTCTGGAAGGCTGGTAACACACACTGAGTTAGCTGCATGGTCATTTTTATGGTCATGAAAAGTCTTTTATCTAGAACGATCCCATTAAGCGGCACCTATGATGGGATTTGTGACAGGGATAGGGCAACTGTGATCAGCTGCTCCAAGTTTTGTATTGTTCTTTATAATTCTAGATTCTTCTTTGGCAAGCTTTGAGGTGGAAGCTGTAAAGGCGGCTCAGGGGTTAAGAGCACATACTGCTCTTACAGAGGGCTCAAGTTCTGTTCCCGGAACTCATACAAGACAGCTTACATCCACTTCTAGCTCCAAGCTCCAGGGGAGTCAGTACAGCCTAGTGGCTGCTGTGGGCACATGTACCACAGATGCACATAAATTCAAACACATTTAAAAATAAAATATGTCTTTAAAATGTATTAGGGAATGTTCACATAAATATCACATATCGCACGCACGCACACACACACACACACACACACACACACACACTTCTTTCATTAGAGGCCCTGTGCTAGACACCAGTAGTGAAGAGAAGTGCCAGAGCTTGTGAGGCAGCTGTGCAAGTACAGCAGAAAAATCATTAAATTCTTTGAAGTGAGTCATTGCTCCCAAGGATGGACAGTCATTTGTAACATTAGAATAGCATGGGTCTACTGTGAACAGAAGCCACAGCTTTTGCCGGGCAGTTGCTAGGCCCGTGGATGGACAGATGGTAGCAATGATGCAGAGCCTGGGGAAATTCTAGCCCAAGGCACACAGAACACTTATGACCTATATGGAGCACTGTGGTTCCAGATGATGGCGTTCCCACAATAACTCAGCTGGCCAGGGGGATGATTTAACACAGAGACATTTCAGGCATACTGAAGATCCTGTCTAATGAACATTTTTAGTTGGACACAAATAGCTCCTAAAGCTGGTGACTGTAAGAGTATTTCAGAAGCTAAAACGACTCTTAAAGGCCATGACCTCTAGCTGGTCTCAGATCCAGCATGACCAGGCCCACAGCTCATAAGCCTCGAAGAGTCTGGAGTGATGAGCTGGGTGCTAGCCTGCAAGTCCACCCACACCAGACAGCAGGAAGGCAGAGGCTGCAGCTGGACTCTGTGGTTTGTAAGACAGATTTTACTCTGAATTGATGCAAGCACAGTGTGAACTGGTTTGATAATTATTTTGTCAGGAAGGCGTGAATTATTGGATAATTATTTTGTCATTAAAGTCCTGGCCATGAAAGAGATAACACTCGAATTTTCTCTCAAAGAAATCCTTTAAATGCATCCTATCAAATGAGAAGCTTGTCTCCCAACACCAAGAACATGTCATGTGAGGTTACTGCAACCATGGCATACAACATAACTAGAATCTTTCAAAGTTCGTGACCATGACAGGTGTGGCAGGTGACTTAAGGGAGGTTGGGCTCTCATGTTTCATCAAGGTCTTCATCTGCTGCAGTATTAACAGAGTTGGTATCTCCATGAGGAGGCAGTACCAGGTGCCTGGTTTTCCTTTCAGACCGTACCAATGGCTGAAGGCAAGTGAGCAATAATCAGGCAATCTTAGAAATGTCACAGGAAAGGAACAGCACTCCCACTGAGTGCATAGTGCTGCTCGTTGTCGCCGTGTTGTTAGCAGACTGTGGGACTGTGACACTGGCAGAGAGGCCAGGTTGATTCTGGTAAGCAGTGACTGGGCACACATATTCAATAAAAGCAAAATGAGACCCAGGTTATGAATAAGAATTGGGGGAGGGGGGCAGAGCAGCCACAAGTAAACAGACAGCTGTTAGGAAGGAAAGAGATTGGTCCTGAGAACATGGAGGGCCCTTCTGGTCACATCTGTGATGGTGCATGGTCAGGAAACCCACAGGCGCCTCTCTCTACAAAGACTGCAGTCGGGAGCACACCCTCTAATGAAATCATGCTCACAAAGAACGTATTCACTGCAGGCATCTCTGGCGCTGCTGCAAACATCCGATGTTTCAGAGCAGCCAGACAACTACACCCTGTCGCCTTGGCAACAGAAGGCAAGTAGGCATGGAGAGATCTTGTTGCCTGAGCAACACACACACACAAAAAAATTTTTAAGTGGGCCTTAATCTGTGCCTAACACTATGAATTAATTCAAGGAAGTGGGCAAGATTTCTGTCCTTTACAGTAAGAGACTCAGAAATTGCAGTGAGATAATCCCTTAGTTTACCAACATGAGCATCTGGCAAACATCTCTGGATCAGCACCGCTATGCAACATGCTGTGCCAAGAGAATGCCTAAGCCGGCATACCATAAGTGACCACATGAGCAGATGAATAGTCTTTTGGGGGGTGGGGAGCAGATGAATAGTCTTTTGGGGGGTGGGGTTCTTTATGGTCTTGAACTCAGGGTTCCCATAAATCTTCCTGCTCTGTCTGGGGTGAGCAACTTTGAGAATTTCTTGCCTATGCTTTATCTCTGTTCTGTTTAGCCACAACCAGCCATATGTCCTTGTCACTGGCACAGCACTTCATGCTGGATATTGAAAAGCTGAAAAACATCTACGGGGTTGATTTTTCCATTTAGTTTTTCCCTTTTATGTGGTATCATGATCTTTCTTTAAGTTTGAATTGATCGCTTTGTTTCTACATATTTGAGAGGATTAATTTGCTTTTCATATTAATAAACCAAGAAGCCCAGGAAAACCCTAAACACATTAAATCAAGAAGAAATTTAGCTTTATTTAATGACTTTAAGACAACTAGAAATGATATTTAGAGTTGTCCCATTTTGATTCAGAGACACCATTAGAATCACCTGGAAAGAAGTAAAAAAAAATATTTTAATGTTCCTTCCTCCTGATCTGCGTGAACTACCAGCTGTTTGCTGTCATTGTCCTCGTCTGCCCTGTGTCACATTGCACACTCTATACTGTGCCTGCACTGAACACAGCCCGTCTTAAGCCACCTGTGTTTCCTGGCTTGTCACACAGCTACAGAAATGGGCTTTCATCAGCTCTCAGCAACCTTGGAACAGGCATCACCTCCCGTGTCCTGGCCACTTGTCACATTCACGTATTTATAAGCACATGGTAAAAACACTACTCCATACAGGCCCTGCTTCTGGGTCAACTCCCAATCTACTAACCCGCTTTATATAATTTGTTACAAAACACACCTAATTTCTAGATTTATTTTCAAATCCTCTCAAGATCTAAAATATGGAATGTATGTTTTTGTTATTTTGGGAGGGCTGGACACAGATAGAACTATTACAAATGAGGAGAGCTCCCATGTATTCTTGCAGAAATCAAGGCTAGAATGATTTGTCACTTCCAAGATGTCTGAATCTACCTGGTTAGAAATGCCCACTTTTATATAACTCTCTCTCGACTGGGACACCCAGCTGTGTGTCGAGTTTTGATTGTAAGGCTGACTGGAGGAAGTGCCGATTAGGTGTGCTTCAGCATTGAGGGTGTTCTGGCCTCCAACCGTCCCTCTCCTGTCTGGTCATCTTCCCCAGCCCTGTACTGGTTGCTCCTAGCTGAGACTCTTTCTACTCTAGGCTGTCTTCTGTGGAGTACCCTAGAACACTGTCTCATAATTGGGCTCCTTTCTATTTGATGATCTTAATTGTATGGGTCTCTCTCTGCAGACAGAAATCCAGTGCTGTGTCCCTTCCACACGCCATCTCTTGCACCGTCTCTTTCAAATTAATCACCTGGAATTATGTCTTCCCTGTAGACTGCCTCTCCATAGGCTCGTCCTCATACACTAACTGTCCCAGCCACTCCTCATGGTCTGCAGCCATCCCTCCCTACGGGGCTTCTGAGACTACTGCAGCCAGCCTTTGAGGTTGCCCCGCCCTCATGCAGTGACACCTAAACTGTTCTCCTAACAATCATGGGACTTGCAAAGGCCACATCTAATACTTTGGTTTTAGTTCTTACCTCAAAATGCTACTGTCACAGAGGCAACTGACGTCCCCTAATAATTTCTCCTTTCTCTTAAAAGAATGCATTATATGATATACTTCATCGTGCTTCTCAGCTGGGTGTGGTTATATGAAGGAGTTCTGCCAAATATGTGCGAGCAGGAGTCACGAGCACAAGATCCGGGCTGTATCCTTAGAAGGGGATGCATGCCCCCCAACTCCCCTTTCCTCACCTTGCCCAAATTTTCTATGGAGCTGAGACCCATACCCGTGCTCTAAGGACCCAGGGCCTAGGTGACCTCACTGAACACGGCTATTCCATGGTGTTGGCCCAGAGCATGCTCAGAGAAACTGACTGTTTGGATGTCACGGAACCAGAAGGCAGAGCACACGTCTTTCAGGCCGAGGCTTAGCACTCTCCAGCAGGCTCAGCAGCCCAAGGTTCCAGCTCTGGGAGGCAGGAGCTAACACTTTCTATGTCCACATGCCCAGAGTGACTTCTGTCAGTCATGGTGCAAGCTAGTCCCAAGTGGCTCGGCTCTGCCTAGACTAGATGCATTCTAGGTGGACTGCGCCTCACGACAGGCATACCTTGCTTGTGAGTGTCGTTCTTTTCCTGAGGCACTGAAGCTTCTCTTTAAAATGCCTAAAATGGGAACACAGAAGTAAGTATAAATTATTGCTCCAGAAACTATGTTTTTTGCTGTTGCAGCACATTGCTTTTGCTTGTTTCCAGTGCTGGGGAAAGAGCCCAGGTCCCAATGCTGAGCGTCTACTGTCTTGGTAGTTACCCTTCACTATATCCATCATTTTTCTTCTTGACAGTATTAGCTCACATATAATAATGTTAAAAATTACTCTGTACTTGTTTATTTTTTCTTCCAGAGGAAAGATGACAAACAGAACAGTGTTATTAAACACAGAATGTCTGTGCCATTTTCATCCTCAAGCGTTTGTGCAGCCATCTCCATGCGAGGTTCAGTGTCTCTTTCTGCCTCCCCAGTGCCCATCTCCAGCATTGTTACTAGGGGGAAATACCACCACTCTCATCACCAAATCAATGAAGCGCTTCTAGACTTTGCTGCACATTTATGTGTACGAAGAGTTTCTCCTGCATGGTGTCTATCGTTCACCAAATGCAGATCAGGGGGCTTTGTCTCCCAGGAAGGAATCTTTAGGAAATATAGAACAAAGAATTGGACACAGTGATTGCTCCAGAAAAATCTAGAGGATTGAGTCACCATTTTGATAGAGGCATTAAGTATAAAGAAGACAAGGAATATGGCTAAATCCTTGGCACTCCATGTGGACTTTTAGCAAGGCTACTTTCTATTTTCTTTCCTGGGGTTTCCATACCATATCCACTGAGGAGACAGAATTATTTTCCCTTCATTTATTTTAAAGTATCTCTAATTGGAAAATTTAAATTTGGTTAACATACTCTTCTGGGAGATTTATTTTTTTTCTCCATTTCTATTTTAATATTTCTTTCAGTTTTAAGTCTCCCAAGTTGATTTATTCTCACATCTTTTACATCCTATAAATATAACATTTTCTTTTCTTTCTTATTCCTCAATATGTTTTTTTTTTTAATTTTTTGTTTTTGTTTCAATTTAAGACTATTATTGGGCAGGATTTACATATATTTTTCATAGTCTTGGACATTTAAGATATTTATTTTTCTTAGACCCACTAAACACATCATTACGGTGCTTGGTTTCATTCACTAACGAGTCACCTGGGAAGAGTCTCTGCTCAGGCTTAGATCAGGTTGGCCTCTGGGCATGCCTCTGAGGGAATCCCTTCATTGGGATAGGAGGGGTGTGAAACCTGCCTATTGTGGAGGGCGCCATTCCCTGGATTTGGCCCTGGACCGTTTGAGTACAGAAAATAGACTGAACACAAGAAGCATGCACACACTCACTTCTCTCTTCTCGCAGCTGTGGCTGTGATGTGCCTGAAGTCCCTGCCTCCTTGACTCCCTGCTATGATGGAGGGATGGTACCCTGGAGCTATGAGCTGTAGAGGGCCCTTCTCCCCTAAGTTGCTTTTGTCAGTGTTTTGTCACAGTGACAGAAATGAAACTAGGGTAGAGAGTGTGAATTGGATTGTACAGAAGTTAGTCCACACCATGGCTGATTTCTCTCGCAAGTTTTTAGTTCCTCTAGCCCACAGACTGATGAGACGCTGCCCTCAATTATTCCTAAGGTGGTTTGGCTGTCTGCAGCCCAGCCACTTCAGCTCCCTAGTCACAACCTGCGTTTATCTGTAAAATTGAAAAGGCACTCCTGTTGTCTGGTGTCTGGCCTCTGACTCTTTCCGTATGAATGCTGCTCCTGAGACAGCAGCTTTAGCCTGCTTCTAGTTGCTCACTCCCATGGCCCCACCCACTGCTGTAGCGCTCACTGAAGTTCCACCCACTGAAGTCCTGAGATGGCCAACTTGTATAGTGTGAGCTTACTGAATGTAGACTCCTTCAGAGGGCTTGAACTGGAGCTGCTACAGCTGTCCAAGATGTCCAGCTCATCGTCCAACTCAGAATACACATCTGCGCATGGAAAAGAAGATGATGGTGAGCCTGGAAACAGAAGGTCCGCAGTGCGTTCCTGCCGGCACCTCTCTCGCAGCAGACTCACCTTTGTCCACACTCTCCAGCTGGAAGTTATCCTCGAAGAGCACCTCCTCGCAGGTCCTCTCCTCCTCCTTCCCACAGGGCATGTGAAAGCCCTCCCCCGGCAGCTCCGTGCTCTCCGAGAGCTCACTCTTCAGGCTTGCTGCGCCACTGCTGCTGCTGCTTAAGCTCGCCTTCTCAAAGGTCTCCTGGAAGGAGAACGTCAAGTCTTGAGCACCCAACACTCGTTAGAATGCACATGCAGGCGTCTAAGATATTATTGCAAGTACTTAACGCAGAAGTGATACCTTCTACCACGGGGCTTATTTAATCCATATAAAAACCAAGAAGTAAATCTAAAATCAACCATCTGACAAAAAAGACCAGAGTCAAGGGGGCTCACACCAAATGCCTGTGAGAACTGGTGACCTAACTGTATTTCTAAGCAACAGAGCCCAAAGTCCAATTTACCAGAAACTTCTTCCCTTTGAGCCTTTCCTCAAACATTTGCAATGGTTATCTGCTCAGCTCCACATCAGTTACAAAACAGTTTCTCCAAGGAACATTCATGTCAGACAAAGCCAAGCCATGAGGAAGGAGGAATGACGGCCCCTACAAGATGAGGGACAGCAGTGATGAGGACTCAGTCACTCAAGACTCCAGCCACTCTGGCTTCCCTCTTGCAGAACTAAACATAAGCTCCTCCAGAAACTTCTGAGACTACACCCAAGTCACTTATCTGGCCCAGGGCCTCAACATTCTCCTACACTGTATTATAAAACATATGCAATGTGTCTTTCAGGTTCAATAAAGATTAAAAATGTATAATGATACAAAAGGCTGTTAGTTTGGGTTGTCAAAGAAGACAACTCTGTAGAAGGACTGCCCTGGCAATTCACAATAGCAAAGACGTCCTCTGTGTGAGACCATTTATCAAGAGTTGCTTGGACGGCAGGCTGAAGAGCACCAGCAGAACTGAGGTACAGACCAGGGGCACAAAAGGAGAAGCAATGAAAAAGGACAGGCTCCTGCCTGAGCAGTGAGGACAAATACTGTAGATAGAGACAACCTCTCCTGACCTGTCAGACTCTGTTCTTGTAAGTCAATCACCCTTTGTTATTGGAATGCCCAAAGTGAAGCAAGCTTTCTTATAAGGCTGGTATATGTTTGCCCATTTATTTTCCATAGATTTTTCCCACAACTCAAGCAGCACTCACAGGCTCAAGGAGCAGGATGCTCAGAACCCACTGGTGTCAAAAATTTGGTGGTTTGGTTTGGTTTTTGGAGACAAGGTTTTCTCTGTACAGCGTTCGCTGTCCTGGACTTGCTTTGTAGAGCAGGCTGGCCTGGAATGCACAGAGATCAACCTGCCTCTGCCTCCGCCTCCCTCAGTGCTGGGGTTACAGGTACATGCCACTGTGCCCAGCTCAAAATTTGTAGATGAAAAAAAAAACCCCAAGATCTCATGGTTCATGAGTCAGTAAATTCATGATCGGATTTATGTGCTTATGTGTCCTAAGCACTGCAACTGCCCTCTCAGTTGGTATCCATTCTGATTCCCCCCAGGATCTTTTCAACAGTCTTTGCCTCAGCTTCACAGCATTTCATTTTGTTGAAGTTAATATGCAGTTGAAGAAACACATTTCTAATTTGATTCTTTGGAACTAGTCTTCCAGCCAAGCTCCAGTACGCTTTGATTGATTAATTCCTCCATCTTGGTCATGCTTACTCTGCTGACTTAGACAGGGGATGTCTGAGGCAGTCTCTAAAGTGCCAAATGTGCATGCTTAAGAGATTACTAACATCTCTGCTCTGCCTGTATCTAGGTCCTGATTCCAAACTTATGAGCATCTTTGGAAGTTCCAAAATTGTACTTAGCATTTTGTACACTGGCTTCTTTTTCTTCCCCTAAACAAACATACAAAATTCTGCTTCTTCTAACATTTCTCAACTTCTTTCAGGAGAAACTGTCCTACAAATCAACACCTCACTTTTGTCTTTGTTTTCAGGACCACATCAGTCTAAGTTCGTTGTCTAAGCTGCTGTGTGTAAAGACAACACTTGGCATTTCAAGCTCCTCTGAAGACTCTACCCAATATGTGTCAATGCTGAGAAGAGGTTTGAGAGTTCTTGCCTGGCATGATCAAGGGGCTGGGTCCAATTTACAACACCATAAGACACACTGAGATGTTTTATTGTATCGGTGCAATTAAATGTATCTGCAAGGCCTATAGCAATAGTTTCATCTCCATTAAGAACAAGCATAGATGATAAATCATAAATAGATATTTTAAAGTCAATGAGAGGGCTCAGTAGGTAAAGGCCTTGCCAAGCCTGATGGTCTGAGTTCAATCCCTGGATTCCACCAGGTGGAAGCAGAGAACCAGCTCTAGAATGCTGTCCTCTGACTGCACACATGTTACGTGGCATGTGCACACACCTGTTCTATGGCATGTGCACACACACATATAAACTTTTTAAAAAAGCATTTTTCTTTGAGCAGCAGAAGAGCAGAGTGGGGCTGTGAGTTATGAGCCACATGACTCTAGACTTCAGGAAGATTGACTGGCTCAGAATCAGCTGGACTGTAAACTAATCACTTATAATTTCTAGAATTACAAATTCTGATGGAATTCTGTAAATTCTGATGCAAGAGAATTTCTAATATGAGAAAGATGCTCTCTCAGAAACTACATAAGCCGGAAGAGTCGGTAAGAGGGTGAACTTATTGTGATTTTAAAAATATGTTGCTATAATGATCTTCAGTTTCATGTACATCGTTTCTGTGCCTGTTCTCTCTCGTTCCCTATGGAATACATAGCCTTTGTTGTGTGGATGCTGTGCCTGTTCTCTCTCATTCCCTATGGAATACATAGCCTTTGTTGTGTGGATGCTGTGTCAGGAGAGTAGAATGATTTTCAGGAAAATATAAATGTTCCTTAATATTTTCTGAATAAGTGAAACTAAAAAGGATTGAAATATTAAAGATTTTAGTCTTATAACAAAGTAAAAACTGACATCTGTACTATAGTTTTTTTATTTAATCATACAAACCCATAATAGTATGGTATTATTATGGTAGTTCAGGTTTAGACAACAGATGAGAAACCATTATCTATGAGATAATTTCTTAAAAGTCATGATTTTAAAAAGAAAGAAAGACAGGATAAAACAAAAACACCAATAGAAAAATAAAAGAAGCCACTGGGAGCTGGGGGAGCATGCCTTTAATCCCAGCACTTG
The DNA here is from genome assembly GCF_903995435.1 of Acomys russatus. Taxonomy (NCBI): domain Eukaryota; kingdom Metazoa; phylum Chordata; class Mammalia; order Rodentia; family Muridae; genus Acomys; species Acomys russatus. Next base: position 49,178,580 of record NC_067139.1, on the reverse strand, counting down.
GGAGACACAAGCAGATGAATCTTTGTGGGTTCAAGCACAGCCTGGTCTACAAAGCAACTTGCAGACATCCAGGGCTACAAATAGAAACCATGTCTTGAAAAAAAAAACAAGAAAGAAAGAAAGAAAGAAAGAAAGAAAGAAAGAAAGAAAGAAAGAAAGAAAAGGGCTACCAAAAAAATCAAAAAAGGTTAACTAGGAGCTCCACAATAAGCTATCAGTTGTCCTCAACTGCCTACCACTGCTGACACCAATCTGGGACACTGGAGAAAGGAGCTGACAAAGAAACTAGAAAATGAAAAAAATGTTCCATTCTCATGGATTGGCAGAATTAACATTGTAGGGAAAGCTATATTAACAATAAATAGTGTACACACTCAACTCAATCTCCATTAAAATTGCAATGCCATTATTTACTGGACTATAAAATAATCCAAGAATCATTTGGAACAGAAGGACCATGAGAAGACAAAGCAATTATAAGAAAAAAGTACTACCAGGGGTATTACAATACCTAACTTCAAATTATACTACATAGCCATAGAGACAAAAAAAAAAAAAAAACATGGTATTGTATAAAAATAGACATTTAGACTGATGGAATAGAGCAGAGGAACTAGGAATAAAGACAACTACATCCATTTAATCTTTGGAAAAAAGTTGTCAAAAACATAAACTAGAAAAAAAGACAGACTTGAAAAGACTGGGGCTAAGAAACTGGTTATCAACATACAGAAGAATGAAGTTATAGCCAAGTCTCCAAGACTGCACAAAACACAATTAAAGATGGACTGGAGACTTTAACCTAAAACCTGAAACACAAGCGTTGCCAAGGGAAACAGAGAAGGCAGTTCAAAGTGTGAGCACAGGCAACAATTTTGTGAAAAGGACTCCAGCGGCACAGAGACTAGCCAGTGAGATTGCATGAAAAGAAAATGTTTCCTCACAGCATGAGAGATTATGAGCAGAGTGGGGAGAAATGCTACAGAACAGCTCAAGATGTTTCTCAGCTATACACAGAGGTAGAGTGGCATATATACCTGCAAGGTAATACCAAGAATATATAGAGGACTTCACAATGTAAGCATCTAGGCAATTAACCTTCTGATAAATAAATGGGAAAATTAAATCAACAGTCTGCAAAAGGAACAATATAAAAAGGGCCAATAAACACTGGAGAAAATGTCCTACACCCTTACGTATTAGGCAAAAGCAAACTAAGACTGCTAAAGAGTACATTTCATGTCAGCCAGACTAGTTACCATGAAGAAACAAATGATAAATTCTGGGAAAGATGTGGGAACAGAGGAGCCTTTACCCTTTGTTGCTCATGACGTTTTGTGTTGGTTTTGACTTTGATTTTTCGTTGTTGTTGTTGTTGTTGTTGTTGTTGTTGTTTGGCCACTATAAAAACCAGTACAGCCTGGAACTCTACAGGTTCCCACATGCCTGTAATCTCAGCACTCAGTGAAGGAGAGGCCAGCCTGATCTACAAAGTAAGTCCAGGCAGCCAAGGCCACACAGATAAACCCTGTCTCAAAACAAACAAAAATAAAACAAACAAACAAAAGTGCAAAGGTTCCTCAAAACGGAAAGTAGAACTTCCATGACTCAGTTATGTCTTTCTTGGACCCAAAACCCTCTAGGTCTCCCCATAGAAAATTACTTGCACATCTATGCTTATGGCTGCACTGTCCACAACAGGAAGAACATGGGACCAGGTAGACATGTGGGACCGAGTGGAAGAATAATGAAAACTGGAAATTGTCTTAAGAAAAATATCCCAGACTGAGAAAAGCAAATACCACATGTTTCTCTCATACATGGACCCCGGACTTAACCTTCTGTATTTGTGTTTGTGTGTGCGAGTGTTTAGGGCAGGAAACTTGGGAGGTGGAATGAGAGGTACAAAGGCGGTGTTAAAGAAGGGTTGGGGAAAGAAAATAGAAGGCAACAGAATATCTGTGGTCTAGAAAAGGATGGTGGAAGAAGCCAGAATGAGGAGGGCAGTGGATAAGGCCAGGGTGACAGGAGGAGCAACAAAAACAAATATGTAGTGAGGGTCCTCGGTGGACTCATTACTTTGTATACTAATCTAAAAGAAAAAGGAACATAAAAAAGCTAATTCTGAAATTCAATAGATGCAAACCATCCAAATCAAAGTTCACAAAAGACAACAAGGCTCAATTTCAGCACTAACGATTCAACTGCTCACACAGAAACAGAGTTTCAGCCAGGAAGACACACAGACCCACCAGCTCCACTGGAAGCTACACAACACCATACTGTGCCGTGAAAACTTCTGAGAGTAGAGACAAAATGGCAACTACATGGAAAAATGCATTTGCTCATGCTAAAGATTCCATAGGGCAAGATAAATATTCCCAATTCATGTTCAAAAAGTGTCAGCTTTATAATATTTAAAACAGAATGATAGTTGGTCAATGCATATGTAAGTAAACAGGTCAATGAAGCCAAATAGATCTTAGAAATAGTTATTCACTGTTGTCAATTTCACACAAATAGTTGAAAAAAAATTTAATGGGGAAAAACTGCATATTCACATGAAAAAGTGATATCTTCATTTTTCTGTAAACAAAGTGAGATTAAAATGAACCATACATCTAAATATAAAAGCTATATTTATTTAAATATACTTATATTTATATAATTAAATTATATAATTTATATATAAATTGTATTATTAAATAAATAAGTATTTATATAAAATATTTTCACTATAAAAGCTTACTTCTTCAACCATAAAGAAAGCAGTTTTTTCCTTTGCTTGGAAAGGAAATCATTAACAACCAAGTAAATAAAAACTAAAGAAATAAATTTGTCTTCATCAAAATTACAATTTTCCTGTGCTTAAAAAATACTATTAATGGATTCATATCTGGGTCTTCGATTCGATTCCACTGAGTGGAGAGTGTGATATGACTTTCTCACGTACTATTGTGCCTCACATTTGACCATGTCCCCTGGAGGGGGAGACCTGGTGGCACTCAGAGGAAGGACAGCAGGTAGCCAAGAAGAGACTTGATACCCTATGAGAATATATAGGGGGAGGTAATCCCCCTCAGGAACAGTCATAGGGGAGGGGAATAATGGGAAAATGGGGGGGGGGAGGAATGGGAAGATACAAGGGATGGGATAAACATTGAGATGTAACAAGAATAAATTAATTTAAAAAATTAAATTAAAAACACTAAAAAAAATACTATTAATAAGTAAATAGGTAAGTCACGGGTTATGAAATTTTTATAAGAGAACCTTAGCAAAAAGATAGTATTAAATATATTAAAAAGTAAAAATTAAAAAACAGACTAATAATCTAACAAAATAATGAGCCAAATATGTGAACAGACATATACACATACACAAACACATGCACGCACAGACACAGAACCAGCAGGTGTGAGTCAGGGCTCTAGAGCACTGACTATCAAAAAAGTATGAACCCAAGCCACAGAGAAGACACAAAGGCTAAAGTAAAAAGAACACATCAGACACCAAAGACAGGGACGCTGGCAAACACACACAGCTGGGCTCCTGTGACAAAACCACATGAGCAAGATGGTTCATGAGAGCACTGGGCATGTGCTTTCAGAGGGTTAGTCCTGATGGCACAGCAGAAACTACTCAGAGCCCACACATTGACCCAGTGGCGGGAGGCAGAGAGTACACTGGGAATGCCATGAGGCTTTTAGAACATCAAAGCTGCCCCCCGCTGCCACCCCCACCCCAGTGACACACACCTTCAGCCAAGTCATACCTCCTAAAGCTCCCCAAACAACCACCAACTGGGTATTGGGTATTGAAATGCCTGAAACTTAGGTGGGCATTTCATTCCAAGGACCATCTTCTGTACCTTGCTCTAGGGAGTGTCAAACAATATAAGGTTGGAAAGCTAGTCGTTTCTTTTGTAGCAAACCATACAACTACTTATGACCCACAAGTTCAATTTCTACGTATTACCTTTAAAAATAGAAACATAGCCACAAAATGTCTCCCATGATAAAGTTCCTAGCAGTTTTGGTTAAAACATTCCAAATTTGGAAATAAATACCATATTTTTCAGACCAACAGATGCACCTGACCATAAGATGCACCAACTTTTTAGAGCAGAAAGACAGTAAAAACAGCAATCAAACCATAAGGTGTACCCTAATTTCCTCCCCACTTTTGGGGGGAAAGTGCATCTTATGGTCCAAAAATATAGTATTCAGCAACATGACAATAAAATGTGGCAGGTATTTAATTTACACATCATAAGTACTGTATGTATTTATTTAACATAAATATGGTTGCATATTTAACATATATATTTAAATATATAAATAAAAATTAGTAAGCCAACAAAATAATGGCAGTTGAAATATAACCTAATATAAACAGAACTAATATATATCAGATATCAGACTCTTATAGACATGGCTAACACCTGCATGTTAGATGCATATGAAGTCTACTGCTGACCTCCAGCCCCAGCCCCAGCCCCAGGTAGGAGTCATCCTAGATGCTGTGAGGGAGTTTTCAGAGGGATCTGTACAGAATTTCGTGTGGGTGATGACTGTATGTGTCAAAAGTCATTAAGCTCAGCACTTAGACATCCTAACACTATGCATATGTAAGTTGTGTTGATTGTAAAGGGGGAGTCCACAGAGTGAATGAGAGAATTGTGTCTATGTGGGGAGAGTAGAACTGGTGAAATACTGCTGTTTTCTTAAAAACCTAATAAACGAGGAGCACTTCCCAACAAGCCGATATTTCTTGGTTTCTGATCTTTCTTTCTTTTTTTTTTTTTTTTTTTTTTTTTACATCATTGCATGTTGCATTTTCAGGGCCTTGGGAGAAGTTCAGTCGGCAATTAACCAGATCATAAAAGCAAAATTGTTCACCAAAACACTGTCCTTTTAAAATCCATTATTCCCTGCAGGGCTTAATTTAATCTCTTAGCACAAGCTTTTAGCAGTAGGCTCAGCATTTGTGAATGACATATGGTATAATAAAAAACAAGGTGAAATGGACAAATAAATAGCACATTTTAAAAAAATCTAAGTGCACTAGAAAGATGAGCGGCCAGATGCTTGCAAACTCTTCAGGTTCAGTACCCAGCTTAAAGACATCTGAGAATTTAAGAAAAAAAAAAAAAAATCAAGTCTCTGTCGATAAACTTTTCTAAGAACATAGACCATGCTGAGAGAGAAATCTAGTAACAGAATCCCATCGTGATGTGAGTTTGTGAAAAGACTCATGAACTTAAACACGATCTTTGCTGCTAAGCAGCACATCAGCCACTCTGCTCTCCAAGGATGGCATTTCAGATGATGCACTGTGTGACATATGTAAGCTATCTGACGATATCACGTTATCGTGAACATCTTTCATTCACAGAAAGCTGAAACTTCCTAGGACTCAAGCATCACCTCAACTATAGAGTAGTTTGCCAAAAATTCACCTATGTGGGTTGTTTTATGATCCCACTCCCATGCTTATGATGGTCTGAGCTACCCCCTCGGGCACATAAGAGAGTTCTTCCCACGTCGGCTGGCGCAGGCCTATGCTACACGTAGTAGCTAGGATCCTTAGTGACTACGCATTAAGTGCCCTCTGCATTCAAAGTCACAGTGGTAAGCAGAAATGACTGCCTACTATATGTTCCCCTGCCACATGTCCTAGTGGCCCTGGGCCCTGGTAGGTAAACAATATAGAGGTGGCATCCTAGCTGAAGTATTGGCCGTTAGTGAAGACCGCAAGTGGTGAGGCATCCAGCCCTGTGGACTGGAGAGCTACAGGTGCTCAGCCTCTCCAATGTGTAGACAACTGTTGTTAGACTGCCCAGACCTTCCTGTGTAAGCCAATCTAGGGAACACTTTTGTTTGTTGGTTTTTTGGTTTTGTTGTTGTTGATGATGTTGATGATGATTTTCAAGACAGGGTCTCTCTGTGTAGCTCTAGCTGTCCTAGAACTCACTTTGTTGGCCAGGCTGGCCTTGAACTCACAGAGATCCACCTGTCTCTGTCTCCCAAGTGCTTAGATTAAAGGTGTGCACCACCACTACCTGGGGAGAAGCCCTTTTATAATACAGAAACGTTCTATTATTATGTTCCTCTATAGACCCTGCCTTACTTCTTCTTACTACAGCTATGTGCATGTTAGCTGAGGTGAGCATCAGAGCAGACAAGTCGGCTGGAGCCTAGGGCTGTGACATACAGTGACAATATGTCAACATACAAACATACAGTTGTTGTCTTAGAGTGGCTTGCGCACTCCCCCATCCTACATGGCTGATACCGGACCATTATGCTACAACCAGAATCAAGGAAAGTGGGGCGAAGAACTCCTGTGAACACGAAAAGGCTGTGGCAGATGGAAGTGGCTATGTCAGAAAGGAAAACTCTGAAGTTCAAGGAGGACAGGAGACAAAGCACAGTGACAGGCACAGTGGCAGGCACAGTGACAGGCACAGTGACAGGCTAGCTGCAAGTGACCCTGGCTTTACTCCTCTCAGCTGTTCCAGCACAGCTGAACCCCAACACTAGAGTCAGGAGTTAGTAGAAATACAGAAAGTGATTGAGGAAAGTCTGATTGCAGTCAGAGAAGGTGGGGCACTGAGCTAGCAGATTTTCACCCCAGCGTCGGGCTCCTGGATCTTTACTGGTAAACTCAAACAATTGGGATTTTTATTCTTTATAACAACAAGAAGGAACAGGAGAGAAGGAAAACCGGGGAGCCACTTGATCTGGCAAGACTGAGATGGTGCTTCAGACTCCCAGTGAGATTCCCCATGATATGTGTGTGGCATGGACAGGCATCTAAGACTCTCATGTGTCCCAGTGAGACTGTGGGTGCCAACCAAAGAGTTCACAGTCAGGTCTCAGAGGAGTGGCAGGAAGATGACACGTCAAGGGTTGTGAGCACACATGACACAAACATTTAACAAAGGCAGATCAAAGTCTCCACACCACAGAAATAGGTTCACAGCAGTGCAGCTCAACAGAAGCCACCTATGGCATCCAGACATCCCTGCCTCCCCACTGGCACAAGCATGCCTCAGCTCCTCCTATACTCAGCTGCCATCTTGGTAAGAGGAGATAAAGAACAGAATTCTCAAAATGGTCTTACAAGACAGATAAAAATCCACAGTGGCTACATCTACCTCTGGGAAGGTGGTTCAAAACCAAGTGACAAATTTGCATACTTAACCTTTATCCAAATTCCTGTGAAATAAAACATATAGTCATAGTTGCTAATGCACTTGCCATACAACTATGGGGACATGAGTTCAGATCCCCAGCACCCACGATGAAAGCTGAGCCTGACATCCTGGTTGAGTGCACACCTACAATCCCAGTATTAATGCCTGCCTCTTATTTATAGCTGTAAAGAACTAAACAACATCCTCTTTGCAATACCCACATTCATTTTCTGCCTCAGATCTAAAATAATTCCCACAGGGTAATGACTGTGGGCTCAATGCATTGCAAACAGTGCCAGAACCCCAAACAAGATGTGACTGTCATGGTCTCCGATGCCCCCCATATTCTCTCATCATTAGGCATTTGATGAACCAAGCTGCACTTTATTATATTCTAATTATTCTCATTCTTAACAGCCCTCTGCATCCGTTCTCAATTGGAATTTCAGAAGTTAAAAGGAACTCCTTGCTTCACTTTCACAGTAGGCAACTGCCATACCCAGTAGGTAGTTAATGAAGTTTCCTTGGCTCTTTTGAAATACGTATCTGTACTCATCTTTAGCAGCCTGTTATGAAAACTTCCATAATTAAGACTAAGTACAGAATGGGAATAAATAGCACATGCCCCGTGAGATGGAAGTCTGTAGTGTCTTCTGTCAGTTTTGAGCTAATCTGCAGCATTCTAACCAATTCACCACAGAGCTCCTTCCAGGTGTGGGGGTCTGCAGTGTTCCTGTAATTTCTCTTCCCTTAGGCCCTCGTTCATAATGAGTTGTGTGACTGCATTATTGATACTCCCTGCTCTGGGACAGAGCATACTTGGAGCAATCATAACATTGCTATGGAAAGCAGAGATGACATTAGACACAGTTGGAAATATAATGGAGAGCGAAACAGGGCATGTGTAAACCTGAAAGCACAAAGGAGCTACTTGGGGGAGGTCAAGGAATACCGGGGGTAATAGCATAGAGAGAAGAGAGTGAAGATAGTTTAGAAGTGCCAGGATGATACTCAGCTCTGCATATACTAATTGAAAATTTTAATTAGAATAAAAATAACAAATAAAGAAGTAAATGGAAAGATAATAATAATTACAATAACAACTGGCGCCCAGTGAGGGTAATACAGACTAGCTGCTTGTTTTCTTTTGATAAGATGCACTATCATGTTCTTGTTGGTTCTTCAATAAAACTGTGCTTTCCTCTTAGTACCTGGTTGATTCTGAAAGGGGAAGATTACTAGCATGCTTAAGATAGTATGAGAAGCGTTTTGTGTTTCTTTAAGGCAGTCACAGAAGCTTGGTTTGAAGTCAAGCATCTCTCAGTGGTCCATAAAGACTGAACATTCCATGAAGCACCTCCAGCTGGATCAGGGACCCAGTGAATGTGTTTATCCACATGACTGATATGCACTGATTTGCTGTAGAACCGTCACTGGGACAAGGCACCCCAGGCATTACACATTTGATATAACTGATGCCATCCTAAATTGTATGCCACACAGCCAGGACACGAGCCATGGGAACTACAAACAAGGTACACTTGTTTTCTTTTCCTTCTTTTTAAATTGTGTTTGGTATGTGTGAGTGCTATGTTACAGGTGTGCAAGTGTGTTCACGTGTGTAGACTACAGAATAACTTCTGGTCATTCCTTTTCTTTCTTTCTTTCTTTCTTTCTTTCTTTCTTTTTTAAGTTTACTGTTTGTATGTGTGTATCCACATGTGCATGCCATGGTATGCATGTGGAAGTCAGAGGAAAACCTGCAGGAATCACTTCTCCCCTTCCACCATCTGTATTTCTAGGATCGCGTTCTAATCATCATGCTTGGTGACTTACTACTGACTCCAGGTAGCCCATCTTAGTAAGCCCCAAGCCATTCTTAGTGGCTGCGTGCTGCACCTCTGTAGCCCCATGCTTGCTTACCTATGCTCAGTAGCTCCATCTATGTTTTGAGGCAGGGTTGCTTACAGGATTGGAGTTCATGGGGCAGGCTAGGCTGGCTGGACACTGGGCTCTAGTGATCTGCCTTTCTCGACTTTACCAACGTTGGGATTATAAGCATTTGCCAGTGTTATTGTTGCTGTTGCTGTGTGTTTTTATCTGTGCATGGTGCATGCATGGGCCTTGAGTGGGTGCCGTGGTACACATGTGGAGATCAGAGGACAATTTTGTGGATTCGCTTCTCCACATATGCCTTTGCATGAGTTCTGGGGATCACTCTCCAGTTGACAAGCAGCCCCCATCAAGAGGTTTTGTCCTGTATTTTTTTTTTTTATGTGAGTAGTTGTTATGCATTGATTTTCTTTGAACTAAAACATGCCCTCCAGAAATGAATGAGGAAGCCCCTGAGACTAGGGCAGGAAATAACTCACAAGTAACAATAAGTTTCTTAGTTAATAGGACTCACAAGGCCTTTCCCTAAGATGATGGAAGCAGGAATAGGCTCCCTGGGAAGAGGAGACTCTCCCACCACAAGCAAGCTCCCTGCAAGTCACACAAAGGACTACGAGGGTGCAGCTACCATGAATTGTCACCATGCTGGGGTGGCCCTTTGGCAGTACAGCTGCAGTATTTAGATCATGTCTGCATTGCTAAGCAACCGCTCATATATATTCCAATAAGTAACCCCAGTAAATGCATTAGTTTGCTAAATCAGACTCTGGTAAAAACATTCCTTCATTCTGCTCTTGGTGTCCTATCTGGAGTGAGTGCAACTTTTCACTTCTCCCAGTCACACAGTGGTGCCAGGATTGAACCTAGGTCCTCAGGCTTGCAAGGTAAGCACTTTGTTGACAACATTTCCAGCCTTGTTTCCCTTTTTTTAAAAAAAAGTTTTTAAACATTTTACTTATTATTTTTATGCATATGGGTGGTTTGCCTGCTTATGTGTCTGTGTACTGCATGCAGACAATACTCACAGAGGCCAGGGTCAAGCTGCAGACCCCCTAGGATTAAAATTATAGATGGTTGTGAGCCACCATGTGGGTGCTGGGAATTGAACCTTGGTCTTCTGGGAGAGCAGCCAGGTTCTTTTAATGGCTCAGCCATCCCCCTAGATTTCTCTCTCTCTCTCTCTCTCTCTCTCTCTCTCTCTCTCTCTCTCTCTCTCTCTCTCTCTCTCTCTCTCTCTCTCTCTCTTTTATTAAGTATAAGTCCTGGGTATTTTGTTTTTTCAACAGAAAATGTGCTATAGTGATGCTTATGCGAAAAGTATTGTCTAACTGCAGGTCACATGGGTCGGTAATTTTTACATCACAGATCCACAGCCTCTTCAAGATGTAAGTTCTTAAAAAAGAAAAATATCATGCTAACAATTAAATAAAAGAATTACTATTATACTCATATTTAAGTAAATTGCACCTTTCAAGGGTTGTATTTTGACTTTTATGATGTAGATTTCAATGCATTAATTTTTTAATGCCAATATTCTCTGAAGCTGGTAAATACTCTTCAAACCCCCTCCTTTGACTGTACCAACTGCCCTGTGTTCTGGCCTCAGCCTGAGAGTCTGATGTCTCCAGTTGAAGCTCATCTCCAAACACGTAAGGACAGAGTGATGAGTAAAATCGTGTGCATCTGGGATTTGCTAAACTGATCTGAGAACGGCTAGGAGTGGGGAGTAGATGGACCAGAAGGGACAGAAATGAGCTCTGACGAGTCAGATGCTGGTGCTGGGGGAGGAAGAAACATTTGCTGATATGTTTGAGAGCTTCCACAGACATATTTTTATAGATTAGAACTAAAAATAAATACATAAAATGGTCCTTCTCAAGGTGGTTTGCTAAAGATAAGAGGATTTCTCTCGTTCAATTTTAAGTGAAATCGTCCTACCCCCACATGAATGTAATAAACACTGACCCTTTCGTGTCCAGCTGGAACCTGGCTAAGAGCTGTGCAGTGCAAAATTAATGCCAGGCTGCAAACTCTTCGGCAGATAGACAAAGGAGCAGCTAAGTCTCTTGCATCTACGAAAAATGCAAACATGTGTGGAAGGATGTCTCATCCTGCTGCCTGGCTTTATGATGGAAACCAGGTGGAAAATAATGAGCAAGTGAGCCCTACTCTCCACATGGGGCTCAGCAGCAAAGAGAGCCACGGTTGTCCCCTCGTAATAGCAGGAAGCCATGGTAGACCAGCCTTGAGGTCACAGCTGGGCTCAGCAGTTAAAGTAATGAGGATGAATCTCCCCCAAACACAAAACCATGAAATCCTCAACTTTGAGATTAGCAAATACCTCCACAGGAGTGAAGACAAATCTGACTCTGCAGCAGTGAAGGCAACTTCACTCCACAGCAGTGAGGATGAGCTCACTCCACAGCAGCGAAGGCGACTCACACCACAGCAGTGAGGACGAGCTCTCTCCACAGTAGTAAAGGCAACTCACACCACAACAGTGAGGATGAGCTCACTCCACAGCAGCGAAGGCGACTCACACCACAGCAGTGAGGATGAGCTCACTCCATAGCAGCGAAGGCGACTCACACCACAACAGTGAGGATGAGCTCACTCCACAGCAGCGAAGGCGACTCACACCACAGCAGTGAAGACGAGCTCACTCCACAGCAGTGAGGACGAGCTCACTCCACAGCAGCGAAGGCGACTCACACCACAGCAGTGAGGACAAGCTCACTCCACAGCACAGTGGGAAGGAATCAATGACCAGATATGATGAGCAAGAATGATCCTTGGGGTCCTGTTGCCTGGAGTCCCACCTTCGGAACAGAAGGCAGCACTTCCAGTGCCTGCTAAGGTGGTGCCCAAAGCAGTCAGCAACTGCCAAGGTCCAGGAAAGGAAAATAGGACTGAACAAACCATTGCCAGCCACCATGTGCCCAAGTGAAACTTTGAATCCTTCCCACTATGCTCACACTATAATCTACAGCTCAAAGAAAACTGCAAGGAAAAAGTCAAAAGTGTTCAGATTTGAGGTTCTGCAACAGGTCATTACAAAAACGGTACACACAGAGGTTACACAGACCAGTGAGAAACGTTGAAAGGCAAATATGTTCTACTCTGACTGAGCTTACATGTTTATCCTAACTGCAACACAACAACTAAGGAAAATAAATATTTACACACACTAGGTGCTACACACAGACTGTTAGCTTGACATGAAGACTCTCTAAGAGCACTTCCTGATAGTAGACAGTAAATTATGGATAAATTCTGCGGAAGATAAGTAATTCTGAATTATTTAAATTTACTTATAGAAAATAATAATGGATGCAAATATTACTTTATAACAATTAAATGTTTGAGCTTTTGACTATTTTTTTTACTTTAGGCAAGTTTTCCTTAAGACAAACATGAAGAACTTTAGACAGACTATTACAAGGCCCCATGGAGGGCCAAGAGCTTTCTACTTACCTGGGACAGCAGGGTCAGCTCATGGTGACACGTGACAGCGTTCCGGTTGGCTTCCATAAAATATCTCTGCGTGCGCCTCCGCTCCCGCTCCAGTTTCCTCTCCAAGGCCAGCTGGGATGTGGCTAAGTTGTCTAAATACTTCATCATGACATCTGACACCAGGGAACAAACTTCTACAATATCTGGACGCGCTTCCGCATCAGGAGTGAGGCACCTAAGAGAAGACACGGTAACTGTAACAGAGGTCCTTCATTGATGGGATGGCATGGGGGTGGGGGAGGTCAAGTTTAGTTCAACTGCTTGTGCATCATGGAATCTGCACCCAAGAGCAGCTGGGACAAGAAGAGCATCAGATAGAGCTCTGAATCCAGCACTTCTCAAAAGACATCTGAACCCCGGGGAAGGAGGGCAGCTGGAGGGATTTGCACTGGAGCTCAGAGGCCAGGCTTGTAGGCAGGCCTCTTCTCCCAGTGAAGGAAGGGGCCATCTTCGCCTGTATGTTTGACTGCCTTCTAAATCAGCCCAGCTCACTAGTGAGATATATATAATGTCAAAAGTAAAATCCCAGCACTTAGGAGCCTGAGTCAGGAAGAGCATGAGTTTGAGGCCAACCTGGGTTACAGTATCTTTAAAAGGAAACAAAAATGTTATTTTAATATATTTTTAATTTTTTAAAATTATAGCTTATTTTGGCATACAAAAGAACAGTTTACAACCTGAGAGAATCTGAGCTAAAAATGAAAAGCTGGTGTGTAAAAGTTGATGAAATATGAGAGAGGGAACATTTGACCTTCCTTGTAATTAGCTATTAGCACCATCATTAATTTTAAGGCCACCAGAGTTGTGGACACTCAATGTGTCTGATAAATTTCATTTCACTAGGTCTTGTTGATGAGGGTCTTATGCTAATAATCTGCGTTTTGTTTCTGACTTAAGTTGGGATACGCTGTTACAAACAGTCTTCATTGGAATATGTCTACATTGTCGTACATTTTTCTTAAGAAGTTTTGCTTAAGTAACTTGACCCATTAAGTGCTTAGGTCTCTGTGGTTTTGGAGGCAGGGAGCATCATCAGACATACGGAAGTGAGTGCCATTCACATCCGTCTAGGTCAGTCAGAAGGCTGTTTGCACAGCCGTGGAGTCTACCAGCAAGACCACTGCACTGTCTGCATTTCAGTTAATAAACTACTGCGTGATGAGATTTTAATGTTCTAATTCATCACTACACTGCAAGCTTCTTAAGAGGAAAGCCTATGCCTGTCTCTTCACAATGACCTTAGCATTTAAGATGGAATCTGGCTTCTGAGGAGACCTGGGTAAATGAGCAACTGAATCCATGAATAAGTGAACACCGCCTATCACCTAAAGAATTCACCCATCCTTAACCAAGATGCCTGGACATAGGCTTTGGGACTTCCAGGAAAACACTAGCAACTGGTTTTGTGTAGCTCTGTTGCTCACCGGAATATTTCAGACACCTTCTTCGGGGACACATGCATGCTAATGTCTGGCATGTGGTACTCTCCAAAGATTCTCTAACCAAACAAGCACAAAATGATGTTTGGGGGGCGGGGAATTGAATATGCCTTTCATTCAGTAGCTTTTTGCTCCAGTCAGAGACAAGATGGAAAACAGTGCAAGGGATAGTGTTGAAATATCCTCACTTCAGAGCTGAAGGCAAGGTGAGCCTGCAAGCATTCCCTTGTTTTTAGAGCTCACGACGGGCTTGGCTCTCTAATCACCACGTCTGCTTGGAAACAAAACACCAGACAGCTTCTGCAGCCAGGCACTGAGCAAACCTCACAGGTTGGGAATAGTGGAAAAGAAAAGGGAAAGAAAGAAAGGCAGGAAAGGAAGCCGCCGCACTGCTGCCTCCACAGCGCCACCGCGCGCTGATAGTAAAAATAGCAACGCTGCTGCTCCAGACTCCTCAGGGTGGCTCCAGGGGTTGCTTCATTATTCTCCCAATTTAAAAGATTGCTTAGGAAAGAAAAGTTTCAAGGATAAGACGTGTGAATACACCATGTAACCAGGAATAGGGGAAGACTACATGTTAGGAATGCACTTATTATGGGCTGTGCTTGACAAGAATGTGCAAAGTAAACGTGCTTGGAAACTCCAGAAACGAGGTGTGTATGACTGGAAATACCGCGGAGTTTAAGAATGACTATACGAGTTACTGCTGGCCTGTAATTCCAGCAGTCAGGAGGCTGAGAATGGAGGATAATGAGCCCCAGGCTAGCCTAGCTTAAATAGCAGGATCCTATCTTAAAAAAAGAAAAAAATCAGGTTCGGAGGTTGTTTTGTATTCCAAGGCTCTGACAAGTTGCTGCCAACTGGCTCTGAACCTAATAACTTGCTGAGTCATTGAAGATTATTAAGAACTCAGTTTTTATATAACATTGCACCCATATTTTTTAAAAACTGAGAGACTAAGGAAATGGGAAATCAGAAATTGTTCTTCTGAACTTAGTTTTCCAACACTAAAACTTCAAAGCAAATTAAATAAATATACAGTGCATTTAATTCACAATAAATTTTGGCTTGAAGTTTTCTAAAGAAAAAACTTTCTTCTTGGTAACTTGCTATCCTTCCCCTGAGTGCCGCCAGGCCTCCCCATCCAGGGGACATGGTCAGAAAAGGGGCACCAGAGTTCGTGTGAGAGTCAGATCTCACTCTCCACTCAACAGTGGAGAATATCATGTTCTTCGGCTAGGTCTTGGTAGGGGTTCGAAGCTTACTGCATATATTCTCCTTGGCTGGTGCCTTAGTTTGAGGAGGACCCCAGAACCCAGATCTGCCTGTTCTAAGAGCATATATAAAGGGAGGAGGTCTCCCTCAATCACAGACATAGGGGAGGGGAGAAGGGGGGAGGTAGGAGGGAGGGAAGAATGGGAGGAAACAGGGGAAGGGCTAACAACCGAGATGTAATGTGAATAAATTAATAAAATTTAAAAATAAATAAATAAATAAATAAATAAAACTTTCTTAATGCAAGTGGAGATAATTAGGGAATCTTAAATAACGTTAAATTAAAATAATGTCTGTTATAGCACACCCTGGCAGTCAGCTGTATAGTTAAACTGCCAGGTCTAACTTATTGTCATCTCTTAGTATTTTAAATTACAAACACCTTGAAAAGCATTTCATCAGGGCCTTCAGAGATGGATCAGTGGATTAGGCACTTGTCCACAGAGGGGTGAGGACCAGAGTTTGAATTCCAAGAACCCCTATGAATATGAAAGCCGCACCCAGAGAGAAATTGAACAACTAGACTACCTAACTGCTGACCTCTGCTTTCAACTGAGAGACTCAGCCTCAACAAACAAGGTAAAGAATGGTCAAGAAAGGCATCAAGCATCAACATTGGCCTACAGACACATGTGCACACACATATGTGTGAACATGTATACAAACATACATACATACATGCACATCACACACTCATATACATGCAAAACAACAGCAACAAATCATTTTGTCCGAGTCACTGATCAGTATCATTCATCCTTTAAAACATCATGATGGCAGTGAACTCAGAACTTACAATGAAGCATCTCCCTGTGCCCCCACTGCCCCCACAAGCTTCCTCCAGGCAGCCATTGTTAATCTTGGGGTGTTCTTGATGGTGGCCTGTCCTTATGTTGCTGGTAACATTTACCCTTTTCCTGGTCTTGCTTCCATGTCTCAAAGGTGTAACTGAATAAATCCAACTCTTCGTATCTCCAAAATCAGTCCCCTTCTCCAGCTAATCGAAGTGGTTTTAGCCCTCTTAGCACCATACCCACAATGTGTAGTCCACAGTGCAAGCAAGATTTCCCCACCCGCCTACACCTCTCCATCAACATCACCATTAGCTCTCATATAAAATGAATCTCCTTTTCCTCCCTCTTCCTTACCCTCTGTCTGTTCCTCATGAGCCCACCAACATGAGAGTTGCTAAGGAAGATGCTGTCACTATGAGCCCCTCTGCTTGTCATCCTTAGTTCCACCAAATGATGAAACATTGAACCCTTGACCAGCATCTTCAGTACATAGAGGTCTGCTAGGACCAAGATATTCTATAGAGTCGGAGGCTCATAAGATTAGGTCAGTGTTAGATAAACATGGAAAAGATTTAAAAGAATGATTCTACAAATAGATGAAGTATTAACCAGCAAAGAGCAATGGACTTGCAAAAGTAACCAAAGGGCCAGGGGAATGGCCACTCTAGAATGCCAACAGCAATTCACTGGAGGTGGTGATATATGCAGGGTAGACATGAAGCCAGACTTTCAGAGTCCTTGCAAAGGCAGAAACTTGCCCATCTGGGGCAATGCTAGAACTTTTAACGTCAAAAAAAAAAAAAAAAAAAAAAAAAAAAAAAAAAAAGATTCGGTTCAGCTTGGTGGAGCAGAGAAATAATGTTGGCCCCATGCAAGTACTAAGATGTCCTTGGCAATAACTTATCAGCCGTGACTTCCAAGAACCAGTGTTGACTGAAGGTCTGGTCTGTGCCAGGCGCTCTTCTGCAATAGCCAGGTCAAAACCAAGGTAAAAAGTATCTGCTCTTAAGTTTCTTTGTGGAGGAAAGACATCAACAAGCAAGCATGAGTGTGCCTGAGTGTGATATTTTAGGGGCATTAGTTACTTTTTTGTTGCTGTCACCAAATATTAATACCTGACCAAAAGCAACGTAGAGAATGAAGGGAGGGCTCATTTGGTCCTGCTTGAAGGCAGCCCATCATCTGCACGGTAAAACAGCACAGTGACAGGAAACATAAGTGGCTCCTAGTCCAGTACCTGGCAAGGCTTTGCATTCCTTCCTGGAGCTGCAAGAGCTGGGCATTTTGGCATTTTCATCCACACTCCAGTTTTTAAAACTCTTCCCACTGAGCTCTGCTTATGGCACTCGGGGCCTTCTTTACCTCATGGCTCCAAACTCTTCCATGTTTGCTCCACAAATCAGTCACACAAAGCTCTACAAACAGTGCGCTCAGGCTTCCCACAGCAAGAGTGGTGTCACTCTCAGTACCAACTCTGTGTATTATTTTTTTTCCCGTGGTGTCACAACCAAGTTACCAGACAAAGCCAGGCAAGGAAAAAGGGGTTGTTTGGGCTCATCACTGAAGAGGGGACACAGTCCACCATGAGAGGGCAGACAGCATGAAGACAGGAGTGTGGTATGACTACACACACTGTGTAAGGAGAGAAACTATTGGTGCTCAGCCCCCTTTCTTTCTCTTCAGTTAGGGATAGCATCTCATTTGCCCAAAGTCAGGGTGGGTCAGCTCTCATTAGCTCAAACTTTCCGGGCATTCTTCCACAGATATACCTAACAGTATGCCCCTAATTTTATTCCAAACCCATGTAGCTTGACAACAAGGGTTAATAGTCATAGAATGACTGACACCAAGATTTTATGAAGTGAGCTGGAGTGCACTGAGGCAGAAGAGCGGTCAGAGTTGGTTTCCTGGTCTGAGATGTTTCTGTGGTAATCTAAGGGAGGTGAAGGCAAGAACTATGCAAATGTCTGAAAGGATCAGTGGGGGCGGGGGGTGATGAGGGGAGTAGCTGAAATCTCGACAGCAGCAAGCAGGATGGATCTGAGTCTGAGGCATTCAAGGAGGGTTCCTGCAGTCAGGAGGAATACGTCAGCCCTCTGGGAGTACAGGGCAAGGACCTTTATTAAACTCCTGCAATTGTAATGAGGAGAGCCTCTCATTTTCATTTGAGAACTTAGTATAAAATACAGTATTGCAAACTTTTAAAAATAACTGTAGTTTTATCACTGAGCACATAGTTCTTTTTAGCTTATTATTTTTTTCTGTATGCATACTTCATAAAAATTGGTTTTCATAGTTTTTGTTTTGCTTGGTTTTACATCACATACATTTTTCATGTTGACATAAAGTCTTGTAGATAGGCCTAATGGCTGTACAACATCTCACGTTCCTCTTGGATGTCTCAGTGGTTTTCAAAGAACCACTATTACTAACGATGTTTAAGCACCCTGCTAGGTTTGGATTACCTGGAGAGATTTTCATAAGCATTTACCTATAGGTAATGAATATAGAGAGGAATGAGGAATTTTATGATGGCTGCTAAATGTTATAATGTGAGACTATTTACCTGCTAATGGTATCTGTCACTTTTTCAGAGTAGATGCCTTCTGGCACTGGTTCATACACAGCCTCCACTATCTGCAAGAAAAACAGGAAACAGTGAGAGTGTCAAAGGACCACGGTTTCTATGGGCAGCCATCCGTGGCTACAATATGGATTGATAATAAATTAATATAACCGCACATACAAGTTTTAATCAGGAATTTTCATTCATGCCAAGAAATGAAAACTAATGCTGATTAGACAGTTCTAGAATTGAGAATCATCTTTTCTAAGCTAAGGTAAAGCTAACCTTGGGCTCATGGTAAAGTGATACATGGGACAATATAATATGGTGGCATGTGGGCCTAGGGTAGGGGCTGGGGATGCAGCATAAGGGGAAAGCAGCTGCCTAGCATGTGCTAGGACCTCGGTTCCAACTCTGCCACCATAAAGAATCAGCAATGAGGAGTTTGTTTTCTTAATGTTATATGACAAATGACCATAGTCAAGTAGAAGTGATTTGAAGTGTTGTAGATGTTTAGATGAGAGGAGATGAGATAGATTGGGTCACGTAGGAAATCAAACAATGCATGCTTTTAACTGATAGTGGTATAAGTCACAAGGGTTAGGGGAAGACAGGATGTGGCTCTTAGCAACAGGAGGCCCTTTTGTTTGCAGTGGCCTACTTTAGTCGCCAAGGAGAGCATGTTGGTGCTACAGAAGGGAGGACTCAAAGTCGCCATCTGATAGAGGATGCAGCCAGCAGCCCAGACATCAGCCTTCTCTCCATACGGCTCACTCTTCAGGACCTCTGGGCTGAAACACATAAGGGATGTTAATGCATACTGAGGAAGGGAAATAAATCAGTCACCGCTGGAAGAAGACCAGTGTTCAAGCTGGTGGTGTTGATACAAAAAAACAAGTAACTGGACATGAAAATGACTCCTAATGACTTTGCACTATACTCATAATTCTCTCAACCCTTCTCAGTGAAGCATCTCCTTACAGAGGACAGCAAATAACACAGAGACCCTCAACAATTCAGTCTACAGATTGTAAGAGAGTGTGGGGTATTCAGTCCTAAGTGAAAAATACATATTGCAGTCCTTTCCCCATGAGGCACAGGGATTTTCACAGAAGAGGTGGCAGAAAGAGTGTAAGAACCGAAGATGGCAGCACCAATTGTACACTGTGTCTGATTAGCATGAAAACCAGGACTACCCAGCAACCTAAAGACCAAACTGAGAACTACAAAACACCAGTGCTATTGATTCCAAGGTGAGAGGGATCCACATTGTGTGGGGCATGAGTAGGCCCGACCCTTGACCACCCAGCTAAACCACAGAAAAATCCTGGGGACAGCCTACATCAGCCACCATCTTGGGAAGGGCTGTGGGATATCCAGTGCAGTTTCAGGCTGTCACTGCCCATCTACTTCTTGCGGGGTCTGGGACAGGGAGCGGACAGGCAGAGTTGAATCCCAGCACCGGACACAATCCACATTAGCTGCCTCCTGAGAAATAGTGTGGGGCACCCAACCAACTTTGAGCTCTGATCACTCTCAGCGTCCCTAGCTGCTTGCCAGCCTAATCCAGCTGGGTTACAGAGAAGATAAGCAGAGCACTGCCATCTCGAGAGGGCCTGTGGAGCATCTGAGCAGCTTGGAGTTCCGAATTCTCACAGCTTTCCCAGCTGCTTGCCAGCTGGGCCCATCTGTAACATGGAGCATACTGTGAGAGCTGAATCCAGGTGCCAGCCACAACTGACAATAGCCACCATCCTATGAGCAATTTGGGGCCTTGGTATTTCTCTGACCAACCGCCTGGAGCATACTACATACACAAAGAAAAAACGCTGAGCAGAGACCTGTATGGGCCACAATCCACATTAGCTGCTATCCTGTGAGCAACTTCAGGCCTGGGTCAATCTGTGCCTGCCCGTATAAAGCATACTGCTCTGACACAGCTAAGACACAAAGCAAACAGGCTGAGCAGAGATCTGCTCCGGGCACAATCCTCATTAGCTGCTACCCTGTTAGCAGCTTCTGGCTCTGATTTCACCCAGCCACCTACAGATCATTGGCCTGAACCATCTAGGTCACAGAGCAGACACCCAGAGCAGAGACCTGTGCAGGCCACACCCCACATTAGCTGCTGTTCCTTGAGCAGCTTTGAGCTCTAATTCTCTCTGCCCAACCAGGGCACAGAACAGATAAACAGCCCTGTCATATCAAGAAGGCCTGGATAACACACCAGGAGCTTTGGGCTCTGGTCCTCCTCAGACCCCCAGCTGCTTACCAGCCTGATCCATCTGAGATACAGACCAGATAGACAGAGCTGAGTATGGCGCAGACCAAGACTCACATTTGCTGCCATTTCAAAAAGGTTTGTGGGGGCACCTGAGCAGCTTCAAGCTTGAACCTCTTATAGTCCCCCAGCTGCTTAATGGCCTATCTGGAATACAGAGCAGATAGATAGAGCCCTGCCATTTCAAAAAGGACTGAGAAACTTTTGGCTTGGAAATCTATCAGCAAACTCCTCTCCTACCTGGGATACAGACAGGGAACCCCACTGAGCTGAGCTGGATGCAGGCTCTAACACACACTGTTCCAACATCCTGAGGAGGCCTCTGGGGAGTCATAGCAAACAACCATTGGCTTGGAGCTCTCTTTACTTGCTCCCAAACTGCATGGCCAACATGGGACACAGACAGCAACCTCATTGGAGGAACCCTAGGCCTGCTAACTCCTAGCTAGACAACCAGATGCCTAGAGGACAGTGCAAGAAGACTAGGAACAAAACTGAGAGCCATATAACACCACCAGAAACCAGTGATCCTACCACAGCAAGCCCTGGAGATATGAACTCCCATGAAGCACAAGGAGAAGACTTTAAATCTGAGGTGAAGAAAAATGATAGAAGCTTTGAAAGAGGAAGATAAACCACTCAAAGAAACACTGGAAAATATATCCAACCAGATGAAGGAATTGAATAAATCCTACAAAAAAAATTACAGGAAAATTTAATCAAACAGGGGAAAGAAATGAATAAGACTATTCAAGACCTAAACATGGAATTAGAAGCAATAAAGAAACACAAGCTGAGTCAATCTTAGAGTTGGAAAACATAGGGAAGAGAAGGACACAAGCCACGCCAACCGAATACAAGAGATGGGAGAGAGAATCTCAAGTGTGGAAGATACAATCGAAGGTATCGATACATCAACCAAAGATCACATTAAAACAAAAATTTGCTGACATAAAACACCCAAGAAATCTGGGACACTATAAAAAGACTAATCTAAGAACAGTAGGAATAAAAGAAGGAGGAGAAGCCAAGCTCCAAGGCCCAGAAAACATTTTCAACAAACTCATAGATGAAAACTTTCCCAACCTAAAGAAAGAAATGCACATAAACATACAAGAAGCCTACAGAACTCCAAATAGATTTGATGAGAAAAGAGAATCCTCCCACCAGATAACAATCAAACATTCAATGTACAGAACAAAAAAGAATATTAAAAGCTGCAAGAGAAAAATGTCAAGTTACATATAAAGGCAAACCCATCAGAATTACACCTGAATTCTCAACAGAGACTATGAAAGCTAGAAGGGCCTTGACAGAAGTCATGCAAACATTAAGAGACCACTGATGCCAACCCAGACTATTATAGCCAGGAAAACTTTCAATCACCATAGATGGAGAAAACAAGATATTCCATGACAAAACCAAGTTTAATCAATACTTCACCACAAACCCAGCCCTCAGAAGGTACTAGAAAGAAAACTTCAACTCAAGAAGGCTAATTAAACCCAGGAAAACACAGGAAATAAATAATTCCACATATACAAATCCAAAACATGGAAACACACACACTCTACCACCACCAACATCAAAATAAAAGGAACTAACAACCAATTGTCATTAATATTTCTTAACATCAATGGCCTCAATTCCCCAGTAAAACAACACAGGCTGACAGAATGGATGTGAAAACAGGATCCATCATTCTGCTGCATACAAGAAATACATCTCAGCAATAAAGATAGACATTACCTCAGAGTAAAGGATTGGAAAACTGTATTCCAAGAAAATGGACACAAGAAGCAAGCTGGAGTAGCTATTCTATTATCTGATAAAATAGACTTTCAACCAAAACTAATCAAAAGAGATGGGGCAGGTCACTTTACCCTAATCAGAAGAAAAATATGCCAAGATGATGTCTCAATTCTAAACATCTATGCCCCAATTTCAGGAACACTGACATTCATAAAACAAACATTACTACAGATTAAATCACACATCAAACCCTACACATTAATAGTGGGAGACTTCAACAGCCCTCTCTCTCCAATAGGCAGATAATCAAGACAAAAACCAAATGGAGAAACAAGGAAAATAATAGACATCATGAAACAAATGGACCTAACTGATATCTACAGAACATTTCACCCAAACACAAAAGAATACACTTTCTTTTCAGCACCTCATGGAACTTTCTCCAAAACTGACCACATACATGGTCATAAAGAAAGCCTCAAAAGATACAATAAAATCAAAATAATCCCTTGCATCTTATCAGACCACCATGAGGTAAAGCTGGAACTCAAAACAAACAAAAAAACAAAACAAAACAAAAAAAAAAAAAAACCAACTAAAAGCCAACAAACTCATGGAAACTGAACCACTTCCCACTCAGTGACATCTGGGTAAGGGATGAAATAAAAAGAGAAATTAAAAACTTCCTAGAATTTAATGAAACTGAAGGCCCAACATTCCCAAACTTATGGGACACAATGAAATCAATGCTAAGAAAAAAGTTCATAGCACTAAGTGCTCTTGTAAAGAAACTGGAAAGATCCCATACGAGCAACTTAGCAGCACACCTGAAAGTTCTAGAACAAAATGAAGCAGACACACCCAAAAGGAGTAGATGGCTGGAAATCATCAAACTTAGGGCTGAAATCAATAAATTGGAAACAAAGAAAACAATTCAAAGAAACCAAGAGCTGAGTCTTTGAGAAAATCAACAAGATTAACACACATTTAGCCAAATAACAAAAGACAGAAGGAGAGTATTCCAATCAACAAAATCAGAAATGAAAAGGGAGACATAAAAACAGACACTGAGGAAATCCAAAGAATCATCAGGTCTTACTTCAAAAGTAAGGGGACAATTTTCTTGGTAGCTACCAACTATCAAAACTGAATCAAGATCAGGTAAATGAATTGAATAGTCCTATCACACCTAAGGAAATAGAGGCAGTCATCAAAAGTCCCTCAACAAGAACAACAACAATAGCAAAAGCCCGGGACCAGATGGATTCAGCGCAGAATTCTACCAGACCTTCAAAGATGAGCTAATATCAGTTCTCTTCAAACTATTCCACAAAATAGAAACAGAAGGAATATTACTAAACTCATTCTATGAGGCCACAATCACCTTGATAGCTAAACCACAAAAAGACTCAACAAAGAAAGAGAATTTCAGACCAATTTCTCTTATGAACAGTGATGTGAAAATATTGAATAAAATACTCGCAAACTGAGTTCACCACGACCAAGTAGGCTTCATTCCAGGCATGCAGGGTGGTTCAATATCTAGAAATCCATAAATGTAATTCATCATATGAACAAACTGAAAGAAAAAAACCACATGGTCATCTCCTTAGATAACCAAAAATATTGACAATATCCAACACCCATTCATGTTAAAAGACCTGGAGAGAGCAGGAATACAAGACACATACCTAAACATAATAAAGGCAATATACAGCAAGCTTATAACCAATATAAAACTAAATGGAGAGAAACTTAAATAAACTCCACTGAAATCAGGGAGTCAACAAAGCTGTCCACTCTCTCTGTATCTCTTCAATATAGTAATTCAAGTCCTAGCTAGAGCAATAAAACAACTGAAGGAGATCAAGGGGATATAAAGAAGTCAAACTATCACTATTCACAGATGATATGATAGTATACATAAGTGACCCTAAAAATTCTATCAAGGAACTCCAACAACTGATGAACACTGTCAGGAAAGTGGCTGGACACAAAACCAACTGAAAAAAAAAATCAGTAGCCTTCCTATATACAAGAGACAAACAGCCTGAGAAAGAAGTTAGGGAAACCACAACCTTCACAATAGCCACAAATAATATAAAGTATCTTGGTATAACTCTAACCAAGAAAGTGAAATATTTATATGAAAAAACTTCAAATCTCTGAAGAAATCATTTGAAGAAGATTTCAGAAGCAATTTACATATTCAATGAAATTTCCATCAAAATACCCACATAATTCTTTACCAACCTTGAAAGATCAATTCTCAACTTCATATGGAAAAACAACAACAACAAAAAAAACAAAATAGCTAAAATGATCCTGTACAATAAAAGATCTTCTGGAGGAATTTCTGTCCCAGATCTCAAGCTATACTATAGAGCAACAGTAATAAAAACAGCATGTCACTCATATAGAAATAGGTTGGTTAATCAATGGAATTGAATGGAAGACCCAGAAATAAACCCACATACCTATGGACACTTGATTTTTGACAAAGAAGCCAAATCCCTACAATGGAAAAAAGATAGCATCTTCAACAAATGGTGCTGGTCTGACTGGATGGCTACATGTAGAAAAATGAAAATAGATCCATATATATCACCCTGCACAAAACTGAAGTCCAAATGGATTAAAAACCTCAACATAAAACCAGACAAACTAAATCTGTTAGAAGAAAAAATGGGGAAGAGCCTTGAACACTTTGCACAGGAGACATCTTCATGAATAGAACACTAATAGAGCTCAGGCCCTAAGATCAACAATTAATAAATGGGAACTTGTGAAACTGAAAAGCTTATGTAAAGTGAAGGACACTGTCAACAAACAAAATGACAGCCTACAGACTGGAAAAAGATCTTCACCAACTCTACATCTGAGAAAGGGCTAATATCCAAAATATACAAAGAACTCAAGAAATTAAACACAACCAAACCAAGTAATCCAATTTAAAATGGAGTACAAAATTAAACAGAGAAGTCTGAACAGAAGAATATTAAGTGGCTGAGAAACACTTAAAGAAATGCTGAACATTCTTACTTATGAGGGAAATGCAATTCAAAACAATTCCATCTTACACCTATTTGAATGGCTAAGATCAAAAACTCAGGTGACAGCACATGCTAGTGAGGATGTGGAGAAAGGGGAACACTCCTCCATCACTGGTGGGAGTACAAACTTGTACAACCACTTTGGAAATCAATCAGTGCTTTTTCAGGAAATTTGGAATAATTTTACCTCAGGACCTAGCCATAACACTCCTGGGAATATATCCAAAAGATGTTCCACCATATAACAAGGACATTTGTTTGGCTATGTTCATAGAAGCTTTATTCCTAATAGCCAGAATCTGGAAACAACCTAGATGTCCCTAAACCAAAGAATGGATGAAGAAACTGTGGTACATTTATACAACTGAATACTATTTAGCTATTAAAAACAAGGAATCTTTAAATTTGCAGGCAAATGGATGGAACTGGAAAAGATCATCCTGAGTGAGGTAACCCAGACCCAGAAAGATACACAAGGTATATAACCATTCATAAGCAGATATTAGCCACATAATACAGCGTAACTACAATACAATACAGAGACTGGAACATCAACCAATGACCACATATGATGTGGACCTCGACCCTATGCTCAAATGTAGTAGCACAGTCTCCCTATGGTTGCCACATGTGGAGAGTAGGGACTACTTCAGATATGCACTCTGGCCACCAAACTTAGATCACGTCCCTCTGACAGAACAAGACAGCTCCCAGGACACTTTCAAAGAAAGCTTCCAATACCAATTGGTCTAGCATTTTAGACTGTCCTATACAGGACTTTAATTAAGCCTGGAATTTCTCAACATTTATAAACTGGACCACAACGCTATTCCTAGCTTGTTTAACCATTTCCTCACTTTTATTTGGGCCCCTACAAAGGTATTATTCTTCCCAAATCAGCCAGAAGAAACCTTAAGAGAACAACATGCTGTTTCCTTTAAGGGGGGGTCGGGTTGGCTTTTGGTTGCTTTCTTGGGCTAATGATGGTTATTATCAATGGGAGTTGGTTACAATTTATTATTGGTCTTTATTCAGAGAGAAAACAAGGTAAGAATCAGAGATATCTCTCTTTTCCTTTATCTTACATTCTTGGGTTTGGAGATAGGAGTTGAAAAGAAGGAAGGGGGATTTGTTTATAAACGCAAAATAAGTTTAATTTTAGATACAGTGGTATAGAATTCAAATGTAAGATTAATCTTCACATACATTATATACATTTCTACTCTAATATGAGGTATTGTACCCATATAACTCAATTATAACACAAGGTTTACTTTCAACACTTTTAAGGTGCTATTTCATCGCTTTAGGATAAATAAATTATACAAGTTAATTTACAGTTGATCAAGTCATGGTCATATCAATTACTAGTCTACATTTATCACAATAATACACATCTTAGGAAAAAGAAAGAAAGAAATCTCAGAGAGGGGTGGGAAAGTGTGATTGGTCAGAGACAGCGGTTATGGAAGGAGCTGAGGGAGAGAACAAATATGTACAAAATACATGATTCCTCAGGTAATCACGTTTATTCCTTCTCAAGTCTCTGATGGGGTTGAAGACTAGCTAGTTTAGTTTTACAATGAAGCTTAATTGTTTAGGGGTTAAGATGTTTTTAGGTCTCGATAGATGTTTTAAGTTGATAATGACAAGATATGATGGAGATTGATTTACATTCAGAATTTTTTTTTTTTTTTTTTTTTTTTTGGTTTTCTGGTTGTTTTTTTGTTTTTGTTTTTGTTTTTTTGGGTTTTTTTAATTATTAATTTATTCTTGTTACATCTCAATGTTTATCCCATCCCTTGTATTCTACCATTCCTCCCCCCCCCCCCTTTTCCCATTATTCCCCTCCCCTATGACTGTTCCTGAGGGGGATTACCTCCCCCTGTATATTCTCATAGGGTATCAAGTCTCTTCTTGGTAACCTGCTGTCCTTCTACATTCAGAATTTTGGACACACCAAAATAGGAAACATGTTTTCTTTAAGGCTGTCAAATACAAATAGCCAAAACACTAAGAATGAAACATTTGTATAATTCCTGATTGTGTCATGGTTCTTCTTGCTATAGGCAGTTTATTGTATATATGTGTAATAACATAAATGTATAGGTAAAAATAGAAATGTTTAATTTAAAAAGATTTTAAGAACCAGAGACAAGGAAGAACATCAGATCAAGAGTTATTTCCAGACACAAGAGGACAGAGGTACTTATGACTTACTCCCATTGTGACAGTACACACAAGACCTACACAAGCTCTAGACAGACAAAAATTCCAGCATGGAAGAGGGATGGTGGACATAAAAACCCCACCACTATCTGAGGAGCTATTGGTATTTGATAGATACTGGGAGAGATAGAGTCAGTTCTCTCTAAGGACATTAAACCTGGCAGGTCTATCTCACACCAGGGTGGGCTCCACTGCCAGGACTAGCTGAGCAACACAAACTGAACTGTATGAGGAAATGCTGTGGCATGGTCTGGTGCTTTGTATTTAATTAATTGCTTGCTCACCATCCCAAGATTCTTACTGTTCTACCAATAAACACTCAAGTATACCAAGTGATGCTATGTACCCTTGCCTCCAAATTATCCAGGAATGGCCAATAAATGCCTAGACCTGGGCAGGGCAGAAGAGAGGTAGGTGATGCTAAGGTTCAAGGGCTTGGAGGAGAGAAGGATCATGGAATTGGGACAAGGAAAGAAGGGCAGAAAAAGAGGAAGAAGAGTGACCACCATAAAGAAGAGCCATATGCCAGGAGGAGCTTGTTTGAGGATCGGCGATGGAGGAAAGCAGCCCAGATGAAAACAATGAGCAAGTATTTATGGAAATGACAGATGGGAAGCAGCTCAGATAGGAACAACTTAAAATATGGATGAGATGTGGGGTTGGGAGGTAAAGGCCATCTTAGGGGGTTAGTTCCTCCTAGTTACAGTGTATAGGCATATTAAAAATGTAACAGGTGTCTGTGACTTTTATTGATATGATAGTGGGTTAAATAATAATTGTAATAATCACATGTTATTAATAGTAAGTATTCATAACCATTTTCTGTCATAGCTAGAAAAAAAGAAAGAAAGGTGTCTCAAAGAGGGGTGGGAAAGTGTGGTTGGTCGGAGACAGCGGTTATGGAAGGAGCTGAGGGAGAGAACAAATATGTACAAAATACATTGTATGACAGTCTCAAAGAATTAATAAAAATATTATTTAAAAAAATACTAGTACTTGAGGGTTGACAAGACAGCTAATCAGTCCAGGTGCCTGCCACCAAGATTGATAATATGAGTTTGATTCCCAAGACCCACAGGGTAAAAGGACAGAGATTGACTAATACAAGTTGTATTCTGACTTCCATACGTGTGGCCACCCCTATGTGCCCACACACATAGTATATGTAAAAGTGAAATGTATAAATTAAAAACACAATCACATGAAAGTCTTAAATACTATTTCAAGTAAACTTATCAAAGAGCCTTTTTAAGACTTGAGACATAACTCAATAGTAAAATACATGCCTAGCATGTAGAAGATTGTACATTCAATCACCAGTACTGCAGACCACAAATAAACAAACATGTAGTGTCCTTGAACTGTGTTGGCCTCAGATGCATTCAGAAGCATAATCAAGCAATAATTCAGTGTGTCCTGGATATGTATTGTCAACTTGATCCCAGCTAAAGCCATCTGAGAAGAGGGACCCTCACTTAAGAAAATGCCTCCATAAGATCAACTGCACACAGCATTTTCTTAATTAGGGACTGATTGATGGGGGAGGTCCCAAACCATTGTGGGTGGCATCATCCCTGGGCTGGTGGTCCTGAGTTCTATAAGAAAGTAGGCTGAGCAAGCCATAATGAGCAATCCCATATGCAGCACCCCTCTATGGCCTCTTTATCATCTCCTGCCCCCAGGTTCCTGTTCTGTTTGAGTTCCTGTCTTGACTTCCTTCAATAGTGAACAGTGGAAGCCAAATAAACCCTCTCCTCTCAAGTTGCTTTTGG
Source organism: Acomys russatus (assembly GCF_903995435.1). NCBI lineage: Eukaryota > Metazoa > Chordata > Mammalia > Rodentia > Muridae > Acomys > Acomys russatus. Next base: position 49,148,812 of record NC_067139.1, on the reverse strand, counting down.
CCATGGTGTTTCATCACAGCAATAGTAACCCTAGGTAGGACACTTAACTAGGATGCTAAGTACTCACATCCACAGACCACTCGGGTACCCATCACTTGTCCTGGGTCATATTTTTTTTCTGGCAGATAGAACCTATCTCCTCAGCAGATAGAACTATGAGTCCCAGCATTGCTCCCATGTTGTAGCTTCTTGGCCGTCTGTGTTCAGCACCTACAGTTGCCTCTGATTCAATTCTGCTTTTTGGCTTTAAACAATGTGCTATGGACACAGCATTGTGTCGGGTCCAAGTCTCAGCTTAAGAGTCATGGAGTCCTTCCATTTGTCCTTCAAGGAGTTTATGTACACTACCAGAAGATGTCCCAAGTCACTTCTCCCTTCACAGCCTGTCTGACACAATATACAGTGTACGGAACTTCTCCAAAGAGGTCAGAGGCCTATGTATCTAACAATAAATGCTTATTGCTGAAGGTCATGGAGATTCCTTGATGAGTAAAGATGCAGGATTATAATGAAAAATGTATGGATGTAGCATCTCCCATTTCTAGGCATCTGGTGGTAAAGCAGAGTGTGAGGAGGACAACATTTAAATCCACTGTGAAAATGACAATCTTTCCCTTGGGCATCTCTTCTGAAATTGCCATGCGACTTCAACAACTTCTAAGTGGAGTTAACTTGAGGGAGTTGGTAGATGTGGTATTTTAATTTAATTCAGTGCGAAGGTGAATGTAGCTTTATTTATAACATTTGGTACCTTGCAGAATGTAGCTCGGCTAGGAACTCCAAATACGAGTTGTGGCAATACATCTATAAGAGCAACACTCGGCTTATTTTTCTCATTGTGTCTCCTCTTCTTCAATGGTACCACAAAGTTCCCACCTCACAGGCCTGCCCTCTGCACTGGTCTGGAAGATTCTCCAGTTCTGGTGCCTAATCTTGGCCACATGATTGGATTTGGTAAAAGTAATGGAAGAAAAGAGTTGCAGGGTACTTGCTCTCTCTTGCAGCTCTTGAAATCCTTGTGAACACAGCCATGAAACCACCCCTAGACCTGCCTGCAGGGTGACGAGCAGCCACCTCCACTGGCCCTGACACAGAAGCCACAGGTGACACATGGGGTGACAGAGCCTTCTTAGTGGGCCTGACCAACACTGAGCCACACCCTCAGCTGGGAACAACCCCATTTGGAGGCATACAATATATAGGTGGGGGTAGTTAACTGTACAAAACAAGTAAGTTTAGAGATAGACTGTCAAAGTTCACCTTCAATTGAAGTTAGCTTCCTTTGGTCTATAAAGAGATAAATAAGTAAAATGGTACTGTCTGAGAAAGATTATGAAACAAGGAAGAAAAGCCAGGTGTGGTGACTCAGACCTGTAACCCTGACACTCAAACTTAAACTGAAATGGGAAGATTCTGAATTTAAGGACAGCCTTGGCTATATTGCAAGCTCTGGGCCAGCCTGGGCTACCTAGGGAGATGCTGTCTCAAGAAAAACAAAAAAGACAAGCCACTAGGAATGTGATGAAGAGTCTCCATGTAAGCACAGAGTAAGCAAAGGATAGAGGCCTCAGAGGAAACCAGGCTCGCAGACATAGCAGTCAGACCCAAGAGACGAGAGCCATGAGAACTTAAGACTTCGAAGCCACCCAGTCAGATGTATTCTGTTACAGCAGCCCCAGCAAACAAATGTGAGTTCTCTGAAAGGGGCTACTCGTGTATTTTTTATCTTCAAAAAGAAACTAACCTTTGGGAAATATAGCAGAGTCATACTTAACTACTCACAAATATGCCAGGTGGCAGATATGTGTGCGGTTATTGTTTAGACAATAACTATAAAAATAATTCACTGTCTTGTCATAACCTTCAGTTTCCTCATATGAGATGAGCCCACCCACACTAGAGAAACACAGAGTTGTAGCTAACAATGCTTTTGTAGAAGTTAAACACACACACGCACATGCACACACACACACACACACACACACACACTTTTTTCTAAGAAAAAAGATATGAGTGTGGAACTGTAATGATATTATTTTATGAAAACATCTTTAATGTTCAGAGTCTGGACTTTCCTGTCCCTCACAGCCAAGTTAATAACACACCCCAAGAACACTTAAGACTAACTTGCTATGCTGCTGTGCATCGGGGTGTGTACCTTTCACCTGCCTTTAAGAGAATAGTGTAAAAACCAACCGTGCTTGCCTCTAACTCTCCCATCCAATCAGCCTTTCTAGCCTAGGCCAATGCAAACTTTAATCTTAAATTATGCATTCTTTCATGCCCCTGAATCAGAGTAATGTCACTGCATGTGTTTTAAGGTAATAATGTGATGAAAGGCACCGACAGCCTAGAGACAGCCTACAGATGTAGTTTGTGCTTGGAACACTGAATGCTTCAGGGCCCACTGGGGCCACTTGGAAGCAATGACTTAAGTATTTGTAAAACTCAGTTAAAGATGTTTCTTATTTAATTTTTTACATTTCAACCTCCTCTCTTCCCAGTTCCCCTCACCCCCACCACACACACACCTCTCATCTGCTTCTCCCCCCATCCACTCCTCCTCCGTTTTCCTTCAGAAAAGGGCAGGCCTCCATGGATATCACCCAACCATGTCATATCAAGTTGCAGTAAGACTACGTACTTCCCCTCATATTAAGGCTGGCCAAGGCAAGCCAGTATGAGGAAAAGGGTCCCAAAGGCAGACAAAAGAGACAGAGACAGCCTCGACTCCTACAGTAAGGAGTCCAACAAGAAGACAAGCTACACAACTGTAACATGTGTGCAGAGGGCCAGGTTAGCCCCATGCAGGCTCCCTGGTTGTTGGCTCAGGCCCTGTGGGCCCAGGTTAATTGATCCTGTGGGTTTTCTTGTGGCGTCCTTGACCCCTCTGTCTGCTAAATATTTTTGTAAAGTTTCCCTTCCCCATGTGATGCTTTCTGTAATGGCTAATAAAAGAGAGAATAAGGTCCTTTTCTGGGGCAGATGAAGACATGGGAGGAGAAGTGGAGGGTTCTAACTGGGCTTGCTCTTGGTCAGACTAACCCAAGAGGAAGTCTGTGTTGTCATTCCTTAGAGACCTAATCAGTGTGCAGAGCTTACCTCATGTGACATCTAACAAAACAGGAGATCCTTCGAAAAACTGAAAACATCTTCAATTAAGTGTGCAAAAACTGTAGTCATCATTCTTTATACACAATAAAAATGTTTAAGTAAACCTAAAAGTAGTGTAGATTTGGGCATATGTGGAGGAGCTATGTGTAGCTCTCTGAAATATTATAGAAAACATAAGCATAACCCAGAACCAGCTGGCTCTGAAGGGAGGCTAGAATACCATTCTCTTAAACCACACACATAACACAACACACAACACACACATGTACACACCACACACACATACACATACACACATATTCCACATCCACACACTATACACCACACACACACATCACAAATATCACACAAATACACACCATACACCACACACCACACATCATACACACCATACAACAAACACCACACCACATACACACAGCACAACACATACACATTACACACACCACACAACATACACAAACAATACATCACACACACGCTCCACACCCTACACACCGTACATCACAACCACACACACACACACACATCACACATACTGCATACCACACACTATACACCACACACCACACATCACACACACACCAAACCCTTACATACACACCACACACACACTACAACACACACAACCACACACCACAACACACATAACATATCACATACAACACACACCACAGCACACACAAACATACACACATCACATACACAGACACACACAAATATCACACCACACCACACATCACACACACAGCCACATACCACATATACCACACACTACACACAACACACAACACACAGCACACACCACACATACATACTACACATGTCTGCTCTAGAAGGGTAATTTCTCAGAGAATAAAGACAAAATGAGAGAAAAATGAGGAGGCTTCATCTAATTGAGAAACAAAGACAAACTGTTTCAATTTTAATTTTTCATGAGTACTCCCTCGCTGATATACAAACAATTAAACTGCTAATTGCAAGTAATTTTTATAAACTCACTGAACAAGGCAAATAAATGTTGGGCCTCAGTGAATCTCAAAGCATACTAGACTTGAACATTATGATAGTTTTTAAATAATTTACAATTTTCTCAATGGAAGTAAGTGAGCAAAATGAGATGACCCATGCTGAAAGCCTTGCATATAGGAAGTGGGCTCTTCTTTTCCCCAACAGTGATACTTAACAGCTAAAGTTTCACTCTAACACACACACACACACATACACACACAGGCATGTACACACCTTGATGAGTGACACGGAGAAGACTGAAGACTGCTATGAACCCAGCACAAGATGGCATGCACATGTTTGAGACATCCAAGGTTTTAGAAGCACTAACCTGAAACCCAGGCAAATACACACATAAAATTGATCTTGAGTTACTCCGGTTGCTTATTCTGCCATAGTTGTACAGGGGCACTGAAAGAGACCAAGTCAGTTCGTGGCTGGTTAGGTACAGGGAGGAGAGTGATGGGAACAGAGGCAGGCTGCCCCTGCAGAGGGCTATAATTGGAGATTGCAGTAGGAACTCTGTTTAGTTTAATGGAGATGCAGATGGCCATATGCATAGAAGCCTAAGTCAGGCAAGACCCAGAAACACAGGGCCCAGCAGCAGTGGTCACACAGCATCAAACCTCTGCTTCTGGTTCCTTCCTTCAATAGAGAAAATCAGATCTCATTTCAGAAAAGGCTGGTTCTAGGGCCAAGGCAGAAACCCTTATTCAAAATTCAAAACAAAGGATGCAAACAAAATTACTTATAATGAAAAACGTACATCAAAGGGATACAGGGGCAAGACTTGGGAGAATATGAGCAGCATGGTTAACAAAATAGCTCACTAATCAAGTTGGCTGTCATTGACGACGTACCATGGACTACACAGACAATGGCTATTTCTTCACATCTGGAAGTTCATGAGTTCTAGCTAGTTCAAGTCCCCGGTGAGGGCTCTGTCCCTTCCCTGAACACAGCTCTTCCTTACTCTGCACCTCCTATGGTGCCAAGGGAAAACAAACAATCTCCCTCCTGTCTGCTTGAATAAAGGTACTGATCTGAACCCTCAGAGCAGGTTCACCTCCAGTACCACTAATTTATTGGGCATTTGCAGTTAGAGCCTCAATATGAACATTATGAAGCACCACATGTGACAATGCCAGTTTTTTTAAACACTGATATATATTATAGTATTGAATGCCGATGAAATAATCTCACACTCACCCAGCAGGCTTCTACATTTCTGAAAATGGCTTACCACAAAGACATGTGCTTCTCCACATAGCACGAATACGAATCAGGTGCCACCCTCACCTAACCTGAGACAAGGTAAGCACCCACTATACTCATGCACTTTCTCTTACACACAGCCACTTGTTCTGTTTTGTCCCCTCTTGTGGCAGGAGGGATCTCAAGTTTCCCTTAAAGGCCCAAGTGTTAAAGGCTTATTCCTCAGACTGACACTATTGGGATGAGGTGGAAACTACACAGGCTTTGTTGTAAGTGACTGTTCTCAGAAACAAGCAACTACCAGCAAAAGATCCAGCTGGACTTGGTGATGGTCACATGTTCACAGAGAGGGGAGAGACAGGGGTAAGGCTCCTACCTAAGTATCCAGGTGTCCTATACCACCTGGCAAGTCTGCACCTGGCCTGAGGTGGGGTGTGGAATAGAGAGGAGGCTGGTAGAGACTACAGCTATGAAGAACCCCTCAGCCCTGCTGGGCCAGGCTTTTCAGGTGAAAGTAACCCTTCACTATGCTCTGTGAGGAAGCCCAGTGAAATATTTTCTGAAAATGAACATGGGTGGAATCGTGCCTCGGTTTGTCACTGGGACCAAGAGAGAAGAGTTGTATGTTCCTTACATCTAACCTCTGGGAAAGAATTTATCTGAAAGCCTAGTATAAGATTCTGGGCCACTGGAAGGGTATCTTGAAGGGAACTGTGGGATCAAGGTCTCCTCCCTAGTTGTTCTCCTGTTCCAGACATGACGTAAGTGACTTTTTCTGACTACATGTTCTGATCTGATGAGCTGCTCTGCCCTAGCCCATTGAACCCCGCCTGGAACTCTAACACTGGGAGTCACTGTAAAATGTTCCTCTTTGTCAGCCTATTTCCGCAGGCATTAGTTATAGCAATAGAAAGCCAGTGAACACATCCTCCAAGGCGCCAGAGCATCCAGATGGTGGTAGCACGTGCCTTTAATCCTAGCACTTGGGATACGGGAACAGGAGGATTCTCTGTGAGTTACAGGACAGCCTGGTCTACAGAGCAAATTCTAGGACAGCCAAGGCTATACAGGGAAACCATGTGAAAAAAGCCAAAAAGAAAGGAAGGAGGGAGGTAAGAAAGGTGGGTGGAGACAGAGACACAGAGAGAGAAACGGGGGGGGGGGGGGGGGGGAGGGAGAGAAGAGAGAGAGGGAGAGAGAGAGAGAGAGAGAGAGAGAGAGAGTAGTAAATACATTTCCACACTTTGGTTAAGTTTTTCTTCTTTCTTTGCTCAGTTCCTGAGCTTGGCCCAGCCTTAGTCTAAGCTGTCAAAACCCTCTTTGACCCAACCTGAGAACATGCTGACCTTGGTATTCTGTCAAGTCACATCCACCTCTTGAATCCACTTTCTAGAAAGATCTGTGAAGAGAAGCCCCTCTGCCTGCTTTGCATGCTTGTTGGTCTCAGGGTGAAAGATGAAGCTCTGTCTGGACAGCAGCCAGTCTCCTCCCCTCAATGTGGATTTGGTTCTTCTTGAATTTTCTGAGAAGTGTGGGGATGGAGCAGGAGCTGGTGGGGTGGGGGAGGCCAGGGAAGGGGGACTGAGCTCGCTTTCAAAACAATGATGCTCCACGGTCCATGAATCTCTCAGTAGAGTGCAGCAAAGGCAAACTTGGAGACGTGGAAGGGGGAGGAAAGGCAACACACCTCTGGGCTTTCAAGTGAGTAGCACCAAAAGGCATACATGGCTCCAGCTTAGAAGGGTGGGATAAGAAAGAGCTCCTTTCAGGGACAGACATGTTCCCCTGAGGTTGTTAGAATGCAGAGAAAGTGGAAGTCATGTGGAGGAAGAGAAATAGGTGGTCTCTTGCAGCTAAACAGGGTCAGTGCTCATGTCCCAGCAGCCTTATGCTCTAGGCTACCTTCTTCGGAGACACCAAGAGGCCCTTCCCCAAACACAAAGTTGATCTATTCGCCAGCTCTAGGGACAGAACACATTTCCTCCCATAACTTGCCTTTGTCAGGGTATCTTACCACAGCAACATGAAACTAAGCCAGGGAACACAAGATGAACAAAAGGTGCTGAGGAAAGTCAGGGGTGGTAATAGAGCTTGAGTGACAGGTAATGGAACGGGGGTGACAGGTACTCGAACAGGGGTGACAGAACATGAGTGAGGGGTAGCTCCAAATCAAAGGATACAGTTGGCAGGAGGATGGGTGCAAAAAGAAAAGAAGAAAATCAATAAAAACAAATGACTGAATATGACATAATGAAACCTAATACCGGGTATGCAATTAAGTTCTACTGCTCATGCCACCAGAGAGAAGGAAGTCTAACGCCCTCCCAGGCTGTGTCAAAAACCAGCAACTCTGAGGTACAGTGACAGCTGGACTCTGCCACTGAATTCAGTGAGCTGGCTCGGTCACAACCTAGAGCTGAAGACTCTGTTGAGTACAGCATCTCTTGTTTCATGGATTGTAGGGCTGGTCCTAAGGTGTGCACAGGGTTCTGTCTCTCCGGGGATCCTGACTGACTGCAGCAGCTATGAGACAGCCCCACTGGGCATTTACATTGCACCTTGTTGACCAGCCTTTCCCCTGCATTTCTTTCCAAGAAAACATTTCCATTCTTTCTCCACCTCCACTCTTAATCCCACACATGATCACATGTGTGCCCCAAAAGCTTGCTCCCAAGCTGAAATACTGACACCTGCCGACTTGCCTCACTTTGGACTTCTCTGATGGTCAGATTCAGCGTCTCCTCTGCATCTGACATTTCATATGGCTCCCTAACTCCTGATGCATTCCCACCTCACACTGATGACTCACACTTACATCCTCTGTGTGTGAATTCATTCCACAGAAGACAAGATTATATTTGATGGGTAGAATTTTATAACAACCAGGCTAGTCAAGATGAATAAGCAGAGAGAAACAACAAACTGAGACAGATCCTTAGTTGAGGAGCTTCTGAAACTGGAGAGAAACTGGGAAATGGCCAAGGAGAAAGTATCTCATTGACAATGTAATGGTGTGACCCTATGACATGGTACTTAGAGACAGCACGTAAGAAAATGTTCCCCTAACAAATGTTGGGCATAATGATACAGGGTCCTGAGGTGGGAGATAGTAAGGCCTAAGTGTTTGTAGACTTAGTTCTTGATTAAAGTAATTCACCTGATAATATTTGCCCCAGAAAAAATAGAAAAGGGATTTTCATATCCCACTAAATGTATTAATTCTGAGTCCATTAAAAAGTACATTCAGTCCCAGGTATTGATTCACACTCCCAAATCCCCTGGCTGCCTTTAAGAAAGAAAATGGGGGAGCTGTGCTGGGGAGCTGACTCAGAGCTTGAGTGCTTACTGCTTTTGTAAAAGACCCAAATTTGGTTCTCAGCATCCAAATTGGGTCGCTCAAAAAACAGGTTCTTCCCATGCAAACCCACAGGGGTGGTATGCAGAAAACTCTAACAGCAAGAGGCCATCCTTTCATTCAGCCAATGAACCTCTTTACTGAGCAAGCACTACATAAATCATGCTGCTACAGGACTTGACTACACAGGGACAAGCAAGGCTCATACACATCCCTGGCCTTGGAGAATTCATATCCTAGCTGAGGAGGCTAACACATAAGTTAATAAAAGCATATGGAGTGTTATAAAGAAAATAGCCCTGTTCTTTGGCCTTGTGAAGGCTACTTAAAGGAGGTATGAATAAATATTTTTTTAATCCTAAAATTGTAAAGGCTTTCTTTCAGAGACATGTGCTCAGTACATAGCCCAGGTTAGCCTGGAACTCAAGGATGTTCCTGCTTCAGCTGCCCAGGTGCTGAGATTTCAGGCATGTGCCACTGTGCACATGTAGTACAGTGCTAACATGTATATGTTATTATTTTTAAACAAATCATGAATTTCTTACTCTACAAGACAGGTAATAGATGCCTTAAACTGAATAGTTACTATACTCAGAAAATGCTACATGAGTAGATCTTAACTCTGCAGTCCCAGAGGCTGAAGAAGGGGAGAAACACACACACACACACACACACACACACACACACACACACACACACACACACACACACTACTTTCAATGATGTAGAATAGAATGGAAGAGACATTGGCTGTGTGCCTGTGCAGCCTTCTCTCACCACGGGCTGGTAAAGCAGTCGCTCAGCGGGTACGTAGAGAAGAACCAACAAAAGCACAGATGTCATGTGGGTTGAGGAGGATGAGGAAAATCCCATCCCCAAGCATCTTTCCTGTGGGAAATACCTGACTTCACAGAGGTTTCTCCTTTTTATGTCACATATAAGATATTTCTGTAAGGCTGGTAATAAATTGGGAAAGGTATTTAAACCTGGGAAATCCAGGGCCAGCATATATATATGTGTGTTGATCACGACTGTTGGATAGTGATAAACCCACTGGCAACAGCCCAGTGGGACATGATGACCAAGGCTACATGGTAACCAAGGCTACATGGTGTCCAAGGCTACATGGTGACCAAAGCTACATGGTGACCAAGGTTACATGGTGTCCAAGGCTACATGGTGACCAAGGCTACATGGAGTCCAAGGCTACATGGTGTCCAAGGCTACATGGTAACCAAAGCTACATGGTGTTCAAGGCTACATGATGTCCAAGGCTACATGGTGTCCAAGGCTACATGGTGTCCAAGGCTACATGGTATCCAAGGCTACATGGTGTCTAAGGCTATGTGGTGAGATATCATAATCACAATTTCCCTAAGATTAGATTGTGGGGGAGAAGCAGAACAGGGGAAACAGTTGGAAGAGCCTTTTCCTAAACTGTTCCTTGGTGTCTATAACTCTGACAGGAGGCTGCTTTTTTTCTGAAGCTGTAGCTCTTGGGAGGAATAGAGTACATAGCATGAGGATTGCAAGTTCAAGGCCAGCCTGGACTACAGAGACTATCACAACAACAACAACAACAACAACAACAACACATTAAGCCTCTCTACTTTGCTGGCATTCCGGTTTACCAGTTACTATTTCTACCAACCTGACTAGAATCTCAGGTTGAAAAAATAAATAATAATTCAACATCCCTGATTCAGGCAACAGCTCTCAACCTGTGGCACACATATCAGATATCCTGCATATCAGATATTTATGTTATAATTCTTAGCAGTAGCATAGTTGTTATGAAGTAACAACAGAAATGATTTAACGTTTGGCAGTCACCACATGAGGAAAGGGGTCAGAGCATTAGGAAGGCTGAGAAGCACTGGTCTAAGGGCACCTGCCAATAGGACAGACTTCCATATACCACCTCCTTACAGCACTGTGACCACCATTCAGCATTTGTGAATCCCCTGTTCTGTCCTTCAGCGCAGTCACTGGAAATTTTAGAATACAAGGGAACAGAGCACTGACTCACCTGCAGATTTGCTGTGTCTCCTTCAGTAGTGGAGGCTCTGTGTGGCTGGAGGGGACACTACAGTGATTTTCAAGGCAATGTGTGGCTGGAGGGGACATTACAGTGATGGTCATAGCTCTATGTGACTGGAGGGAATACCATAGTGATGGTCAAGGCTCTGTGTGGCTAGAGGGAACACTACAGTGATACCCAGGACTAGGACAGCTTCTTTCTCAGTTTCCTTTCAGACTTTTAGGAGTTGTAAAGTACAATTCTGCCTTTCCTTGAATATTTAAAATGGTGGAAAGAGGGGGAGATGAAGGATGGGCTGAGATTGCTAGCTGTGCAGAACAGCTCCTGCCCAGGAGAGACGTCCATAATCAGCGAGAGGCAAGAGACTGCTGCTCTAGACAGGGTCATTACAATTTCAATACCAAAAAAGTTACAACAACTGAGATGGCAATGGAAGCAATAATCGGCTGAGAAACATAATAAGCATTCGGGACACGGGAAAAAAAAACAAGTGCACAACAGGCATTTGTTACTGGAGGGAGGGACAAGTGCAGATTTAGGAAGCTTACTTGAAACTCCACAGAAACAAAGCAGAAAGGATTATACGTGCTAAGTTCACTATACAAGTAATTTTTAATAGCATGCAATAATAAAAGCATAATGTATCCTTTATATAAATGAGGATATAATATATTTGAATTATTTGTCAATATGTGTAGCAGAATACATACATATTGAACACTCTGGTATGGAAAAATAACATATTTTTTGAGGAATTTGCATTATTCTTGCATATCAAGTTTGACAGACAGCAACTTGGTGTTCTGAAAAGAGCCCAGCTTTATTTGTTTGTGTGCCATTAGGAGTCCCTTTTATGTTACTTCTGGGTGTGACTGGCTTTAGGCAATAAGGTATTGACAAGGGTGGTACAAGAAGATGCCTGGGAAGTACTGGATTTTCAGAACTTTTGGCACATTCTCTCTCAGATCCCTACACCAGAACTTTAAAACACTGTCGCTGTAGCCACGAAGAGGTCCTAGGGAAGCCAATGAGGATCAAACAGGAGAGCTCTTAGCAGCCAGTGCCTACCTCATTCTCACCCCAGTAACACAGCACACTTCTCAATAAGCTCTTTCTAGAATGCAAAGTAAATAAATAATCAACTCTCTTATTAATGCAACACATATCTTGGTAAATGCTGTGTAATGAAATTTTAAAAGGATGTGAATTAAAGAAAATACCCCTACATAATCAATAGTTCAAAGAAGAAATTAAAAGAGACAATGAAAATAAAACATGATGGCAAAATGCATGGGATTATGAAAAGTACATGATGCATACACTAAAAACTGCCTAACACCATTTTTTTATTTTTATTTTTTTTTAAAGCCTAAAGAAATGGAAAAGCATCTTATATTTAAATTTTTAATGACTTGCTATTGCAGAAATAGCTGTCTGGTTTTCTCAAGGTTCTACAACAATCAGATCTTTAGAGGCATAAGGCACATTCATAGTTAGATGATTCTACAGTGGTTCTTGTTGGATTGAAGTTGGGGTTAATATGACTGTGTTCCTTCCTAAAGGCTCTGGGGAGCTGCTTCCCTGCTCTTTAAGGTTTCCAGAGATTAGCTGTGCTTCTTGGCTGAGACTCTGGCAATTCATAGTCAGCCGGTGCAATCAAGCCTCCTTCACGGCACTGAACCTCACATGTCTCCTGCTGCCGCATCCCCATGTTGAAAGGCACTTGTCTCTTTACTGTGCACCCTCAAACTCATCTTCTACATCTTCTACTTTAATTCCCCTTCACCGCTGAAAAACATACTCACAGGTGTGGACTCTTGGGAGCAGGGAACCTTTTCTGACATTTAAGACAGCTGACTTCTGTGGAAGTTGCCAAGCTGATCCTAAAACTCATGTGAATATAAGGGAATGTAGAATAGACAAAAACCTTGAAAAATAGAAACAAAGTTGGAGGGCTTATGCACACTGATAGTAAATTATACTACAAAGCTATGGTTATTGACACTGTAAGGCACATTAGAAAACCCGTAACGACAGATGAGATAAACCTGGCAGTTGCACGTAAAATCTCAGTAATAAAAACACGCAGATAATTTGAATGGAGAAGACAGTTATTCAACTTCACTAGGCACTGGGGAAATCCAACAAAAATACAGTGAGATATTCCTTCATGCCCACTCCTGTCACTGCAGTCAACATGACAGATGATAACAGACATCAGATGCTCCGTCTGACAGTGATACTGCAGTGGTTTGAACGAGAAGGACCGACATAGGCTCATGTACATGAATACTTGGTACCCAACTGGTGGCACTGTTTGGAAAGGATTAGGAGGTGTGTCACTAGGGATGGCCAGTTACCAGTTAGCTCTGTCTGCATCATGTTGTGTCTCAAGATGGGAGCTCTTATCTACTACTCCAGGGATGTTCCCTGCCACGATGGGCCTGGACTCACCCTCTGAAATTGTACGTCTCCAATAAGATGTCATGGTCATGATCATGGTGTCTCATCACAGCAGCAGAAAGGTAGCTGAGGTGCCAACACAGTACAACAGGGAAAGAATAGTTGTGCTGACACATTGTACCGGGACTAGATAACCACAGGCAAGAGAGTGAAGCGAACCTACCTCTGCTGTATAAAACATTAATACTACATGTCACAAACATGCTGCAAGAGTAGGTAAGACTCACATAAGAAAACTGGCTCTAATTTTTAATTAAATGATACTATATCCGTGTAAGCAACCAAAGCAGTTAGTCAGTACTCATTATAATCAAAAAACAGTATGAAGAAAATAAGAGAACCCACAAAATGGGAGAACACATGTACCACCATGTAATTTATATGGGTCTGTTACCCAGAAAAAAACAAAAGCTCTTACATGTCTATAATAAGCACACACAGGAAACGTGAACAGAGAGACAGGAAACCAAGTTTCACTAGACACAGGGGAAAGTCAGAACAATGTGCAACAAGATACCACAGCTGCCACAACACTCAAAAGGACTAGCAGCAGCAGCAGGGTTGAGAAGCAGGGGGACTGGAGCCTTCACACATGGCTGGTGGGAGGCAAATGGTGCAGTCACCTTGGAAGGCAACTTGGCAGCTCCTCAAAAGAATCAAACCAGTTACCAAATTGAGGAGTTCCATGCCAGGCCACATTCCCACCTACAATCTTTCAGGCAGGACCCCTAGGAGTTAGGAGGCTTTGCCTGGCAGACTTTGCAGATGGTGAGGAGCTGTTGTGGGCATGGCAATCACAGTCCAGAGCTGTCCCTCCCCGACCCCCTGCCCACCAGCCATGCATGTAGGCTTGTCTGTATTGCTTGCACAGCTTCTTCCATTCTGCATAGTCTTTCCCTCTAGGAGCTTCTGAGGCAGGTCTTCCAAACATGGGTGATACTTCTGTACTTAATAATGAGAAGTTGCATGCTGAGAAGCATATAAATGGACAGGGAGGGGGGACCCCAACTTCCAGAGAGTGTCTCCCTTTGGGGAGGAAGAGAAATATAGGTGCAAGTGTTCAATAACGTTCTTTCCTTTGGGCCCCACTGCAAATCTTCATGCATGCATGAAACATACTCTCGTTATACTGACTGCCCTTGGTTGCCCTGACCTGCCTGTCCTCCTTCTTCTTCCTTGGCAGTGCCCTTTCTTTACTTTCGTCTTGTCTTTTCTTTTATTAAAAAATTTTAAATAAATAATATAATATAATAAAACAGAATGTATTTGAAACTTAGTATATCTGAATGTACATTTGTTATGCTTACAAGATATTTCACAGTGTAAAAGAATGAAAAATATTGAATGGATAAAGTAGCTAGTAAAATATATGTAATTTTCACTTTTCTCTGTATGTTTATTCATATTTTTCAAATTCTTTTAACCAACATTGCCTTCTTTTATAATGATAATAAACAGTGCAATATATTTGGTGGCTTTCCAAAAGATATCATTAGTAGAAACCTTAAGGCAAAAACTATTTTCATATGCTTTAAAATGAATTAGTATCAAATCTCATTTTGGTGTCAAAATCTCCACAGGTATTTTCAATAGTTCAGTGCTGAGAAATGTTTTTCCTTCAAATGCAACCAACATTCAAAAGGTAAAACGTACACATTTCTGAATATTAACAGCTAGTCAGGAACCGAAATGTAGATCATTCATATCAACAGTCATTCCTGTCAAGTAAAGACCTTCAGAAAACATGATCTCAAATAACCCAGAACTGTCTAAATGCTCTTGCTCAAGCTATTACTGTAAATTACCCTGTATGGAGCTATATTTAATGGCATATACATACACACGTGCACACACACATAATATACATACATACATACATATACCCACATGCTTACACATATGCAGTGGCCAAAAAACTTTTAGTAGTCTCTTTTAGAAGCACAGTTTTTAAAAATTGGCAACACAGGTGGGTGACACCCTGGGGCTCACTTTGAGCCTCTTCTTCCCTCTTGGCTTCCTCTGTATTAAAGCAAGTGACCTCAGATTCTGGGTTCCAACTACACAGGTACCTATTTTCTTATAGTCAGTTCTCTGCTAGCTGTAGCCCTAGCTCCTCCTGTGTCCCCAACTTTCCCTCTATTTGCCTTCCTGTCATCTGTATCTCATCCCCCCGTCCCCTGACACCTCATCTCAGCCTCTTTTGAGACCTCAATGGGTACTCAATCCATTCCTGTTCATTTATAGACCCATGGGGTGTTTTTTGGTCTTCGACATCAATTCCTACATCATTCCCCTATGGAAAGCATTGTTCCTAGTGCTAGCTGCTATTGACCTCAGCAAAGATCTTTGTTCCCTGATGGAAATTATCTTGTTGCTGTTCTCCTAGATTTCCTTCTTCCTGTCTCCCCTTTCTTCTCTCTCTCTCTCTCTCTCTCTCTCTCTCTCTCTCTCTCCTCCTCTCTCTCCTCTCCTCTCCCTCCTCTCTCTCTCTCTCTCTCTCTCTCTCTCTCCCTCCCTCCCTCTCTCTCTCTCTCTCTCCCTCTCTCTCTCTCTCTCTCTCTCTCTCCATTAAATATCAAACTGCCATCCAGTCTTCAGCATGAGTCATTTCACAAAAATCTCTACAAATGTTAGTCATTCTGTGTATATGGCTCCCGAAGTCCCACAGACAATGTATTGAAGGCTTGGTCCATGGTAAAGCAGTATTGAGAGATGAAGCCCTTGGAGACTTTACTGGTTGGTCAACTGAACACAAGCTAGAGTCATCAGAGAGAAAGGAGCCCCAGTTGAGGAGGTCATGCATTCTATAAGAAAGTGGACTGAGCAAGCCACATGTAGCAGGCCGGAAAGCAACACCCTCCATGGCCTCTGCATAAGCTCCTGCCTCCAGGATCCTACCCTGTTTGTTTTCCTATTCTGAATCCTCCAATGATGGACTATGATCTGGAAGTATAAGCAAAATAAGCCCTTTGCTCCCCAACTTGCTTTTTGGTCATCGTGTTTTGTTGCAGCAATAAAAACCTTAACTAAGACAAGAATAATTGGATCATGAGGGCCTGATCTCCTTGATCATGTATTAATAGTTTATTGAGTTATTGGGAGGTAGTGGATACTTGAGGTGGGGCCTCCTTAAGAAGGCAGCTCATTAGGGATGTCTTTGAAGTGTATATTTTGTCCTTGGCTGCTTTCTCTTTGCTTCGTGGCCACCATGAGATGAGCAAGCTTTGGACTTGCTGTCCACCATGCTATTTTGCCTCACTGCGGGCCCAGAAACAATGGGGTCAAATGACCACAGATCGAAGTGTCTGGAACCATAAGTCAGAGATGCACTTCCTTTAAATTGGTTTTCCCGGGGTTTGCTCGCAGCAACAGATGCCTGCCTAACACATCATGTTCCTTATTTAGACACGATGCCTTATTATTTTAAAAGCAATCAAAAGTCAACATATTCTGAATTAAATGATGTATTTCTCTTTCCCTGCACATTATATCCTCCCAAGTCTCCTAAGGGCTATGTATGCTGAGAGGGCCCAGTGGAGTCCCAAAGCCCAGGCCTGTGACTGTGACCTTGTTTTCAGGGTATGGTCACATTAAGGTCAGGTCGCACTTGGTCCGGTACATCTAATCCTGTATGAACACTGTCATATCAGACAATACTGAATGTGCCTGGCACACAGAGGCAATGCTGTGAGATGACGGGGTGGAGAAAACAGCTCTGCCACCTACCTGGCCTTTCCTTTGTCAGCTTATTCCACAGAGACTCCCATTTTCTAGCATGTCCATCTATCTAGCTCACAACAGATTCCTCATTCAGCACTGGTGAGACTGCATACCTTCTGCGCTATGCCTTCTGCCAAGTGCTCTGCTTGGCTGTTCCCTACATCCATGGTACTTACTAAGGGTTGACTAACAGGACCCAGAAGTGGCAAGTCAAGCAGGGCCTATGTGCAAATGTTAACCACTAGTAGAGAAAATGATGACTCTTATCACAAACCACCAAAGCTCCTACATACAACCACGAAAAGCACAGGATTTAGAAATAGATTATGCTCAGAAAATGCTATGATACTTTGAAAGGTGTGTGTGGTGCGGGCGGGCGGGTGGGGATCCATAGCCATGCCTATTCCTCCCTACTCTGGTGACAGTGAGAGAATTGGACAAAGCACACCCACCATGCCCAATCTCTTAATTCCTACTGTGTTGCATTGAAACCATTACTGCCCCCACAAAAGCTCTACAGCTCATCTATACAGAAATAGCACATGTTAAAGGCTGCTGGGGGCTCTAAGGTCTGTGTGAGGACCATGGAGTCATCCATGCCTGAAGGCTGTGTGGTGAAGAAAAAGCAGCAATCAAGATGACACTGCCCCAGGAACAGCACATGCCACCAAGAGCAGACAGTGAG
This sequence comes from Acomys russatus, assembly GCF_903995435.1. Classification (NCBI taxonomy): domain Eukaryota; kingdom Metazoa; phylum Chordata; class Mammalia; order Rodentia; family Muridae; genus Acomys; species Acomys russatus. The sequence continues at coordinate 49,131,208 of NC_067139.1, read as the reverse complement.
TACAAGACCTGATCTGTCACTCTCCACTGCTACCCTTCCCCTACTGCACCATGGAGCCTGTCCCGCTCTGCTCTCTCCCATCTTCTACTTGCAAGCCCAAGGCCTGCAGAGGTTAAGCAGCAAAGATCCCCACCCCCCTTTTTGATGATCTTGGAGTGACATTCATCAAGTATAACCGTTCCCTCAAATATTGGAATTTTATTCAGTCTCAACAGTCAGAAAATATGGCATATATTTACAGAAAAGACTAGAAAAGAGGAGAGAAGACTATTGTCACTCTGATATTTCCTGTAAATACACCATGTAGGTCTCCACATTGTTCTGGGTCTGGCTGAGCAGCAGCTGTTACCAAGTGACCCACACAGCTTCTGCTGGAGTCTATGGGACACTTGGGGCACCTGGCACACAGACAGCTAAGTCTGTATAACACAGGGCCATTTCTGTGTCATTCCTAGCCAACTCTGAAGATTAATCAAAACTCTAAGTGAGCAGAAGGGAATTCTATGAGGTCCATTGTTAATCATCTGCCATTAGCCAGAAATCCCTAAGAATAGCACTATCCAGACAGTCGGTATCTTAAACATTAAGATTATAGCTTTTATTCTTTGTGGATGAGAAAATGAAAAGGAAACAACTGAAAGGAAAGGAACCAGTCTAACATATATATCCCAAGAAATTTTGCTAGCAATTAATCTCATCAAATACAGTCCTGCCAAAAAGTACTACCTCCCAACAGATCCCCGAGTACAGGCGAAGGTGCGAATTCCCTCATCTCCAGCAGGCCCTTCCACTGTCTGCATTGCCCATGAGGCTGACCTTGACTTGCAGCCAAGAGATGCATGGTAAACAGTGCCTCTCACTGGAGCAGTTCACAAATTTAATATAAATGCACCATGGAAACATTTCATCTCCATGACTGGAGCTTAAACAGAGAATGACAATTTTTCTATAGCTGCATGCAAGATGATGAGAACGAGGGTCCTCACCCTGTGCCATAAAGTGACCATCTTGCCAGTTTCCCTGCAGAGTTTGGAACAGGGGGGCAGAATGATAGACAGTGTGATCCATGACTAGTCAGTCAAAAGGCTTGAGAGTCCAGCCACACTAAGTTTACACAATCTAGCCAGCCAGAGAACCCCGTTGCCTTGAGATGGGTTCTCTCACTGAACTGGAAGCTCTTGAGCTTCAGGCTAAGAGAGCCGATCATGGAAATCTTAGCATCTGCATATTTCTAGCCCCAAGTGCCAGGATTATAGGGGTGTGAGCATGTGTAATCATTCCTGGATTTGTATGTGGGTGAAGGGGATGCCAACTTCAGTCATGTTTGCAGAATCATCTCCTCAACCATCTTGTTTGTGTTCTCCAGCTCGTAGCGATGGTGAGTATCAGCACAGGACCAGGGCAAGACTGGACATCTCAGTATTCTGTTATGGCAGGACTAAGGGAACGTTAGCTCCTCTCCATCATCCCCAGCAGACAATGATAGCTGCTCTGGGAGGGAGGAAATATCCTCATGAAGCATCATGTCCCTCTGAATATCCATACTTTTGGTGGTTCCTTGGGGAAAGAGAGATTTTTTTTTCTTCAGTGTAGCCACTAGTAAGGAACCAATACTTCTGTAAATAATTTGGTCATCAAAAAAAAAAAAACAGAGGAGGGAAAGAGGGAGAAAGGGAGAGAGGGAAGAAGGATAAAGGAAGATGAAGGGATCAATTGGAGCAGAAAGCAAACAGAATAGGTTAATAGAGGTTAATGTCACACACACACACACACTCACATGAAAATGCCATAGTAAGGGGGTTGGAGACAAATCAGCGCTTTGGGGAGCTAGCTGCTCTTGCAGAGGACCTGAATTCAGTCTCTAGTGACACAGTCAGCAGCTCACAGCCACCTGAACCTTTAGCTCGTGGGAACCCAACATTCTCTTCTGAGCTGTTATGCACTCATGTGCACAAGCCTTCTCTCATATACACTTTCCCTAATAATTTAGAAATAAAATATTTGTAAGAAATAGAAAATGTCATAATGAACCCCATTACTATGTATAATTATGTATATACACAAAAAAAGAATTTTTGTAATCAAAACTTGAGAAAATTCTTTGAGAAAATAAGGCTGCAACGGGATCCCTGGTCACTAGGTTTTCTACATATTAGTGAGTATTTTGCTATATAAAGTATTGTATTTTGTGATGTGATATTATCAGGCAAAGCCAAGCTTGCTTTCTGGTTTGCTATATTTGTGATTTTGTTTTTAAAGCAAAACTATTAACCCAAATGCTACCTCTTACACATCTCACCATCTCTGTTTTCTCATGGTGACTCAGGGTGATGAATCCTCCTGTGTTTGAATCCATCTTCCCTCCCAGGTCTCTAATTGTTTTTTTTTTTTTTCTTTCTCTCTTTCTTTCTTTTTCTTTTCTTTCTTTCTTTCTTTTTTTTTTGTTTTGTTTTGTTTTGTTTTGTTTTGTTTTTTGTTTTCATTTGTTTGTTTTGTTTTGTTTTTGTTTGGTTGGTTGATTTCGTTTGGTTTGGTTTGGTTGTTTTTCAAGACAGGGTTTCTCTGTGTAGTCTTGGCTGTCCTAGACTCACTTTGTAGACCAGACTGGCCTCGGACTCACAGAGATCTGCCTGCCTCTGCCTCCCAAGTGCTGAGATTAAAGGCGTGCGCCACCTCCCCCGGGTTACAGATTTATTTATTTATCATGTATATAGTGCTCTGCCTGTATATACAACTGCAAGCCAAAAGAGGGCATCAGATACCATTATAGATGGCTTTGAGCCACCATGTGGTTGCTGGGAATTGAACTCAAGACTTCCGGAAGAGCAGCCAGTGCTCTTACCCTCTGAGCCATCTCTTCAGCCCCCTCTGTTTTCCAAACACCCACTGTAACCTCCTGCCATACGGCACAACTCCAGCTCCATTTTCTCAATGGACCAAAATGAGACATGGACCAAAGCAGAGGCCATGGAATACTTACTGCTTACTGGCGATATTTTCCAATGTTACTTTTTTTTATAGGGTCTCAAAATATATTCTAGTGGCAATGCCTTGCCCTTTAATTACTTTCATTGTACTTAACTACATAGAACACTTTTTGATACCCTAGCTTCCAGGCTATGTAACATCGCCAGCCCCGAACAGTAAGCAACCTGTGTAAAGTGATGCTCTGAGAGATTCCCCCTTTACCTGTCATGAAGATTGGTTATTGACTGATATGGGAGGGACCAGACCACTGTGGAGAGCAAGCCAGTGTGCAGCACTGCTCCAGGGCTTCAGGTCCTGCCTTGGCTTCCTTCAGTAAGGAAGCTTGGGGATTGGGATGTGTGAATCAAAGAAACACTTTACTTACCAGGCTGCTTTTGTTAAGCAAATGAATGCACCCCATTTTTCTAATCCACTACTTTATGGTCCCTAAGGACCTGACTGGGAGCCCATTTGAGTGCAAAGCCCAATCCAGGCAAGTTCACAAGCATGGCACACTTGTACAGTGCCAGACTCCATGTGCCAAGGAGAACCAGATGATTCTGAGTCACAAACACAAATTAAATTCAATCCCAAAGTCTTGATGTTTCTTGCTGTATATCAACTGTCACCTGCTTGTCTCTAAGGATGGCTTTAATGGGGCCAGGAAAATTGGCATTATAGAGTGACATCATATGGTTTTCATTTGTATTCAAGCCAAATAACACCAACTTTCTAAGAAGAAATCAAGTACATAACTAGATAAAGTAATTATGGTGATTTTGTAAAGGATAATGCAGTCTCTCAATTACATATGATTATACAGAGGCCTTTTCTGAATATAAAACGTGTGTTCTTGCTCTTTAGCGAGAATGATAAAAAGCAGTGGAGAGGAGCAGGGTCTTCACAGAGGGGCCATCCTGCCTCCAACAGATCACTCAGTGCCATAGTAGCCACCTGTAAATGAATGGAATGACTTCCAGACCAGTGAAATCAGCAGTGGGGGTAGGGAGGACCTTCAAAGTGTCTAGGTGATGCCAGGGTAACGGCACTCCTTCTAACCATGAGGGTTTCCTTTGGTGAACTTCACCTATCAATACAGATGAGTATGTCTGCAGAATAAGAGGAAGGTTTTAGATTTTCCAAGTGGATTAAAGACCTCAACATAAAACCAGAGACACTAAATCAGTTAGAAGAAAAAGTGGGGAAGAGCCTGGAACAAATTGGTACAGGAGACAACTTCCTGAACAGAACACCAACAGCCCAGGCCTTAATGTCAATAATTAATAAATGGGACCTCATGAGGCTGACAAGCTTCTGTAAGGCAGGGGACGCTGTCAACAGAACAAAGCGACAGCCTACAGACTGGGAAAAGATCTTTACCAACCCTACATCTGACAAAGGTCTAATATCCAAATTATATAAAGAACTCAAGAAATTAAACATCACCCAGGCCAAATAACCCAATTGAGAAATGTGCCTCAGAACTAAACAGAAAATTCTCAATAGAGGAATACCGAATGACTGAGAAACACTTAAAGAAATGTTCAGTGTCCTTAATTATCAGAGAATGCAAATCAAAACAACTCTGAGATTCCATCTTACACCCATCAGAATGGCTAAGATCAAAAATTCAAGTGACACCATATGCTGGCAAGGATGTGGAGAGAGAGGAACACTCTTTCATTGCTGGTGGGAATGCAAACTAGTACAGCCACTTTGGAAATCTATCTGGTGCTATCTCAGAAAACTGGGAATAGGGCTTCCGCAAGAACCAGCTATTCCACTCCTTGGAATATACCCAGAAGATACTCCATCCCACAAGAAGAAACTTTGCTCAGCCATGTTCATAGCAGCCCTATTCATAATAGCCAGAACATGGAAACAGCCTAAGTGTCCCTCAGTAGAAGAATGGATAAAGAAACTGTGGTACATTTACACTGTGGAATACTACTCAGCTATTAAAAACAAGGAATTCCCAAAGTTTGTTGACAAATGGATTGAACTAGAAATGATCATAATGAGTGAATTAACCCAGAAGCAGAAAGAGTCAAATAGTATATACTCACTTATATCTGGACACTAGCCAAAGGGGCATGTCCCATGAAAGTCTTCGCTTACCAGGAAGAGTGGGACAGAGGGGAAGACTTCCTACTGGGACTCTAGGTAAGAGAAGCATGGGAGAATGGGGAAATAGAAAGACCCAGAGGGTTCTAGAAACCTACAAGTAGAACATTATGACAGGCTGATTTGGGCCCAGGGGTCCTGCTCAACCTATGGCACCAGTCAAGGACAATACGTGCAGTAAACTTCAAATCCCTACCCAGATGTAGCCAATGGACAGGACATTCTCCACAGTTGAGTGGAGAGTGGAGACTGACATTCACACGAACTCTGGTGCCCCATATTTGACCACATCCCCTAGATGGGGATGCCTGGTGGCACTTAGAGGAAGGACAGCAGGCTACCAAGAAGAGACTTAATACCCTATGAGCATATACAGGGGGAGGAGGTCCCCCTCACTCACAGTCATAGGGGAGGGGAGTAAGGGGAAAATGGAAGGGAGGGAGGAATGGGAAGATGCAAGGGATGGGATAACAATTGAGATGTAATATGAATAAAGTAATAAAATATATTTTTTTAAAAAAAAGAAGTTCTTGGCCTCTCATGTAGTAAGGTCCTCTCACTAGAAACCAAAATGAGGGGCTGGAGAGATGGCTCCACGGTTAAGGGCACTGGCTGTTCTTCTAAAAGACCTGGGCTTGATGCCCAGCACCCACACATAGCTCATAATGCTCTAATTCCAGCTCCTGGGAATCCAGTGCGCTCTTCCGGCCTCCATGGCTACACAGACACACATGCTGGCAAACAACACATAACGTACACAAAATAAAAATAAATTGCTAAAATTTCTAAATTATGGAATATGATTTTTAAAGGACCCCAAATAAAAGAAATAACTATCTAAAAACTAGACAAGCTAAGCCTAGACATGTATGGTAACTTAATAGTTCTTTCATCCATTCCTCTAAGTGAAAATTTGTATATTATTCTGCTGTTTATGATCTGTGTCTAACTTTTTTTTTTTTTAAATCCTTTCACTTGTTTTCTTCTGATCTTCTGTTGTCATTTTATTTACCACATTCAGGCTTGTGTACATACTTTCCTAAAGTCTTAATCTGAAGAAAAACCTATATCCCAAAGAACAAATCAAAACTGTCCTTGCAAAGCATCAGTTAATGTACAAAAATTTGATGCCTGATACACCAGACCAGTGTCGTGGAGGAGGCAGGGTAGCTGGCAGAGAGGTACAAGGGCCTAGGCTATTACTGCCCACATTAAATTAAGACTCCTTCACTTACAAGGTGTGTGACATCAAAGAAGAATTCTTCGCCTCTCCTAAGATTATGGAGGAGAGTCATCCTGATCTCACCAGAGTCGTTGAGGATTAAAAGGCCGCACTGGTCAGTGTCTGCCACTTAGTCAGCTCTGCATACGTGTGAGGTAAGTATCAGCTAGTAAAGCTATGCGAAGAGCAGTAGATAGTCAGACAGTACAGGGACACCACTCTATGATCTCTAGAAGGTTCTATTTAGCAGCTTCTGCTTGAATTCAGGAGACCATGTGACCTATTCCACCAAGTCTTTAAGATGTACTTAGAATTTAATTTGTGCAATTAAATTCTCAGTTGTCTCAAAGTCCTCGTCTATCTAACCTAAAGGAGATAACAAAGTCCCCCTCGCTCTGTTTCTCTCCCCCTACCCCAGGGTGCATGTGTGTATGTACATGTATGTGTATGTGTACATGCGTGTGTGTGTGCCTGTGTGTTAATGTTTATGGATTTCTAAGCAATTGGGACAAAGATTCAGCTTCAGCTTAATGGGTGGCTGCCAAAGATGTGGGCTTCTTGTTATTATACCCATACTTTAGACAGGGAAACTGAGTCTAGCATTGTGCAGTGGATTTAAAGCCAGACAGTCTAACTCCAGTCTGAGCATCCTACAGCTAGCCACTCACCCACATCAGTACTGTACCATTATTTTGCGGGCACCTCCCTTGCAATTTTCCTTGGTACTATGTGTCAACAATAGAGCAATGTTAGTTTCACTAATTCCAAATCCTTCCATGTTTTATCTCTAGTCTACTCAATTCCATTATTTGCTGTCCCAGGAACTGTGGAAACTCTAAAAGTAAATAAATAAATTAATTAATTAATTAATTAAATAACACAGACCTTGCCTTCAACACTGACACTCTAAGACTAACAGTGCTCACTTGAGGCTTCATAGAGTGCAAGCGAGGTAAGTTCCATGAAGCCACTTAATCAGCACACCAATCTCTCATATGCTGTCGTGAGGCACGCCTTGTTCTCACTTTAGTTTACTTCACTTCAAAACATTTACTAAAATTCTGTCGGTCCCACAGTAGACCACTGAGGCAGTGGTATGCAAAGGCTCATGACCATGCAGCTGAGATGGGGCTGCTCCCCACTTACGGTAGGTTGCACCCTGTATGACCTTGTGCATTGAAAAGATTTTACATCAAAGATGCATATCACAACTCACATGGTACTACGTGGCTACCCAGAAGCTGGCAGCCAGCCTTAAGCCCCAACCCAGCATCTCAAAGATGCCTTACAGCATATCAGAAGCCCAGGAAAGGAAAAAGTTCAAAATACAATTCCCATTGCCTTGTTGCTAAGACCACACACTGGGGACCACATGTATAATATAAGGTCAGAGAGAGGCAAGATGTGGGAACTGGATCTACAGTGACCCAGAAAAACTGGACAGAGGTGGTGTGTCAGGAGAGACCAGAATGAGGAGGGGAAGCCAATCCCGAAACTATCTGAAGGTGAGGGATTCCAAGGATGGACCCTTTGGAGACCTGAAGAAACAGTGAGTGGGGAGGAGAATGCTGATGGAAAAAGTCTCAGAGCAAGAAAGCAGAACATGACTCCCAATTACGAGGCCCACCTCCCCCTAAGGATTTATTGTCAGATACTATTTGCTAGGAGAAAGGGGCTCCTGAAGCCTCATGGCTCCCTGAGGATTTGCGGTTGCTATGGGAGGGAGAGCCTTTGTAGCCACTGGTAGGCTGGCTGTGCTCCTGTAAGCAGGCCTAAACTCATGCATCACAAAACAAGGACACAAAAGCAGAAAGGAGATGAATTGGGAAGAAGAAGAGGGTCAACACATGGAAGGAGGACAAGAGAGGGGGTTGAAGGGAGAATACAATCCAAATATATTAAATATATATGAAAATGTCAGGATGAAACCCACTATTATGTATAATTAATATATGCCAATAAAACCACATGGAAGACTGGGAAAACTGTTAAATGATAAACACTTTCAGCAAATACCAGGACATAAAACCAACAAACAAAAATCAGTAACTTTTCTATATACTAATAATGAACTTGCTGAGAAGTAAATCAGGAGGAAAAATCCATTCACAGTAGCTACAAAACAATAATAATACATAAAGAAATTTACCTGACCAATAAGGTAAGGGGCCTGTATAATGAGCACTTTAAAACACTGTAGAGGGGCTGAAGAGATAGCTTAGCAGCTAAGAGCCCTGTGGCTCTTTCAGAGGACCTGGGTTTGGTTCCAGAACAGCCACATGGTGGGGACCTGGGGATAACTCCAGGTCGAGAGGGCCCAGTGCCCTCTTCCAGCCTTTACAGGCACCAGGTACATGTGGAGTGTGGACATGACTTGCAGACAGACACTTATACACATTTAAAAAAAAAAAAAAAAAAAAAAAAACCACTGTGGAAAGAATAATGCCAGAAATCACTGAATTGCTTGTGAACTTTATGGTGGAATCGTTCACATTAGCCCAGATAGACACCAACATGTCGACAGATAAGTTGATGAAGAAAGTGTTGTGTGTGTGCACGTGCACACATGCACGATTGTGAATTTTATGCCACTGTAAAGAAGAATGAAATTGTGACATTGTCAGCAAGGAAGCCAATGGAACTGGAGAACGTTACAGTCGGCCTTAGAAAGATGACTCTCGTATGCTTTCTCTCACTGCAGAATCTCGATTTGAGTGAGTGAGAGAATATATGGATGGCATAAAAGTAGAGGGGGGGCTGTGAAATGAGAAGAAGAGGTCTAATGAGAGGGGAGGGATGACAGGGGTGGGGTGAAAAGACAAGTGCTTTTCTCATATGCAGAATCTAAATTCAACTCTATACTCATAAATATTTATACATACATATACATGACGTGAGAACAAAAGGGACACAATTTGGGGAAGGAGACTAGTAGGAGTTGAATGAGGAGGGGAATTGGGGAAGGTCTGAGCAAAGTCAAATGAGACATATAACACACATGTATATACATATACATATTTACATATGCATACACTTGTTTACATATACATATATGTGTACATGTATACATACATGCATGTATCATAAATAAAATCAGCATTTTGTACACTAAAACCTAGTACTATTATATTTAGTATTCTAAATTTAGTTCATTCTCTTGGCAGTAAAAGTGTAATATCGAACAATGACTAACTGAAACTTAATTCTCATTGTCATGGAATTTTGGTCTTGAGATCTGCTGAGACCAAATGTATGAATAATCAATATTTTGTGACCTAATTATGGCAAGATTAAGCACTGAGTGGGCCAGCCTTGTGTTTCAGAAGGTAATCATGAGGATCAGCTCCAGTGTCTTAGATCGGCGCTATCTGTCCATCTTGTTGTGAGTCAGTTTCCAAAGCAAAAGACAAGCCGTTCTAGTAAGACAGATAGAATCCCACCCTCTGCGACCATGTTGCTGAATGCTTCATGAAGGGACTTGACAAGGCAGCACTGTTGCTTCCAGACAAGTTTGTAGAATCCTCTAGATCATTTTTATCTCTCTTCCTAGGATTCAATGTATAGCAGTTGGATAGATTGGGGGCAGAGGGGAACTGTAGGCTTCTTGGTTGGTTTTTAAGTGAGAGATCAGGATATTTCTCTGAGAATACATTATCTTACTCTCATACGTGTTCATACGGGTAGGGGCCATGTGGCAAGCCACTTAACAGGCTCATGTTGAGAAAACAGCTGGCAAAGGAACTTTTGCAGTGTTTGCAATATGCCACAGTGCCTCTGTTCATCAAAACAGAGCACTCACTTAGCCAGACCCTGGGACAGGGGTCAGAGCACTGGCCTCCTCATCTTCTCCAGGTGCAACAGCATTGACACAGTCCCTGTCATTGTCCAGCTACAGGGCAGGTAAGAGGGCACAGAAATCCTGCCCGAGGTAGGAAGATAGCAGGTCACTGCCTGCAAGACAAGGAATGGGACTCCTCATTGTCCTGTGGGCAGCTTATTTCTTCATCCATCTGTAGATTTAAGTGTCCAGGACTATTTCAATCAGAAATTAGGGAAAGTAGCCCCGAAAAGGATAGAGATGGGTTATAAATGGGCTACCCTCTGGTTGTTGCTTTAAACACATAATGACACGCAATTCTTTTTATGTGAACTACCTAGGAACACAACACTTACTAAATACTCTTCCTTTTTTAATTAGATTTTCTTTGCAAGCCAAAAACAGTAATCCAAAATAGTCAAGCGTGCTATTTGAAAGCCATAAAGCAATCATCCTTACCAAGAATAGAGGATCGTTCCCACCACAGACGTGAGCTTACTGCTTTCCTGCTTTTGCTTTGCCAGGCCAAAGTCAGCTACAATTCACAAAACAGAGTAACGAGTTACTGTCTTTCCCCAGGATCCACAGTCCCTAGCTGGACATTCTGCAAACTAACCAACACATTTCCCAGCTGACTGCTTGCCCCTCCCTGTGTTGTCACAAAATGCCCCCCACCCCAACTTCTGCTTTGTCTGCTCCCAACCTATGTTCACACACACTCTATGCTTCTGTGCTTTTCATTCTGACATGAGGTGGTTTATCTTCTTAAAACAATCTAATGTAAGTCTTTGCTAACTAAGCCAAATGGAAGTCTTGACTGATCTTGTGATTTTGTTTTCACTTTAAAGTTCTCAAATGAATAGGAAGACTATAGGGTTTTAATATATAGCTTCTGTCAAAGCTGCATTTGATTTATAAAAAAAAAATAAAAAGGTGGGGTGTGATGGCTTAGCCTGTAGTCCCAGAATTCAATCAAGGAGGCAAACAGCATGTGCTACATAGTAAGATCCTGTCTTAAATGGAGGGGGCAGTAAAAGAAGAAAAAAAAAAAGATGGAGAGAACTTAAAATGGACAGCTGGAACTGTGAAATAATGATCTTAATTAAACGTGCTATGGTATACTCCTCTTTAACAAACTGCAGGTAGGAAAAGTAAATGATCATTTCTAAATATAGCTGGGCCTTGGGGAATGGATCTTTGAAGTCTCAGCACTTAGGAGCTAAGGCAATAATGTCGAGAGTTCAAGGCCAGCCTGGGCTACATAGTGAGATCCTGTCTCAAGGAAGGAAATACCTGAAAGAAGGAAAGAGGAAGGACAGAAAATGGAGGTCAGGAATGAGAGGGTGGTGTAGGAGAAGTGAAAGGTGGGAGGGAAGGGGATGGAAAGAGAGAAAATGGTAGAAGTAAAGGAACAACCATTATGAAGTTCGGAGAAGCTGAAATTAAATAGCATCCATTGGCACTAATTTACCATATCTGCGAAATAAGGATTAATATAGCATAACAAGGTAAAAAGTACAACAGTAAAATTAAATAACTTGATATTAAAATTTTATATATTATATAAAGCTATGTGCAGCACAGTGTTTAATAACTAATTGTGAGCAGCCGAAGAAGCCTTAAGTGAATTGTGAAAAGCAAATGAAGTCCTGAATGAGTGTATATTGTTGACATGGGCAAGAGCCAATGCCTCAGACCCATGGGAAGTTGTCAAAGCCTCCCTCTGGTCCGAGTGCAAATGTTAGCAGTGAGTGCAAAAACAGCAACTGCAGCTTCTTTCTCCCAGATGTTGACAGCCCAGACTGCTGCCCACGGAAACCTCTGCCTAAGACAACCCCGTCCTCCTGAGCTGCACACAATAAACAGTCCAGAGGTGGGGCTCTGGGTGCCACTCCAGTAGCATGCACACAGACCACCTGACCCAAGCTTTTCTGCATTTGTGTGTCTGTTTCTTCTCTAGTGTCTGTCCTTTCTTCACTCCTATGCCTTCCCAGTCAGATTTTTAGAGCCAAACCACACTGGAAACGGAGTGTGATCTTTTGTCCTTGTTTTTATCACTTGACACATTTCTGACCCAGGGTCTTCTGTGTCTCCAGGTGCCATAAAACTCACTGTGTAGCTAAGAATGACCTTGACACTCTGGTTCTCCTCCATCCCCCAAGTGCTAGGATGATGGACCTAAGCCTCGGTTCCAGTTTATGCTGAGGCTTGAATTCAGGGCTTCTCCATAGCCATTTCATCAGCTGAGCCACACAAAAGCCCTAAAATAACATATTTTTGGTGAATTCAGAATTGTACATGTTTTAGGGTATGTTGTGATAGTTCGATAGATATATTGATATCTATATATCATATCTATTAAAATCAAGATAATTTCTATTTTTTCTTATTTTTTTATTTAAATGAACTTTACTGTTCTGTTGTTTTGTTTTGTTTTTGAAACAGGGTTTCTCTATGTAGCCTTGGCTGTCCTGGACTCACTTTGTAGACCAGGCTAGCCTCGAACTCACAGACTCCCTCTGCCTCCCTGTGTGCTGGAATTAAAAGTGTGTACCACCACACCTTGCTTAAATAAACTTTTAATTGATGCATAAAAAACAAAACGTCATAAATCTAAATGGAGTAATGTTATACTTTGATCTAGTATACATTATATGTTTAAATCAGATTAAATAAATACTTAAAAAATATTCTAGCCTTCTGAGTTCACAGTATATAAGAGCAGCCTGGCTTATTTTCCTGTCTTTCTCTCCCCTCATCTCCTCAGTCTCTGGTCAACACTACCCTTCTCAGTTTATGTGAGATCAGCATCCTCGTCCACCCGAGGGGCACTTATTTTTCTGTGCCTGGCTTGTTTCATGAAATGATCTGTGTCTGCCCATGTTGCTGTAGAATAGACAGGATTCTTGCGTACAGCTGCATAATATTAACTGTGTATCCAGGCTATAAGTTCTTCACGTATCCATCAGTTGGTGGACACCTGGCTGTCTCCATTTCTTACCTACTTGAACTCTGTTGCAATAAACAGGGGCTACAGCCAGGGAGTGAAAGGTCTGGATGCGATCATAGGGTAGCCCTATTTGCAATGTTTCAAGGAGCTTTCTCAGTGTTTGCCATAATCATATGGTTATTTTCACGCTCCCTTCCTCTTCCCAGCAGGGAGAAAATAGCCACTTGTCTATTTACTTTAAGTTGGTATACAAAATTACTTTTAACCATTTTTTTATGGTCATTCTTTACTAGGGCAAAATGCCCTAGTAAATTGGCATTTTCCTGCAGATTAGTGATGTTGGACCTTTTAAAAGCACCTACTATTTATTTCTACATGCACTTAAGAGATGCCTACTTTCCATGGGATGTTTGGGTTTTGCTATTGATTTAGAGAGCTCCTCATGTGTCCTGAATATTGTCTCTATGGTACATTGCTGCTCATCGTATTTCCTCCTACTCTCCAGCATCTCACCACTGATGATCATTTCTTGGGCTTTCAGTTTGATGGAAACCACGTGTCAGAGCTTTATTTGTCTCATGTGCTTTAGGGTCCTATCTAAAACATCCCAAAGTCCTCAAGCACTCCTCATAGGGTTTTTTCTATTTGTTCCACCCTTACCTATATTATTCATTTTGGATTGGTTTTGTAACTGCTGAGAGGAGTTTTCTATCTTATTCTTTTGCAGGTAAATACAGAACCATTACTTGTCATTCAAAAGACTGTCATATTCTTATCATTTTTGTCAAAATCCATATGTACATAGATGTATATAAATGTATGTATTTCTTTTTAGACTCTCAAAATCATTCCATTGGTCTATTTCTATGCTTTGATTACTACAGCTTTGTAATATATTTTCAAATCCTGTAGTATAATGCTCATATGACTAATCTCCTTTTATAGACATGAGGAAACTGAGCCTCAGAGACAATAAGCAATTTGCTTAAATGTTTTACAGAGAGAAATCAACAGTCAGATATTAATCTTATGTCAATCAATTCTTAACAAAGCACAACAGTGACAGCAAAGAAAAGAATTAAGCCTCAATTGCTTTTCTGACAAGCCAGTCTAATATTAAAGGAGTGAATCATATCTGCTACACACAAATGACCAGTCATTGGACTAACATGGCTCTCAAAAAAAAAAAAAAAAAAAAAAAAGACTGAGAGCAGCATCTCCAACAAGCAAAAACAAGAAGACTGATAAACCATACACAAGCCCATCCAGCCAACACATAGGGCAAAACATAATAGGTGGAAAAGAGTTTCATCAGACCATGAGACTGTCGGGCCTCTTCAGCGTTAGAAATCACCCAGAGTAGGTTACCAGGCTTTGACAGCGGGGGAGGGGGGCTGCCAGGGGAGGACTAGAGTTAGGGAGATGGCTTGTTTGATAAAGTGCCTGCTAGACAACATGAGCACCTAACACATGCGAGGGCCAACATCAGGTGAATCCTCCAAGTTCACTGGCCACATAGTTCAGTCAAGTGTTCAGCCTCAGGTACACTGAGAGACTGTCTAAGAAAATAAGGTGAAGAGTGACAGGGGAAGGCAATGACTGTTGCTCTCTAGCACACACACACACACCAGTACACTGTACACACACATGCACACACATAAACTGTACAATGTACACACACACACACACACAGCTACATAATCATCACAGTAAATGCACACAGAGCCCCTGGTAGTCTTTACTCCTTTCGGCAGAGTAGAAATACACTGGAACCTCCTTAACCTCGTAAAGGGCATGTATAGAAAGAAGCCCGTGGCTGACACACTAGTTCACGCTGAAAGACTGAATACTTTGTTTCTAATTTCAAAGCAAGCCAAGAATGTTGATGCCATAGCAGATGTCTACAGTCCCAGCACTGTGGAGGCTGAAAAAGGATGATCGTGAGTTCAAGATGAGCCTGGGCTACATAGTGAGGTTCAGGATCATAGTTTCAGAGACACATGGTAGGTCTTGTCCCAAAAACTAAAAACTTAAACTTAAAAAAAAAACATAAGTCAGGGCTGGCCACTCACATTTCCACCAACCATTCCACAGCGATTGCAGCACGCTTTTCTGCGAACTGAACCTTCAGTTTCTCTTGCAGTACAATAATTAGATCAGGTGATGAGGGTATGTTTAATTTGACTTTTTAAAAATGTAGATTAGTGTTTCTTCTCAAAGGAACTGTTAGAGGACCCCAGCTGCTGCACCCAATCTTGTGTTGGACCTTGCTGCGCTCCTACAGGGTCCCCGGAGCGTGCGATGAGAGCCCAGGGCAGTTTTCAGCTGCATTTCACTTGCAGGTAATGATTTATGTTGCTGCACATTTATCATATTTATTTGATATCCATGAATCTTTTCTCGGTGGAGTTTCTGGGCTTTTAGTTTTTTCTTACTGTTCATTGAATATGTGTGTGTGTGTGTGTGTGTGTGTGTGTATGTGTGTGTGTGTGTGTGTGTTTGTATATGTATATATATACCCATATTTACAAGTGTGTGTATATATACATATATACTTGTACATGTATGCATATATGGTTCATCAGTAAATATATATTCATACATATATTCATACACACATGCATATATATGTATATATATATACAATGTATATATGTGTGTGTATGCATATATATGCATTGTAGACCACACAACCAGGAAAACTGGCATGGAGCTAGAAAGAGGTGAAGAAGACATGTTCAAACCCCAAAATCTCAATCTTGAGATTGGCCAGAGTAAGGCTCACTCCCTTTGTGCTCTGTGCCAGCATGCCCTACCTCCACAATTTTCAGAGCAGTCAAGTAGCCTGGCACCTGTATTTCCTCTCCATGTAAATAAAGGATTTCCACCATCTCAGCCCCAGGCAATAACGTGAACCTATGCTGAAAGTCCCTCCTCAAGGTTCATATGGGCCTTGTTCACTCAGAATAAAGAGCTCAAGCTGTTTCACTGAGTATCTTCTGAGATATTGCTGTTTCCTAGCTGTAAGCTAAAAGGCTGTAAGAGTTGAAGAGCTGACCCTCGGACACCACCCCCTCCATTCCTTTGTCTAGCATCTCCTGGTATCTGGGTGCTCCAAATGGAAGAAGTGGACCCCAGGATGAGCTATTGCCCAAAAGAGCTGTAACACTGAAACCTCAAAAGACTCCCCCAAGCCAGCACTCCCTGCATGAGCATCCTGCAGACTCCACCACTCCAGCTAGGCTTCATCATTCCCAGCCCAGTGTGCAGCCACAGCTGGGTGCCCTGAGGGAGGAAGTGGAGCTCAGAGCCACATACACACACATACACACACACACACACACACACACTATACACCACACACACACCACACACATACACACCACACAACACACACAACACACACACATACCACACACACACACCACATATACACACACACCACACACACACACATACACCACACACACACACATACACACACCACACATACACACCACACAACACATACACACCATACATACACACCACACAACACACACACATATCACACACCACACACACACACCACACACCACACATACACACACACCCCACACACCACACACATATATACCACACACACCACACACACACACCACACACACACACCATACACACCATACACCACACCACACACACACACACACCACACCACACACACCACACACACACACAATCTCTCCTTGTTCTGGAGCTTGTCTTTCCATCCCCTTGCTTTCTGTTTGCATTTGCAAGGCTTTGTTTTCTTCTAGAAATGTTATAATTTAAGTGTTTGGGGTTTTGTCTTTTCGTATTCTTTTGAGACTGTCTCACACTGTAGCTCAGACTGGCTTCAGACGCATAGCAGTCTTCCTGTTTCAGTATCTATACTGCTGCAATTATATATGACTTGAATTAAATCTTTTCTATAGATCTCTGATCCTAAGTTAACTTTCAATTTTTACGTAGGCTACCCAGATGCTAATTTTTGGTATCAATTTGACTGTGCTAAAGAACACCATCAAAACTGCTTTGTGAGACAGGGGTGGACCCCTAGAATGTTTCTCCTTTCCAGCTACCCTGACAGAGAGCTTTGTAGTGGAAGATACTAGGAGAGATGCAAGAGGAGGAACATGGCTAGCAGGGTGCCCGGTGCAGCTCACTCCCCTACGGGCAGCCACGAAGTTCTTTGCTGGAACCCACCCAGCTTCCAAAAGGTCTCCCAGCACTCAGAAGACTGCATATCGGCACCAGAACACAGCATCAGCAGCTCCTCAGCTGGAATCACAGCACCTCGAAGAACAGGATGGTCCATAGCATTCTACCAGCCAGCTGTTGTCACAGGCATCCCAGCAGAAGCTTCTCGGTACAGTCCACTGGCACTGGTCAAAGAGGCATAGCAGCATCTCGGGGGCTTCCTGCTCTGCCTGACCATCTCACCCATGCAGTTTTGAAAACATCCCTCCATTGTCTCAACCATTTGGAAAACACTCTGAACTCCAATAGGTAGATGTTTGGTTGGCATTTTTGGCAACTTGTGACTACAGCAGAGCACACCGCAGTTGGGATGAGCTGCTAGAGTGCAGAGACTCTCTTCTGATTTTGGCATGTTTTCTAGCTCTGTCAGAACCTACCAAAGAGGCCACACCAAGAAGATAATCTGTTCCAAATGATAGGCCACACAGAAGAGAAGCAAGATACTCACACCCACCAAAGCCAGCTGGTGCCAGCTTTGTGACAAAAGCGATCCTGAAAACCCACCCTCCAGGCCCGTTCAAGGTTTCCCTCAATGCAACCAGCTGACTGCTTCCTTCAGATCTATGACAGACCCTGGACCAGAGCCACCCAGTCAGGCTTCCTCTGTATCACTCACCCTCAGAACCCAAAAAACTATTTATTGTTCTAAGCCTCCAAATTCTCTGGAGTTAGACTGCCCATCAGTAGGCTCCCTAGGCCATATCACCAGCACCAGGGATACAGAGCTTGACTCCTGTACTCCTGGCCACTGTCCCTTCCCTGAAACCATAGTTCTTCATGTGAAGAAACACTAGAGACAAGGTCAAAATTTTGCGGAAAGCTCCTGATAAATATGGAGAATAAATAACAAACTTTACCAGGCTACAAGATCAGACATGGTCTAGATTTTCAAAGAGCTACTTACAACACATGCCATCAAAAGCTTGACCCTCCTTCTAAAGGCCTTTCTCTATCCATTCATCCAACTGAGGATCAGCCACTACTGGAAGTTATGCTTGTCAATATGTAAATATCTGTTTAGCATCTGGTGTTCTCTATGAGAGTAAAGGCTGGATATTGCTTGCTGCTGTTGGATGAGGTATTACACATCTGCGTGTACAGGGCATGTGTGTGCCCAAATTTATGTAGTGTTTTCCATTGTCCATAAGCTAGATAGCTTGCTGAGCTAGCATACATTGGAGAAAGTTAGAAAGATTAGGTCAGCACTATGTAAAATAAAAAGTATACTCCAGCAATATTTTTAGGGAGATCACTATACTTTGAGCATATGTAAGCCTTGGCTAACTTAAAAAATAAAATAACGTAGAAAATCACCTTATGAAAACTGATTTTAAAAGGTAAAAACCAAGAAATGTTACAATGATTTTTATTCATGCCAATCCATTTAGATAACGGCATGAGCTTAGACAGATGTTCACAAAAAACACAGATAGCTGAGAAATGCTTAAATAGCAAAATCGGAAGCTGTTTGGCCATTGGGAAGTTTTGGTAGCAGCAGGCGATGTTTCTGCTGCTCTTTCCTCATTTGTGTCAACATATGGGGAAGAAATGCTTTATTTCTGAAACCACACAGGCATCTGGGTGCCTGAATAGGAATTCAATGCTGACAACTGAAAACATCTCAATACAGCATGAAAAAGTTCCATAGGGCAAGTGACAGGGCCACTGCTCACAAGCAGCCTGCATGCAGTCCCCACACTCAAGCAAGGAACCAGGCTCTGAGCTGAGCCCCAGGCCCTCGCTGTCTGTCTTCCTACCCACCACTTTGTGGCTCTGCTCCCCTCACTCAGCTGCTCTGAGTGATCTATACCTGCTCTAGCCACATGACAACAGCTGCAAAGTCCTCTGACACACTGCAGATGTAAGGTGTCTTGCCTTTGCGTGGAGACCCATCTGGCCACAAGCGTTTGGCCATCAGCTGTGTCAGTTTCTACCAAACCACAGTTCAGTCACCAAACCCTATGGGCTTTGTCCTCTAGCCCTACGATGCACCTACCATTTCCCAGTCTATGCTCAGCTCATCACTCACAGTTGCCTGGGATACCCAAAGTGTCTTGGATAGCAGATGGCATCTCCCCTTCCCTCTCCTGGTCCTTCTCTCCAGCTCCAATATTTATGTACTCATGTACCTGTGGCCATTGTTTGAAGGGACCAGAAAACATCCCCTCTCAGGTGTACCCCATAAAAAGACCTCTCCTCGGTCCCAGGGAGCACTCAGCAGCAAGGACCCCTAACCACATCACTGCAGAGGCTCCACAGATGGACCAGAAGATCACCTGATCACCATGCTTAGAAGACTTCCATCTTTCTCATCCAGCCTTCAAGATTGTCGTCAATTGTCCTTTCACTGAGATGTCAAGACCTGTGTTCCAGGTACTGAACTAGGTACAAAGAGGATGACTAGCAGACCAGAATCTGCCTCTGAGATAGATTGTGGGACTAGTGATGGAGATGCACATCCAACAAAGGATCATTCACAAGGTATCAGTGCACATCTGTGGCTTTCAAAGGGCAGGCCAGGTAGAGGGAAGAGTAGATCAGAAAGGTTTCTGTAGAAGTCAGGGGCACAGTTCAGCTGATAAAGCTTAGAACCCTGAGTGCCATCCCCAGATGCCACTTAAGAAAGTTGGGAGCACTGACAGACTTGTAATTCCAGTGCTGCAAGGCAGACACAGAAAGAGCCCTGGGG
This sequence comes from Acomys russatus, assembly GCF_903995435.1. NCBI lineage: Eukaryota > Metazoa > Chordata > Mammalia > Rodentia > Muridae > Acomys > Acomys russatus. Next base: position 49,111,161 of record NC_067139.1, on the reverse strand, counting down.
CTTTCGAGCCAGACAACGTGGCCTGTTTGGCAAGCTCCAGCCAGTGAGAGGCCCTGTTTCAAAAAGCAAGGTGAACAGGCCCTGGAAAATGGCATTTGAGGTTGTTCTATGGTCTCCAGGCATACCTATAAATCTATGGCACATCCCCACCCCAAACACACACAGAGACAGGCACACAGACACACATGCACACACACATATATGCACATATATATGTATGTATATACATATACATACACAGATATATGAGAGAGTGTGTCACTGTTAAAACATGGTCACTGAGAAATATGAGATGGAGAACTCAACAGGGATGAAAAAGGAGAGGGGAGAAGGCACTTCCAGGCAAAGGGGCTATATCCACAAAGTCCTGTGGTAAAACGGGCAACATCCACTAGGATATGAGAGGCCTGCAAGGCCAGAGGGTAGAGGTGGGGCAAGGCCATATGGCTGGCATATCCATGAGTGTAGGTTAAACTGTGCATACGTAACAGTGATTCATCCTGCCCCAGCCCATGACTACAAGCCCCATGGTGCCCTCAAGATGCCCTTTCATCTACCTTAAGCGGCCCTTTCAGGGAGGACTGTGAAGTGACTTGGAGAAGAGATGAGTTCTGAGGGTGTCTATGTGTCCATGTGTCAGAGCAGTGGTTGACATAGCTGTGCTTTTTTTGGTCCCGTAACAAATGCTCTTTGAGAGACTGGGTGTTCTCTAAGGAGCATGAAAACAAGGAGCAACCTTGCCAATGTCAAGAAACCCTCAGTCAGAGAGAGGCCCGTGGTGGCCGGGATAGGGGGGCTGCCCAAGCACAGCTATGGTGCTGGGCCAGGGGAAACCCACTACACAGCCTGGCTTTGTGCAGCCAGTCTCTTTCCTGCTACTTTCCCGGATACCTACAGTCTTGGAATCACCCAGGCAAGGCCCCAAGAGAACATGGGTTTCCTAAAAGAGGTTCAGACTCTTCCTTCAGCAGAGCCCTGCTCTGTTTTACTTCTTCTTCTGAAGATCATACATCCCTCATCCCCGCCCCCCACCCCCCGGGCTCCTGGTAGCCTCTTCACACACACGAAGTTGAGCTATTACTAACAACTTCATATTTAAACTCAACAAATGGCATGCTGAGTCTAAAACAGAGTGACCTAAACCGGGGAGGAGGCTCACAGGCAAGGAGCCTGGCCTTCACACTGGGCCCCTCTGCCCTGAGCCCCTTCCCTGAGTGGCCCCTGGTGAGCGCTGACAAGTGTGGCTACCAAATGTGAGGCCTCCCTCCTCACATTTGGTAACATCACAACCCCAGGCTCTCCACTGGGCTGCGCCACCAGCCGCCCTGCCTCTAAGGCCTGTGCTGTGGACTTCCCTGCCCTCTGGCTGGAGACCCTGGACGTAAGGAGCCCTTGCAGCCTCTTAGCCACCAGACCCAATTCCACTGCAGCATCCTTTTCAAGCACTTAACAGCCTCCTCACTGTCCTAGAAACAAGATCAGGATGATTTCCTCAGACAATCCTTCTATTCTTTCAGTACAAGGCAATGGTGATAGACTTAGCAAAAAGCATTCTTACTTTCATAGCAACACTAGGGCAGTAGGCGGAGAACCTTCTGTGGCCACACCCCCACAGCTGAGGTGCTGTTAGGCTATGCCCATGGCAATGAAAGTTTTGCATCCTCTCCAATTCAAGTAAACCCCAGAGTCGATTCAAAGCCAGGTGGGTCCCGAGGCCTCCATAGGCCACAGGAAGAGTCAGTACGTGGCCAGATTTTCCTGGTGTAAACAGCATGCCTCTGTTTTCTAAAGAGACACAGATCCTAGCAGATGACAACACAATAATGACAAGTAAGATCTCCAAGCCCTCTAAAAATACCAAGGTTAGCAGGGGTATAGGAAGGTCTAACCTGGTCTTTGAAGTTCCGTGGCATTCAAGAGAGGAAACTTTCCTTCCTACTGCTGGTGATGCTTGTGAGATTTGCAGACACACCCACCAATCAACAACTTCCCTTGCATCAAACACGTCTAACGCAGCATTCAATCCCAGGCAACCCCTTCACCCTCGTCTCCGGTTGGGATTTCTACTTGCGTGCATTTGACTCATCTGTACCTTTATTCAATGTGCCTTCCTCTTTTTCTAACAGTGACTGGGTGCGGGGACACATGTGCCTTTGTGCTTGTATGTGGAAGACAGAGAATAATTTACAAGAGTCTGTTCTTGCCTTCCATCAAGTGGTTCCTGGGGATCAAACTTTGGTAACCGGGCTTGGGGACAAGTGCCTTTACAAAGCCACCTCAGAGGCCCTCATTCATCTCTGTATTCATTTCTCTGCCCTTTTACTCAGTAAATATGTGTTAGGTTCTGACAAAGAATCAGAGTCAAAGGAATCTGATTTCTTCTCGAGGAAACAGCAACAGCAACCCAGTATTTACTGCACCCTGGGCGCTGTGAGTGCAGCGTGTGAGCACTGTGGGAACCAGCCTGTCAGACATGGGTGGCAAAGATCAAACTGGAGGAGCAGAGCTGGACTTGATAGCTAAGTGGGGGGGGGGGCACTGCAGCAGTGGGGGGTCCTCTAGCCACACACATGCTGCCTGCCACCCGGCACTGTCACCACTAACTTGTGAAGAAGGGGCCCTGTCTGTCCTGCTTGCTTTGCTGGAGGCAGGATGTGTCAGTTCATAAAGTATTTGTTGACTGAGTATGCGGATTTCGCCATATGATCTGGAAGTCAGGGCACAGAAGCTGTGGCCTTTTGCATTATATCCATTCTGGCAGCACCTCCATTACAGTAGCATGCGGTGAGCATCAAGCCTTTGATAAATGTCACACAGAATCAAGTATGGCCTTGTTACTACCACCAAGAGCCATCAAATATCACTTGGCAAAGAAGACATGTACCGTGTGCACTCCTGCTCCAGGAACATGTGATCCCCTGAGCCATACATAAAAGCCCGTGTCTGAAATTATTACTGTTATATGAGTTTTGTGTTTTGCTTTTCTCTTTTTTTAATTCGGTGCCCAGGAAGCATGAAAGGTGATATGTGGCCATTTGAAAAGGCCAAGAAATGTGAAACAGTGGGATTGAGCATGAGTTCCCCAGGGTCACGCTATGCTGCACTGGCAATGTATGGGTGCCACACAGCAGGTGGCAGCACTTAGCTGTGTTTACCCCAGTGTGCCACTGAAGGCTTGTTTCCATCTGGCCCTCAAAGGCCACTAAGACATGCAGGAGCCATGCCTGGGCATGTCAGTTCACACAGGTCCAGATGCTAGTTTTCAAGTAGAAACAGACTCGCACATGGAAAGCAGACACAGTGGGGTTGGGTTGGAATGGAGCAGTGCTGCCTGCCTCATAGCACTGAGTTGAATGCCCAGTGCTGGGAAACCAAAGAGAAAGCACCTGTAAGTCCACAAGCACTGAACATGCTGAACAGTTCTCACAACTGTTTCCGAAAAACAGTGAACTCCAGCTAGAAACAACTGCAAGCCGACTTCAATGCATACATTGAGAGGAAGAACATTTCGGTTTCCCTAAAGTTTCTTTTTTTCTTTCTTTCTTTTTTTTTCCAATACACTTTGCCCCATTCATCTTTGGCATCATTTGACAAATTTGTGCTTCTTTTCTGGAAATAAATAAACTTTCCAAACTCACAAAAGGAAATGCCACTACAAATAATAATACATGGAAGGCTGCCTCTTTGTAGAAACACAATGAAACCACCCAGGCAGCTGTTGCAAGCTCTGTGGCAGCTTCCGCCTTGAGGCGACTGCCCCTTTGTGGTGACATGCTTCATCGGCTACAGAGGCTGTGTTAGCAGTGTTGCCAAGCACAGTCACACTTCATCCAGTTTCCTAAAATATGGGACTGCTATATACTTAGATAAAAATTAATGCAATAGCATTTTCATAAGACCCTAGTCCCTCTTAACATTGAGTCTAATGGCCACTTTTTGATAAACAGTGATGGATGATGATTAAACAGTGTAGAACTATTGCATCTAAGACACTGTTCAAGAGTTATATAAAGGCTCTGGGTTATTGTGTTAGTCAGAAAATCATCTTCTACTCCATGGCGATGATAATGCCATGCAATGCCCTGGCCACGCCATCACTGTGATAGTAAAACCACAGTAGACTGTGCCCATGGGCTGCCCCCAGCCTCTCAGTGTAGTTTTCTTATGCTGCCTCACTCAAGCTAAAATGTCCAGAAAGAAGGAAGCACTTTTAGATTAACTACTGCTAAATGGAGCTCTAATAATTATTAAGTCAACAGGTTGAGCAACAAGAGGCAAGGAAAGAAAAATAAAGTGAACACTTGCTCATTCTGCTAAATCCAAGTTCCTTTTCTAGGGACCCTGGGGCAACCCGAGTCAACGTAAAAAGAAAGTGTGTTGCTATGACTATTGTTTATACCTAATTAGTGTAGCTAGCCTGGCCACCTGATCATGCATGCTTATCTCCTGCAATTCTCAAACCCTTGCTAAAATATGGTCAGGGACTGTCTCTGAGAACGGGTATGGCGATAGCAGAGGATGATATGTAGCAGTGACACCTTGGAAGATGGTGAGGAGAGACACGATGGTGACAGACCTGGCCGAGCACAAGGAAGATCAAAGGCCATTCAAAAGTCAAAGGCATTCACCCCGCAGAAGCAAAGATGAAGTCCCAGGTCCCCGCCTGCCCACACAGTGCCTTGGATACCAACAGGAAACAGATGCATTGCTATGCACCAAGCAGCAGATGGCAGAGCTTAAGAGAACTCAGTGAAAATCATAGTCCTCTGAGCCCTGCCAAGCATGTGCCTCCCAGAATGGCAATACAGCAGCAGGCCATGGGGGATGGGCCAGGTGATGGACAACTTCTTTGGAGCAAGGCTTGGATGGATTCCAACTTCAGGATCTCTGAAGAAATCTCCACCATGCTACAAGTCCCCAAGTGACGGCCTAGGCTAGAACACAGAGTGGCTCTAACCACTGTTTCCCATCTCTTCTGCAACATTAAAGGCAGCTCTTTATTACCAGAGGCACAAGGAAAACATCTAACAGGAAAAAGCTCAGACTAAGCAAGGGGAAACAAAGATGGCCCAGAAATTACAGAAGCCATGAAGGCTGTCTACCTTACACTGGGAGGAATAACCAGGTATCCCTAGTCCATAACTGTAGCCTCTATATTCAGGATGTTGATGCAAGAGGAAAGAATAGGAGCAAATGAAAAGGTTCAAGGTAATGGCTATGCACCAGACCTAAAAATAGTCCAGGCTACATTGCTACAGTGGCTACAAAAGTAGGGTATCCAAGAATAGGAAATTAGAAGTTTCCCTGAACTACCCTGTGAACACCGTGCAGATAAAGCTCAAAATCCTCATGGAAGGCCTGAGAAGAGATAGAAAACTAGAAACACAAACAGAAAGGAAGGCAGCCAGTCGCTGGAAGGAAAACAAAGAAGGTTTATAAGAAAGTACAGGTAATTAGTACTGGGTAATAACCGCACAGTGATAATGGTATAAACACTGAGTATTGGTTTAATCCTGAGTTATATTGATAGGATGGTAGATGGGCTGACAGAGAAAGTCAATACCCTAAGGAAATGAAACAAACAAACAAACAAACAAACCACAGAAGTAACCTTTTTTGAAGCCACAGAACTAGGATTTGAAAACAGGTGGGCCAAGTAACTTCATTAACATTGTGACACTGTTTTATGCCTTGAAATAAAGTGTAAATATAAAAACAAAGTTTTTATAAGAATCAAGTTTCTACAACAGAATTTAAATTCAGTATACAGCCAAAGGAGATGATCGTAGCTAATCCAACAGGAAAATAACATGTAGAGTTAGTTGTTACTCAGAAAAAAATACCACCTGAATGGGTATGTAAGAGGAGTTTAGTATTTTTTCTGGGATATAACATAATCTACTTCAAGCTCATAGTTTTTAATAATACCCAATTAATAGTAATTAGTTTAAAATCTGAGATAAATGGAAATAAATTATAAGAATTATTAAGTAAAAGCAAAAAAGATTTACAAAAAAATTATCATAAACACAATTATGGTTGATTTCAAGTGATTAAGCAAATGTTGTCAAAATAAAGATTCACATTGTTTGATCTAATCCTTTTTTATTATTATTGTTGTTGTTGTTGTTATTTCTTAATTCATTGATTTGAAAATGTTTCCAAGTGATTTTGCCTTGAAGGTTTATCTAAAGGGTTTTTTTTTTAAACTAATATGTGTTAGCATACTGCCCCCAGTCTGCCTAGCAACCTATGAAATCTTTATCTGCCTGCCACTAGATGGACTAGCTGACCACTATATAAAAAGGGGAAACCCACCATGCCTCTCTCTCTTACCTTTCTCTCCCTTGCCCTCTTGCCCCTTTCTTACCTCTTACCTCCCTCTCTTGTTCCTGTGTTCTCTTCTCTCTTGTTCTCTCTCTCCTCTCTCTCCCTCCCTCCCTCTCTCTCTCTCTCTCTCTCTCTCTCTCTCTCTCTCTCTCTCTCTCTCACACACACACACACACACACACACACACACACACACCTCCCCTATAATAAACTTCTCCATATCATATCTGTTGTGTGGAATCTTATATTTCATTCTTAAAAGTCTGTCCTACTTTCTAAAATTTGGCCAATAAATTTCAATCCTGATTTATGAATAAATGTGGGTATGGAAGGTGTCCATTTATGGAGTAGCCTCGGGAATAATTATATATTCAGAAAGCAAGTGAAATGTTGAGTGTCCCTTCCATTGTGGAGTACTCAGAGCTGCAGCCTCAAATCGGTGCCGAAACTATCCACTGGCAACGACCATGAAAAACATTAACACCACTAGTTTATTTTTTATTTTGTTAATTGTTCTTTAATTTCTTGAGATTTATAATTACATCACTCCCCCACTTCCCTTTCTTACCTCTAAAACCTTCCATATACCCTTCTCCTTGTTCTCTTTCAAATTCGTGGCCTCTTCTTTTTCATTAAGTATTGTCACATGCATGCATGTATGTGAATACATATATATGTACATATACATATATATATATATATGTATGTATTCCTAAATCTTTAGGTACTACCCAACCTGACCAGTCTGCATAACATTACTTGTATCTTGTAACATTACAGAAAACCACAATCAATCAAAATGCCAAGTTATAGAGCCCAATCCCAAAGCCCAGGAGTCCTTGTAGAAGAGGGTGCAGAAAAATACATAAAAGCCAGAAAACGAGGGATTTTGCTGTGAGACTATGTTTCCTAAGAACGTCAGAAGCTACATGTCTAATCTCACTCCTGGGCAACATGATTGGAGAAAGGCAACAACAGTCATCCAAAAGCAAACGGCGGGGGGGGGGGGGGGGGGGGGGGGGCGGGGAAGCCGCAAACCCACACAAAGAACTACTGGCATGTGAGGAATTCTCAGAGAGGGAGAAATGGCCTTCCCAGGGAAGAGCATACCAATTGGCTATCCAATACCAAATGGCCAGCCTCATTTCGTGTTTTAAAGCATCCCCTTCCATCCCTTTCTGTAGAACCTGCTGTGCCCTACAGTATCATTGTCATACTGTAGCACGGAGAGTGTCTTACGTCCCAGCAGTGTGTTATCAAGCATTCTTTTGCTGTAGGGATCTCAGAGTCAAACTATGTAGTCTCCCTTGTAGCTCATGAATCATAAATACCAAGAAGAAAAAAAAAATTCAAGGGAAAAGCAAAAGAAAGGTAGCACATCACACTAGACTAAAATGCAGTTCGCTACAGAGAGCTGGAAAAATGTAGGGATGAAAAATAAACCTTCTAACTTAGGGGAATTTTTTAATTTATTCATTTATTATTTTGGAGACAGGGTCTGCCTAGGCCTGGTTTGCCTCAGGTTCAAAGAACCCACCTGCCTCTGCCTCCCAAGTGCTGGGATTAAAGGTGTATGCCACCACACCTTGTCTTAATTAATGGAATTTGATCTACTGTTGTGCGAAAAGACCAAACAAACAATCTATGTCAACGGATACAAATGGGTATCCTTTCATAGGCCTGCAAGTCTGTCCCCTGTAAGACAGACTGCGATAAAGTGGTTCAAAGCAATGTGCTTAATTACAAAAGCTTCTGTTCATGAGGTAGAAAGAAAACACTCAGGAAGCATTAATTGGGGAATTAAATTAAACACAGAAGCATCCTAAGAGTACCATATTCTCTCATGTGAGCAAAACAGTGATTTGGAAGAGTATTGGAGCTACCCAATATTGTGTAAGCACTACTCTCTCATGGATATGGAAAGTAATTAAAATTTAACAAAAGCATTTTGGTCTTGTTTCGTTTTGCTTTCTTGATAAAGGGTGTCATCTGGCACAGGCTAGCCTTAAACATACTATATAGCTGAAGTCGGCCTTGAACTTCAGATCCACCTGCCTCCACCTTTCAAGGGCTGGGTTACAGGTGTGCACCCCTACACCCAGTGCAAAATTTAATAAAGTCTCAAAGGTCACTGCCTCAGCCACACAGGCCACATCCCCCTTGTTCAGAGGTATCACATGGTCAGGGCCTACTTCACTGGACAACTCAGAGACAACATTTCCATCCACGCCAAAGGTTCTACTGGCCATAAATGACTGCTCTGAAGTGTGGGCCTACTCTGGACTAATATTGAGAAATTCTTCCGTTAAAAAGTTGAAGACTTTTATACTTACTAACTGTCACTTTGTCCTTATCTCCCAGCATAATGTTGTTTGGTGTCAGATCTCTGTGGACAATCCTCTTCTCCTTGTGTAGGTACCGAAGAGCTAAGCAGAGCTTGAAATAAGAATGAAAGCAAGTTTGATTCACGTTGTGTATGCGACCAATGGTGCATCTCTAAGGCAACCCAGAACTTTGCTATATAATGAAATTCTCCATGAAGGGAGAAGGGTACCTGTATAAAGATTTTCCACAGTCTTTCTTCAGTGAAATGGTGCTGTTTTTCCTTCAAAGAACTAAAGTGCTCTCCGAGAGGGGCTCCTTCGATCAGCTCCATAACGATATACAATCTGTCATCTGTGCAGAAGCACAAAAGGGTCACAGAAATTTAAAGTTAATGAAGAAGCCTGGTAAACCTTCCGAGATTGTAGCCCATGTTTTCCAAAGAGTGTGTGGAGCATAAAACTAAAAACTTAGTGGCAGGAACCAGTGAACTGTAGCAGAGCACAGAGCTGGCATTGGGGCCCTCACAGGCCAGCAGCAACTTCCCTGGCTCCAGCCTTACCACCCCCACCGCCACCTACACCACTGCCACCACCACCACCACCACCCACTCTGGCAAATATAATCATTTTCTGGGCACGCCATGGAATGGCTAGAAGGTGCCAAAGACAACAAGCCAGCTGTCCCATGTCATGGGCACTGCCTCTTAGCTCCTCAGATCATTTAAGACACTCAGAAAACTGCATTATAAACTGCATTCCGTACAGTCACATAGATTACATCATAGAAACTTAGCCTAGGATCATGTATGACGTTGCAAGGATACAGACGAAAACTCCACCCATAACAGGACCCCTCGAGCTGGGGGTTCCAATTCTGGGTCCTTTTTTTTTTTCATACCCTCTTCTAAAGCCAACTTGAACTATTATCAGTGGTATGTGGCATGTGCCTTTTCTGACTGTCTGTTATACATACACAATGTATCTGCAAAGGACAGACACCTCCCATGCTGCCATGCAGCTGGCTTTGCCACAGTCTTACACTGCAGCAGGAGGAATGCCTACATACGACTACTCTTCCTGTTGGTTCCCATGGGGTTGCCCAATGGGGATCCATTCTGTTAGTTACTATCTTTCTTGCAGACATTTACAGCTCCAAAGCCTCACAATTCCAAGAAATACGTATTGTCTGCACTATGCTTAGTTACAGCTTTATTTTCATTTTCTCACTTAATAGTCTCCTTCATTGTAGCTTATAACCTGCTAATCACATTTTACATATTTTAAGTTACCTCCAATTCATCTCGGAAGCTGTCAGGTTTTTTAAGTGTTTTGGTTTTGTGATGAGTTATACTTATCTCTTCAGTATAAGTCAGGGGCTACCAATGATGGCTTTAATTACAGGAAATTAAACTAGTATTAAGGACTGTCTAATTCATCGAGAGAAGGGAAATGGGTAAAACCATAACAGATGCTCTACCATGCACAGTGGTGTTTTTTTTTGTTTTCTTTTGAGACAGGGTCTCTAGAGCCCTGGCTGTCTTGGAACTCACTATGTAGACCACACTGGCCTCCACCACACAGAGCCTGTCTCTGCCTCCAAGTGTACTGGGATTAAAGGTGTACACCATAATGCCTAGTTTAGAAAGGTTTCTTAATATTAGTGCTGGTAAATTTGGCAGCAAGTGAGCCCCACAACTACCACCTGTCTTGCTGCCAATCTTCCTGCACGCAGAAATATGTTAGTATTCCGTGTTACTGATCATTAAGTTCAATGCTTACTTCACTTATAAACACTTATAAACAAATGATTACCTGGCTTTGTCTCCATCCTACTGGCAGGAAACAAGCCTGCAGGCCTGCAGGCTCAGCCGGGACTCTGTCGCCACCTGGTGGCACCTACTGAATTTTGTGAGAAAAAAATCTAGAAGGCAGAGCCCAATCCTTTTTTTTTTATTTGGAGGTGGAAAAATGTCACTAGACACAACACAAGCTGCTGTGAGCTCGCAAAGCAGAAAACATCATTCTTTAGTTCCTTTCTCTCTCAATCCTAGCCAGCCCTTTTTTGTACAGTAATTTAATTTTTTTTTGTTCATTCACATTATGTTTCTATATGATGGGGATCAAAGTATTTTAACTACTTTCAGATCATCACTTATAAAATTATTTTGCTGCCTAAGAAAGCAATGCTTGTCATTGTTTGTTAATAAAAGTGTAAAGAAAATAATTGAATACATTTACTTTCTGACAATATAATAAAGTGTATGTAAGTAACAAAGATGTTTCCTTAATCAGAAGCACAATTCATACTTACTTTCCAAAAATGTTTTATAATAACGTACAACGTTGGGATGATAAAGCTGTAAGAAAATAATTAACATTTATCAGACTGTTTTGAAACACAAGATTTTTTTTCTTGATTACTAGATTTTGTAAACTGCAGTTATGTCTAAGACTAAAACTGTCAGCTAACATTTAAGGTTTGATGACTTTTTAAAGTATATTGCTTTTAAGTTAATGAAGATGTCAGTGTCCTCCATGCCTTGGAGAATGAGGCTGGAAGCTACTGCACTTCCTAACGTGGAGAATTTTAGAACTAAACAGTTCCTTATCGATGCACATAGTATGCCCTGCCGTAATGTCGCGCCTCAACTACACATGCAGGGAGAACCTGTCAAAAAGAGAAAACGGATGTAAAATGTCTGCAACTATTTATTTATATGTGGTTTCTGGGGAAAGTGTCTCATTTTAGAAACATGGCCATTATGTTTATAAGTGGTGTATGCCTCTGTGTGCCCCTTTGAGGAGGGCCCAGCTAGCTGCTACCCACAAACACCCAGCAGGCTCACAGCCAGTAGAGGCAGAATAGCTGGATGTGGCTTTCCAGGCAGAGGCGACATCTATCAGCCAGCCTCTCATACAGCCAGGAGTGGGCCTGTCCCTTAGCTCATACCAGGGTACGCGAAAGGAGCCTGCAGACTGCATGTAAGCCTTCAACCCTGGGCGTGCCCCATCCTGCTCTTCTTCCCACCTGGGATATGACAGTGTCACCAAGATGCATGGAACAGAAAATAACACCAATGCATCCCTCTCTCTTGGAGACTGCTATATGTAAGAAAGGTGACTCACTGTAGCGTGAAGCCACTTCTGTATGCCTGGTAGTTCCAAGGCTCTGTGGTACTGTGGGTTCATTGTCATCCCTTTCACAAATAGGATCTCCCCTTCCAGCCCCATTCCTAACATTCTTTTAATCCATGACTTCCTTCTTTTAGGTTCAGGTGGCTTGCTTCCACAGTGAGGGAGCAAGTATATAACCTTCAATGACCTCAAAGTCTAAGTGGAGGCATCCTCATTGGCCTCCTCTGGATACTTTTTGTTAGGAACAAATTAGTGGTATATATATATCGTGACCCCAAGCCCTAGCTCATGAGCAAGGGCACATCCAGCTTTGGGACCTAATTGAAACAATAGATGGTCTCAATGAATAAAGACCACATGTGTGCTGTCCCTTATGCTTCAACCCAGACACCATGCAAATGTGACTGTAGAAATCTGAGAACAGTGAGCCTCGGAGTTTTCTGGGGCTTAGAAAAAGAAAATGCACAAATAAGGAAAGCTGGGAAAGAAACCAGCATGTTCTTAGATCACAAAATAAATCCTGCTTCTCTTCTGTGTTCTTTTTCCCTCAAATAATCCTTCATAATAATAGCTCATTGAGCTGTCATATCCCACCAGCATACACTGCTGATGCTAATAAAACTAACCCTGAGGATAGCAGGGCACACCTTTAATCCCAGCACTTTAGGTCAGGTAGCCAGAAGGAGGGGGAGCTCAAGGTCAACCCCGGTGGCAAAGCAAGCTTGAGACCAGCCTGGACTACACAAGCCTGGTCTAGTAGAGAAAAAGGACACAGAACCCACATTTTAAATCTAATAAGCCAGAGTTGAGGAGTGTCAGCAGTTTGAATTTACTCGAATAGAGTAGGGGGTGTCTTTCTCCTAGTCCTGTGCCCTAGCTCAGTAGCTAAGCACTGACTTTGGGGTGTCTTTTTCCTAGTCCCGTGCACTAGCTCAGTAGCTAAGCACTGACTTTGGGGTGCCTTTTTCCTAGTCCTGTGCCCTAGCTCAGTAGCTAAGCACTGACTTTGGGGTGTCTTTTTCCTAGTCCTGTGCCCTAGCTCAGTAGCTAAGCACTGACTTTGGGGTGTCTTTTTCCTAGTCCTGTGCCCAAGCTCAGTAGCTAAGCACTGACGATGCTCACAATGAAGACAGAAGGGCTTCTCATACATGGTGTGCTCTGGCTTGTAAGCTCAATTGTTTTGCATCCAAGGCCCTGCTATAAACTCCGAAGAGTTTCCATGGCTCAATAACAAGCTCTAGGAAAAACACTAGTAAAAATATCACTGCACCAATGTCCAGCATTTCACACTGAACTGGTTTATAAACAGCATGGAGAAGTACAGCAGAAGAGGTCAGCTTTGGTGACATTTATGTCAGAGGCATCTCAGAAATAAGGCACATATTTACCTGCTCCTTAATTATTGTTAATTCAGAAACGATGTTCTTCACACTGCTGTCTCGGTCTTTCTTATCCTTTCCAAATGCTGGGTTATGTAAATTGACCTCCTTCATTGCTAGAAGATGTTGACCACTACGCTTTCTAACCTAAAATAAGGGGTGGGGGATTAATTAAATACTCTGATGAGAACTGAGGGTAAGAGAAAGACAGATTAACTAGAATAACAAAATCACATGCTAACCAAGCCACAGCATGAGATTCTGGATGCATTTATGCTAAGCTGAGCTCAGAAATCTGTTATCTTCTGGGCTGGTCTCCACTGCAGTCCTCAGTAGGATTCCCCTGTGCAGGTGCAGAAACACTGGTGTAAATTTATAGACTATGTTGTATCACTGGGACAAGCTAAGCTATTGTGATGATAGTTGAAAGACGCCCTGCCTCAGTCAGTGAGCAGTTACTAGAGCTGAGAGCCAAGGCAATACCCACATAGTTACCATTCTCTATTGGACAAAAACAATCATTCTCATTTTTATTTCTATTTATTCACTAGTTCTCAATGACAAGAAGTCCATTTAAAATGAGTGTGGGGAAAAAACAAACAAATAAATAAATAAATAAAAATAAAATGAGTGTGGAGACCTGGGAAAATGGCTCAGAGGTTAAGAGCACTGACTTTCCTTCCAAAGGTCCTGACCTCAACTCCCTGGCAACCACATGTTGGCTCACAACTGTCTATAGAGATATCTGGTGCCCTCTTCTGGCATGTAGGTGTACATACAGGCAGAATACTGTATAAATAAATAATAAATCTTTTAAAAACAGATTTCTTTAAAAAAAAAAAAAAAAAGTGTGGACATCCAAGTGTAATTTCGAGTTTGTTTTTTAAATATGAGAACTATTATTTTTCAGAGCAGAATCACCTTATACACACAGCCAAAAGCTCCACTTCCAAGATGATCCAACACAGCATAGTCGCCTATGTATTTCAACGGTGCCTTCTTCTGATTGATGCTCTCAATATTCTCAGCAATTTGCCTCAGTTCATCTTCCTACCCGAGTCATAAAAGGAAAAAAGGTTGCTGTGATGCTGTCCACAGAGCAGCCTGCCCAAATACTGGAAACTCAAGACTTACCAAGAGTAAATTCAACTGTGCTACCAAGTCCTCATAAGCACTGATATCACGAACGTAATGTCCTATGTCGATGAAGGTCTCAAACAGGTCAGTGGGGAACAGTCTACAGAGAAGCACACACACTTAATGCGGAGCGTGGGGACAGGGAGCCATTGCTTCCCCTTTGGATGCAGCTCACTCACCACTAACCCAACCTCATTAGGTTATCAGCAGAGTAAAGAAATATTGCGCTCTAGCTTATCATGCAAATTTATTCTGTTGCTGTAGTTCCTGCAGAGTAAGCGATGTTCTCAGAATGCACTGACCAAGTAACTGCTGCAGTTACCTGCACTGCACTTCACACTTAGGACGGGGAGGCGTGGCTCTCACAGTGTTTGTTTCTATGGTAGTAAGAGACATGGTAGCTGAAACAGACTATACTAAGGCCCTGTTTGCAATCTACTTGGGAATACAAACAATAACAATATTTAAAGAGGATGCTCGTTGGATGTTAACTAAAGGCTTAACACTTAGAGCAAGTCATTTGTTACAGTCCTAACTTAACTCCAGGATGTAAATGTTCTTTTAATTTTTAAACGTGTTTTGAAAATAAAATACTAGTACTAAAAAAACTGGAGAGAATTATGCATTTACAAAGTACTAGCTTCAATGGCCTCTTAAAATGTTTGAGCTTGTTGAGCTGGAGAGATGGCTCAGAGGTTAAGAGCACTGACTGGTCTTCCAGAGGTCTTGAGTTCAATTTCCAGCAACCGCATGGTAGCTCACAATCATCTATAATGGGATCTGATGCATACTGTATACATAATAAATCTTTTTAAAAACTGTTTGAGCTTGTTAAAATGGATGGTTTTGGACCATGAAATGAAAGTTTATAATAAATAATTTTCTTTTCTTTCCCCATAAATTCATATATCATATGAAAATAAAGCAACAATAAAGAGTGATCCACACTTTCTCAACCAAGGATTTGATATGATGGCCAGACTTCGCTCATCAATAAAATTCCGGTGAGGTTGTGAACCTGGATTTTGTCCAAAGGGTGTGCATGCCCCATGTGTGTGATGTGTCTGCTCCCTGAGGCCTGTGTTCCCACCATACTCGTCAACTCACCTCTGGCCCAGCCCTGGTTCCCAGCCTACCAGGGGCATCTAAACAAACTCTTGGTTGTTTTAAAGGGAAATGACCAGAGTAACTTTGGGCTGAGTGGTCAAACACAAGTATGTATTTTGAGTCTATCCATTCAAGATGTTTATAGCTTTAGTTAACACCAGAGGCTCGGCAGTTACAAGGTCTGGGCGGAGTTGTGCTAATACAGCCAGTGGTCAGTCATGTGGCCTGTGACGTGGCTGCAGAAGCTGTGAAATCTGTGGAGTCTGGGAAGGCTGCAGTGTGAACGTAGGCGGGCCTAACCAGAGCCTCAGTTTAATCTTCACCCACATCACTCCAAACTCATACCTTTTAAAGAGCGGCCTGTTCCTTTCCATACTGAAGAGAAACCTCAGGGCTCTGAAAGCGTAACACTAGGAAAGGAAAGAGAGCATGATTTGGAAAGGGCAGAGAGCAAATGAAAACATTGCCAGGACCGAGCTACCAGGAAGTAGACATCACGGAGGCTTCCCGATGAGTGGCTGGCCTAAGCTGCAGGCTAAGCTCATAAACAGAAAGAGCTCCTAGCAACCCGGAGGTCCCTCTCCTGTCTGCCCTGCCAATGCTGCAGCATGCTGGAGATGTGGCCCTGCTTCCTCCACACTTCCCATTAATTCCTTTCTAGAAAGTACAAAATGAGCAGAGAGATAAGAAATAACATTTCTTGGCCAAGGAAGCCAAACACCCAAAGACTTCCAGGAACTCAAGTCTCACTCCCAGCTAGCTGCTATGAACACCTCACTGTTCATATGGTTTCTGTGAGAGAGTAACCACTAGAAAATAGGTCACACAAAACCAGAAACAGGTATGACAGATTGGTCTCCTGAATACAATTCTTAGTCATTCTCCAATGAGAATTATTGACTGTCTATCGTTAGATGACTCGGAAAGAGGCCTGAGTGCTTTATTGAGAAAAAAACAAATTTCTGGGACCAGCAAGATGGCTCAGTGGGTAAAGGTATTTGAGGCCAAATCTAATGACCTGAGTTTGATCCCCAGACCCCATGTGGTGGAACAAGAGAGCTAATGCCCACACGTTGTTCTTGGGCACCCATGCGTGCTCCATGGCACAATTGCTTACACACACATGATCACACACAAGTAAGTAAATGTTATTGTATATGTTATATATAAAGAAAAAATGAACTTCTAGTGCTCTTCAGGGGAGAAAGAGAAAGAGGGAAGGAGGAAGAAGGAGGATGTGGAAAAAAGAGGAGTGGAGAAGAGAGTACAACAGAGAAAAGAAGGAGGTGAGGTGTCTCGGTTAGCTATATGGCAAAAGCTAGAGTCATCTGTAGGCATAAGGCTTTTGTATAATTCAAATGCTGATGTCTGTACCCTTGCCCATATCTGGTTACAAGCCTTGTTCTGAGAATCTCCTGTCTCAGTGCTGTATAAACTCTGCTCCCCAGCTGTCCCCTTGTATGCCAATAAAGAAACTTACAGCCAATTGCTCAGCAGGCAAGAGAATAGGACTGGACTTCCTACCAGCCAGAAGAGGAAGAGTTAGAAGAGTAAATAGGGGATTCAGCCATGGGCAGAGGTGCAGGAGAGATGAAGAAGATTCAGCTGGGCAACGGAAGAACTAAAAGGCAAGTAACTTGGGGATTTTGGCAAAGATGAAGTCAGAATAGCACAGAAGGTTAAGAACAGATTTAAAGTGATTAAGATTGTACTGGAAAACCTTATTAAACAAATATAAAATAGTACCAGTTATTTGTGTGACAGCCTGGTTAAGAGAGAAACAAACAGAATTTTATAAAAATAGCCCCAACAGTCATCTGAAAAAAGGGACTCTCAATTGAGAAAATGTCTCCATAAGACCCAGCTGTAGGTTATTTTCTTCATAGGTGATTGATGAGGGAGGGCCCAGCCCATTGTGGGTGGTGCTGTTCCTAGGCTGGTGATCCTCAGTTCTATAGATAGGAAATCAGGCTGAGCCAGGCATAATGAGCAAGCTAGTAAGCAGCACCCCTCCATGGCCTCTGCATCAGCTCCTGCCTCCAGGTTCCTGCCCGGTTTTGGGTTCCTGTCCTGACTTTCTCAGTGACAGACTACAACGTGAAAGTGAAAGCCTTTTCTTCCCAAGCTGCTTTTGGTCATGGTGTTTCCCCAACGTAATATAAACCCTAACTAGGACAGAAGGGGAGGGACCAGGGACCGGGGAGAGGAGGCAAGCCAGGAAGCAGGTACATGTGTGTCAAAATCACCAGTGGAGTGATTGTGGTCTGCTGAATTGAAGATCGGGGATCATCTCATAGAACTGATGATCTGAACACAGAAGGCCCAAACGAAGGCTGCCCAGATTCTGACAGAGAACAAAGGAACATGAAGGGGCCTGGGGAAACTGGCAGAGACAAGAGAGCTTGCAGAACTGTACTCCTTGGAACCCTTTCCAGCTGGAGTTTTAGAATCTCCTTAACAAAGCTCCTGTGTGTGACAGCTGACAGCCTGTGCTGTGCAGGGCAGGGCAGTGATGTGTATCTGCATGCACTAGACTGTATGCACTAGAGAAAGCCCAGCACGTGTTCTCAATGGTAGATCTCCAAAGCCCTTGCCTGACTGCACACAGTAGGACCAAGAGGCTCCGCAAGATTTGGCCACTGCATTAGATAACAATATCAGAGCCCCTTTTAGAATGACCTTCCTTTTGAACAGATACATAAAAGCATGGCAACTGTGCACAATTTTGGTGAAGCACGTGCTGTCTTCACACACATGTGCACTGTGCATTGTGCAAGCCTGAACACACCCATCCCCTCAAGCCCTGGCCATCAATGCTGTTCTACTCCCCTTTGTGACCGAGGAAGAATGATAGAGCAGCTCCACAAAAGTGACTGTTTATCATTCTGGTGTCCCTGGGAACACGGTCCCTAATGCTCACTCCTCAGAAAAGCACAAAGGAGCCTACATAAGTGGGCCTCCTTTTTGCCTTTATCACGCTGTCCCAAGACACACACCCAAGTTCCTCAGCTGCCCACCTGTCCCCATGGACTCTAAATTCTCACCTCTACCCTGTGGTTACCCCTCCTGTGGGGATCCCAGCTACCCTAGAGCAGGTGTGCCCAGAGGCTCCTCATCCCCTTTTAAATCCCTTCTCATCCATCAAAGACATCTCCTGAGTGTTCCTTTTCAAAGCCAAACATTGGTGACCATGGTCCATGTTTAAAGATGACAACCATTTTTGCATTGTTGTATATTCTGGAGTATAAAAAAAATGTTTTGTTTTTTTTTTAAGTACAGCCAATTGATGAACAGAGAAGCCACTGAATAAGCCGCCTATGTCACACATGAAGGAGGTGTGGGGTATTTTGGAGTTTGGTTCTCACACACACTCCTTCTCCAAGCACATTCCCTCATCACCAGCACAGGACCCAGTGGTAAACTAAACAATCCCAAAAGGTACACGCGATTTTATCAAAGTCTCCCAGATTTCAGTGGCCTGAGAGAAAGCTGCAGAAGGTCTTATTACCTGTAGTAGATTAGTTTTTGCTGCATTCTTTTGTTTATTTGGCAAAATTAATTTTGCTATTGTATATACACCATTTTCCTGGAAAAATAAAGAGGTCATATGTCAGAGAGAGGCAAGCATTCAGAAACAGTAAAATGGCCTCACAATAGCAGAAACAAACAGTAAGAACAATACTAAAAGCATCCATGCAATACTTTTAAGTGCCAAAGATTACAAACACCCATAACTTTTTCAAGGCAGGATTATAATAACATTATAAAGTGAGCTACATAAATTTGAGGTGATTTTAATATTATTAAATCAAAGCATGGAGACTATGGACCAACAGAATAAAGGAACTCAAGCATCTTTATCTTCAAGCAATGGGCTGGGATGGTAGTGCAGTCAGAGATGCCGCACAAGCATGAGGACCTGAGTTCAGGCCCCAAACCTGAAGATGAACAAACAATGGGAGGCTGGGAGAGGGGGCTCCATTGTACTCCCAGTGCTGAGCAGGCAGAGGCAGGGGCCCCCTGTGGACCACTGGTCGCCAGTGTAGCCACACCAGTGTGCTCTGTGCCAGCGAAACACCCTGTCTCGGACAAGGCTGGATGATGGAGAGTCAACTAGCAATTAAAAGCACACACTGTTCCTGCAGAGGACCAGAGTTTGGTCCCAAGCCCCGACAATGATGACTCACAACCACTTGTAACTCCAACTCCAGGAAGCCAAGGTCCCCTTCTGTCCTGTGCACAGCCCCACGGGCATACAAATGCATGCATTATTTTTTAATCTTATTTTTTTTCAGAAGTGGACATCTTCTAATGAATGCTACCTCTGGCCTCTGCATACACATGTGTGTGCACCCACACATGTAGATGAACAGGCACATGAAACACAGGCACGCATACATTCCAAAACTACCAAATTCAAACTACATCCCTTTTTAGTTTGGTAACTAGAGAATACCCAGAGATTAACCATTATTTAAAAAAAAATAAGAATTTTTAATAAAAGGAAAACTGAAAAAGACAAACTTGCTAAAGAAATCAAGTTAACTAGAAACCGCACTGTTTTGGGTGTGCCCTGACACACACATGGAGGTGACAAAAACTGGAAGCCTCGGAAGCAGCAAATGAAAGAGTCACCATGAGGCAAGATGGCGATACGCACATGGCTGTAAGGACAGAATGGTGGAGCAGAAGCTTCCCAGGACTCATCAGATCAGTGGCCTTTTGAAGTTCCTGTATCTCCGGGATGACTAAAGAAACATTTAGAAGGAACCTAACAGCAAGTAGTATTGTCAGACTAAAAAGATATTTTATCTCCCAAACAATCAAACCATTCTTGAACAGCCATCTATAGAAAAGAGAATGCAACATGGCCAATTTCAGTTTTGAGAACTCAGGGCACTTTCATGAAGGCGCCTAATAAAAGCTATAGGAAAAGGTACCAATGGACTCTTTGGAATATAGTTTTGTGCAGTATGATAAATAAAGTTCTATTTGCATTTTTATACATATAGACATCAAGTTAGACCAGCACCATTTGTTGTACACGCTGTCTTTTTTCAATGGTATGGTTCTGGCTCCTTTGTCAAAAATCAAGTGTCCATAGGTGTTTGGGTTTATTTCTGGGTCTTCAATTCGATTCCACTGCTCAACCAGTCTATTTCAATGCCAGTACCATGCAGTTTTTATTACTATTGCTCTATAGTATAAGACGCCAACTCCTGACACTATTAATGACACTGTGCTATGCTTGCAGACAGGAGCCTAGCAGAGCCGTCCTCTGAGAGGCTCTACCCAGCAGCATTCGAGATAGATGCTGAACTCACAGCCAGACATTGCGCAAAGCATAGGGACTCTTGTGAAAAAGGGGGGGGGGGATAAAAGGACCTAGAGGTAACAAGAGCTCCACAAGAAGACCAACAGAGCCAAATAACCAGGGCGCAGAGGGGGCAGTGGAGTCTGAAGCACCAACAAAGAACCATACACAGAGTGGCCCGAGGCCCCCTACATAGATGGAGCTGACAGATTGCTCAGGCTTCATGTGGGTGCACTAGTAAGGGGAGTGGGGGCTGCCTCTGACATGGACTCTTTTGTCTGCATTTCGATCACTTCCCCCTGATGAGACTGCCTCCCCAAGGCACAGGGGAAGAGGATGTGTTCAGTCCTGACGAGGCTTGATAAGCTGGTGTGGGTTGGGGGGGAGTCCCCTTCTCTGAGGAACAGGGGAGGGAAAACAGGACCTGGAAGAAGAGAAGGGAGGAGGGGGCTATGCCTGGGATGTAAAGTCAATAAGAAATTTTTTTTAATGGAAAAAAAAAAAGAATGAGAGGAAGATCAATAGCTTTGTTCTGCAAATCTATATTTGTGTATGTTAGTATGAAGTAGAAGAAATTTACATTCATAAGCCTTGAGTTGCCTTTTCTGACATTCAGTATTAAAAAATTAAAAATTCCAAAGATCCAGGTACTACCTATGTAATGACACGGTTTCATGTAAGCATTTTGAGATGTTGTTAAAGTCTGACACCTCAGATAATAAGAAGTTAATTTCCATCAATGAACTGAAGAAAGCCATTTCTTCTCATTTTCATTCTGAAGGTGTTTTAGATCTTATATTTAATCATTGTTTTATTTGAAACTTGACAAGTCGAGTTTGCCAGTCCAAAACGCTGTTCAATACTTTCTTATAGTTTTCAGGCTTAATATTTGTGAGTGATATTGTTGATTTTTTCCATCACCATTTTGCTGAAACCCATATATGTGCATAAATTTGTTCAACCACTCAGAAAACAAAACAAAACAAAACAAAAAAAAAACGTGGAAGCCTGTTGCGGCTTTCTTCCAACTCTGAATGCATGTTGGTTTGGACATCGTATCTACCTTGTTGAATCTAACATTTATAGCTATGGCTTCCCTATAGGTTACTTTACAATTCTGTTTTATTCATGAGAAACTCATGAGAGGTGGGACCACTTTTTTTTTTCTGGAAGTGATGCCAGCAAGCCATGACAACAGGAACTGTGTTCAACCTGGCTCCTTTTAACACCGGCCATGCTGCCCGTGGCTTGATCGCATCCCCACTTCCACCATGGATTCCAAAGATGAAGCGGCAGCTATTAATCTTTTCCTCTGTAAAACTCATCAACAGAGAGTTACCCCAACAAGAATCCAGATGAAATGGACTGCAAGTGAGGAAGGGAGGGATAGCAACACCAGCCAGCCTTAGCCAGCCCTTTCTAGGTTCTATTTAGCTTCAGCTACCAGGGTGACAGAGCCCAGAGTTATCTGAGGGAATTGCCTCAATTGGCCTGCCTTGCATGTGTATGGCACATAGTCTTGATTGTTAACTGATTTAGGAGGGTTGGGTGCCCTGTGGAAAGTGCCATGCCAAGGCAGATGGTTCCAGGTTATAAAAGAAGGCAGGCTATGCGCACACCAGAGGGAGCCAAGTCAATAAGCAGAACTCTTCCATGACCTCCACTTCCATTCCTGCCTCAGGTTCCTGCCTTGACTACCTGCCCTGACTTCCATCAATGATGGACTGTTACCTGGAAGTGTACGCCAAACAAACCTTTCCTCTCTGAAGCTGTTTTTAGCGTGTGTGTTATCACAACAGGAGAAAAAACTAGAGCATAATTCAACTGAGCTAATGGAGGAAAGGAGGAAATTATAAACTGAAATTCTATAAGCTAAATAAGAAATGGTAAAATATTTTCTACATTACATGATGGGTCCTCAGACCAATATTTTGGAATATGAACTACAACCTAAGAGGACTGGTCATGATGGTCTTACCTGAACCACTTGGTGGGCATTGGTGTCATTGAGGGCCAGCTCGGTGAGGGCAGCACAGCAAGCTAGGAGGGAGCAATCAAACACATCATGACCCCCAGTACCCATCGTTTGCTCAGCACTTATCAGTAATATAATAAACTGGTGGGTAAGTGAATGACTGCTTTCAATACAGCCCCCAAATCCTGGTGATCAGACTGTGTTCTACAGTATCGAAGAGGGTGACAGACTGCCAGTCATCAGGGGCCAGGAGTGCTGAGCAGAGCCCTTCCTGTTCCCTGGCTGCCTCTGGTGGCACTATACACCAAGACACAATTCCTCCAACTGAGCCCTTCCACGGTGTGCTTTGCTGAACACCACCACACATCGCCTCATGTGTCTCATGTGTCTCTGAGAAAACTTTTCCTCTATTCACCAGAAAGAAATAGCTATGAAGGAAGCAAGCCTGTCTTGAACCCGTTGTCTTTCAACTTGGATGCTTTGCCATACCTGCTCCATGTCTCAGTGTCCCCCCCCCCCAAGCTCCGCTGACCCCTTTCTGGCCCTTCCCAGGCTGCTCCAGGGTCCAGGCTGACCAGAAGCACCCACACAGCATGGCTGCTCTACTGAGCCTAACAGGTGCATGCTAGAGGAAGCTCTACAAAAAAAAAAAAAAAAAAGCATATTCAGCTCAGCTTTCACTTGCATTCAAAAGCCCATCACACAGCTATCATCTCTCTAGTCTCCTTGGAGCCGGTCTGAGGAAGGAGACTCTGTGGCCTCTTGTGAGGTGGGGCATTTACACTAAATAGGACACTCAAGAAACCTGTAGGTCCTGGCCCAGGTCAAGCTGTGTGCTGGAATACAGCCTTAGCAGTGATCACATCTGCGGTGCCATTAACCTGCCAGCCCAGCACCTGTACTGAGAAGACTCTGGCGTTCACATGGATTTACCGTCACACGTTTGGAATGCTGCAAACTGTGTACACTCAACACCACTATGCTAATGCTGTAACAAGGAATAATGACATCATAACGAATGCAGTGTTACGCAACAAATCCAGTAGCATGAGGCAGGTACCTGCTTGGAGAGAGATGGTATTTTCCTGTATTTCCCCAGGGCTTAAATCTTCTGACAGATGAAGCTGCTGGATTCGTCCTGCGGCATTTGCACTGGACAGGCTTCCAATGGACGAACGATCAGAAACAAAATTCCTGTCTCTATAAAAGGAACATTACTGCTCAGGCCATGTTTTCTCTTTTTTTCTGTACCTCAAACACAATGAAAATATCATAACAAACTCCTATTTTGTATAGTAAATAAACAAACAAATAAGTAGAAATCTTTGCCTCTTTGAGGTCATAGGCTTTCAATGGTCTTAATGGCTTCAGCTCCAAATTCAGTTAGAACCAAGCTTGGTGTGAGACCCTGCCTAACCTTCCTCGGCACTCCCATGCCTCTCCTCTTGGGGCACTGCAGTCTGTGTGGGTGAATCTCAGCCAGGATGCCTCTGAGTTCCTCTTAGTGAAAGCTAACGCTGCTGAATCTTCAAACTGCATTGCCTTTTGGACTCCTCATCCCAGGGGTCCCCATGAGCACAACTTGGAGCCCCGCCTTCATTGCTGGGGGCACCCTGGCCCTGTCAGCCATTTCTGTTGCTTTCCTCCTTCTCTTCGCTCTGGCCAGAATCACATTTTTAAAGCTTGCCCTCTCTTTTGCTAAGTTCAGGTTCAGGGCTGTTCTGAGCTTCTGGTCAGTCTTCAGGGCTGTGGTCATCACTCAAGGCCTCATTTTCCATCTCGGCTGTGTGACTTCCTCCCTGCTCCAGTTCAATTACTCAGTTTCAACCACAGCTCACAAATCCATGCTCTGCAATGTGTCTGCCGTGTCCTGGGTGCACAGCTTCCCACCACAGACTCTCTGTCTGTTGACTGTTTTGTTCCCCTTTGGTTTATATGGTTACTTTATTTATTTACTTCTCATGGCATCAGCTGTTCAGGTCTGTACGTTCTCACACATAACACAAATAGAATCTTCCCGTCTTCCCTTGGTGCTATCTGGGTCATTCTGTTCTTTCTGTCACGAGCTGGGGTAAGGAACCGTTCCTTTGATGGTCTTATCTGTGGACACAATTATCTCGGAACTCTCTGTGGTGATCGCTGTGCCTGATCAGAAACCTGCCTGTTGTTGGAGGCTGCAGGTGTTCAGGCCTAAGTGGGTTTCCTGAAAACTGCCCTGAGATAAGAGCCTGTTAACACTAGAGCCTCCAGCCACCAAGGAGCTTCTCCTCTAGCACCTACCCCAGGTGGCCAAGAGCAGCCAGCAGCCTGAGAAGACTATTTACCCAGCTGGGAATAAGTTTTTCCACATTCCCAGATACATTAAACACCCAATAAGAGTTGACATATATCACCTTCTTAGGGAGAAGTTTTCTAACACCATACCATGCCTGAGGTTGGAACCTGAGTCTTTAGACATGAAAAAAACCTCCTATCTATCAGCAATATAAAACCTATGACTTAAGCAAATGAGGAGAAAGTGCCTTGTGTTATAATTAACTCTAAATAATACTTAACTGCTATAGAATGCCAGCCATCACTTAAAAATAGCAAGTATCTAAGAATATCTCCATCCATCACCGTCATCCTACAAGAACACACAACCTTTGCAGTTATTCTGACCCATGGAACAGTCTATTATGTCACAGAACTGGTGAAATATTTATCATCTATACCTCCAAGTAAGTGAGGCTTTGGTGAAAGCAAAGAGATCAGCAGGCTATAAACTCTTCAATGAGAGAAACCATTACTGGAGCATAGTGTTCATATCTCTGCAGTCTCTCCTAATGCTCTGAAATATTTCCAGAGAAAATCTGTGGGAAGGATTAAGCTTTGTCACAGGTGGAAGCAGTCTTGGCGGGCTTTATCCTTGGGGCACCCCATGAATACCTTGTGACAGACTGAGTGGAGCCATCCTGGGCCTGGAATTCAGGAAGCAGACCTGGGAACCCCACCTGGGCTATTGTTTTTCTAATTGACCCTCAACGGGAGAAGGAGACAGCCCTTCCCACATGACTCAGGCAGGTGAGGAGGAGAGAACAACAGGTTCAGCCCCGGCTTGAGCACGTGTGGAGCAGCGAACAGGCTGGGCCAGCATGCGGGCCAGAGAGACACCTAAGGACCCGTCCCATGGAACGGATACTGGAAGGTTCACTCTTTTGTCCCTTTAACCTTTTTTCCTTCTTGTGTAAGCTAGTTGGGTTGTATAATAAAGTTTAATTATTAAGAAACAGAGCCAACATCTGGTGTCCAACGTGGGGCTCGAACCCACGACCCTGAGATTAAGAGTCTCATGCTCTATTTACAAGGTTTTATTCATATTGATTTGATAATCTGCAGTAATGTTAAAATGGTTGAACCAAACCATTGCTCTAGAGCTTGGAATCAGCTTTATTGATGGACCAGGGATCACAAGTGTTATGGTAGCTCTTGAGCAGAAATATCTTCCTGTTGCTCTGACTTAGCACCCTTTGGGCTTAATTATACTCTATAATAATATTAAGGAATAGCATATTCACAAAGATGGCCCCATATGTTTTATTACTCAATACTTCAGGATATTTGATTCATAAAATATAGTTACAATGCAATATATACCCAAGAAATTTCAACTTCAATCTGTTTTAACAAACCATCTCATTTTTTATGCTCATGGCATAGAAGCCCCTAGAAGGAGGGTATGGAGATGTGAGGGCTTGAATGAAAATGACCCCCAAAATGACTCCTAGGGAGTGTGGCTATTGAAAGGTAGTGGTGCTGTTTGAAAGGATTAGCACATATGACCTTGTCAAAGTAGGCTTGGCCTTATTGGAGGAAATGTGTCCCTGAGAGTGGGCTTTGGGTTTCAAATGCTCAAGCTAAGACCAGTGTCTCTCTCTTCCTGATGTCTGTGGATTCAGATGTAACCTCTGAGCTATTTCTCCAGCATCATGCCTGCCTTCATGCTGCCATGCTTCCCACCATGATGATACTGGCCTAAACCTCTGAACTGTAAGCCAGCTGCAATGAAATAGTTTCCTTTATAAGAACTGTCATGGTCATGATGCCTCTTCACAGCAATAAAATCATAACTAAGACAGGAGGCCTCTATATTTATCCCAGTGCTTGGGAGGCAGAAGCAGGTGGATCTCTGTGAGTTCAAGGCCAACCTGGTCCACATTGTGATTTCCAGGGCAGCCAGGCATATGTAGAGAGACCCTGTCCCAAAACACAACACAACAACCAAATAAACAAAAAGATGCTAGAATATTCTACTATTTTTTAAGACCCAAGCCCCTACTTACCCTCGTAAAATATGAAGGAGCTGCTTGATGCCACCCCAGATGCGGATCTCCACACTGGTCTCTGGGTCCTCACACACCTGGACGAGAATCCAGACGACGCTCCACAGCAGCTTCAGGTGGTCAGAGTGGAGCAGACTGAGCAGGATGGGGATGCCCTCATAGAGTTTCACCTGCTCCTTCACCTGGGGCTCAGCACAAAGCAGGCGCAGGAGCTCTGCGGTGAGTCTGGTATGAGGGGAGCAAGGGTGAGAATCACACCAGCTGCTCGTCAGTGACATCACACTAACACCAGAGCTGTCACTGGGGCATGGGATCTATTGCTTGAGCCACTGCTCTACCCACCTGTGATTCCTGATCATGAGTGGGGGATGAGCCCCTCTGCCAACTGCCTCTCTGTGAGATCAAGGCCTGCCACTTTAAGAGCAGACACACCTCCCCTATGGTCTGTCATGACTCCAATTCTTTGGTCTGTATGTCCTACCATCCTATCAGGAAGTCTCCATGTTGTATCTGCCTTTAGCTATAACCATGCTACTCACAACTGGGATAAGTGTAAATGCAAGAGTTCTCCCTTTCCTTCTCCCTCTCCCTCCCCCCACTACCCCTCTCCCTGTCCCTCTCCCTTCTCCCTCTTCCCCTTCCTCTCTGTCTCTCTCTGTCTCTCTCTCTCCCTCTCTGTCTCTCTCTCTCTGTCTCTCTCTTTCTCTCTCTCTCTCTTTCTCTCCCTCTCTCCCTCTCTCCTCCCCCTCCCACACCTCCTACCTTCCCTTCAGTCCCTCACATACACCATACGTCAATGGTGGCTATCTCTCCCACCTTCACATTAAGCTAATCATGTCTACGATGCTGTCCTACTTCACAGCCTCATCATGCTTCCTCTGTCTGCTCTTCTACCTCAAAGTCTGACATGGCTAGTGGCTCTGTAGTCCTCTCTCTCCTAATAAAGCTCATTTTCTGAAGAGTAATTTCATGTCTGTTCTTTTCTAGAGCAGAGTGTTTGCTCTGCCCCTTTCTCCTAAACACTCTTCAGGGCTGACGTTCCCACACTCCTCTGCAATGGCATTCCCAAAGGATGTCTCTCTGCTCCTCTCCCTCTCCAGCCCCTGTCCCCTCCCAGCTCTGATGTAAGGGACACATGTTCTGCTCTGTGGGGAGTGGTGGTTCAAGCCCATTTCCCAGCACTTTGTAGGCAGACAGGAGGACCACTGTAATAACAAGACCACCCTAGGGAAGGCTGCTCACCAAACCTGTCTGAAACCAAAACAAAAAGGATGCATCTTCTTTGGGAAGCAGGATGCTTTATCGGCCCAAACGTTCTACAAGAAACATTCTCTCTTTGTATAAAGTGCATCTCAGCACTCCACTCCTACCCTGCCTCTTTCTGTGAGTTCCCATAATGCAGAAGTGAAAATCCACACCATCTCACCATGCAATCCCATCCTAAAGACCTGGATAAACAGGTTCTGTTACCTCATCTGTAAAATATGAAGAACAATAGAGTTTTGTGTCGACAAAATGAGGCCTTAGGAGGGCTCAGGGAACGTCCTGACATAGAGCAAGAGCTGAACAGAGTTAGCTACATTTTTGACTTATCATGAACTGTTCTAGTTTCAGACACTTTGTGTCCTTTGCCCCAGCATTGCCTGCCAGAACATTCTCTCACACTCCCAGGGCCTGCCTCTATGTTGCAACCCACTCTGTGCCAAGATGTTTTCATCTATCTCCCTTCACTCTGATCAGGAATTTCTATTCTGTTCTGAGCCTTGTTGACTGCATCTTCCCAGGCATCACAGTCCTTACAAGGGCCCTGGGAGTTCTCCCTGACTTCCACTACCTCACACTGCACACTCTGGTCTTACTCAACTGTGATAGAGTCTGCCACCTTGTCTCTTGAGCAAGTTCAAATAATCAAGTCTGAAAGCACAGATTCTTGTCTACAAGAATACTCTTGTAAAACAGTGTCAAGGTCAGCTTTGAAAGGGGGGGGGGGAAGCATTGCAAATATCAGATCTCCATTGCTTAAGATTTCTACACTCCAGGCCTCTCAGAAAATTATGTTTTAAATGCCAAATAATGCAGAAGAGCATGCCTACACACACCTAACAACCACCTGTACAGACTCCTCCTTCAAAGCAACAATCAGCTTAAGCAGAAAGGAACCCATTTTGTTTCAGCTTCTGTTGTGAGTTGTAACGTGTAATCACAACACAAGTCAGCCATCTTATCTTGCTTGCCTTAAACACAATGGCTTTTAGCAATTACCCTTATTCCACATATTAATCTGAAGTTACTATAAAAAAAAATAGAGCCAACTTAAAGTTTCTTCCCCTAAACTTTATATCTAGATAAATCCAACAACAAAACTAAAAATAATGCAATCATAAGACTATATGATTGGATTTGTATCCCCCTTCCTCCTAGCAGCATCATACTGCCTTAAATGGAAAAGAACTGCCAAGCTGATTCACACCATTCAACTAATATAAATAATGATGTAATAAGAAAGTATTTTACTACAAATAAGAGAGAGAGAGAGAGAGAGAGAGAGAGAGAGAGAGAGAGAGAGAGAACAAGAGACAGTATATCCTCTTGGAGCCAAGTTTGAGTGAGCATGGCCCACGAACACAGATATAATGTACTACAAATCCCATGTTCCAGTATGGGAGCATTTTCATGAGGACAAGGCCCTACCTTTTGGTAATGTACTACAAATCCCATGTTCCAGTACGGAAGCATTTTCATGAGGACAAGGCCCTACCTTTTGGAGAGTAAGTCATATTCGTGCAGAATCATCAGTAGGCTCTCTACGATGTTGAGTTCACTGATCTTCTCTCTACACTCTGGACTGCAAAGACACAAATATTAGTAGTTACTAAAAACAAATTCTACTGCAGCCACGTTTTCTTAAATTAGTGGGTCATACTGCTTTATGGGGTAGTTTGAATGAGACTGGCCCCCAGAGGCACATGTGTTTGAATAATTGGTCTCCAATAAGTAGAACTGTTTGGGAACGATTAGGAGGTGTGGCCTTTCTGGAGAAGGTGTGTTACTGGGGACAGACTTTGGGCTTTCAAAAGACTCAAGCAAGCCTCGGCTAACTCATTCTATCTCATGGCTGCGTCCCAAAATGCAAGCTCTCAGTTACTGCTCCAGCACCATGCCTGCCTATCTACTGTCATCTCCCTACCATAATTAACATCACAGATGCACTCTCTAAAACCATAAGCCCCAGATAAATTCTTTATTCTATAATTTACCTTGGTCATGCTGTGTTATCACAGCAATAGGAAAGTAATTTAGATACCTTGTGAGGAGAGACCACAGAGGAACAAGGACTCGTATACCAGTCACAAAAGCATAATGATCTGCTCATTTACAGAAAAGTCTATTTATAGCCCTTTCATTTAAAATAATGATACTATAGAAGGACAACCTTTTAAAGTCAACTTCTACCATTGAAAATGCCCTATATGTTACAAGGACTGTAAAATAAGAATGAAGAAACAAAGTCTGGGAGATTCAGCTGCCATAGAAATGCAGTGGTTCTGAAGGCCAAAGGGAAGGAGGCCAACAGCAATTGAAAGTGAGATCAAGTGGGATGTCCATTGTAGGTCAGAAAAAAGGAAATCCACACCCCTGTAATCCCAGCACTCAGGGAGGCAGAGGCAAGAGGATCTCTGTAAGTTCAAGTCTAGCCTGGTCTACAAAGCAAGTCCAGAATGGCCAAGGCTACACAAAGAAACTCAGTCTTGGAGGAGAAAAAAGGAAAATTCCCTTTCTAATTTTGATTTTCAATTATGCTTCCTAAGCAGGTGACCCTTCAACATATGCTGTTTCCCATGTGCCTCCCACCCCAGGTTTTGACTGAGCAGGCATCATGTCAGCCTGTATGTTTGCATCTCTCCATCCATTCTGATGCAGCATCCACCCTGTGAAGCATACTGAGATACACTTACCTCTCTGCCAAGCTAGCCAGTGCCAGAAGAGTACCCAGTAGAACATTGGTGTCTCGGGCACCAAGTAAGTTCACTAATGTCTGAAAAAATGAAAAAGAACACATAATTACAGAAGTCCCAGAAGCTTCCTGAATGTTTCTAAAGATCACAGACACTGATCTTTTCCTATTTTTTTTCTGGATTTTTTCCCTTTTGCTCAATTAAAAATATATATGTGCACAAGTAAAAAACATATAGATAATTTTATAATTAATTGTTTTCTTTCTAATGTTACCTACTAAAGTGGTATTGAGAGTTTTTATAAACCAGTGGTTTTCAATCTTCCAAATTTTGTACCCCTTTTATACAGTTCTTCCTGTTGTGGTGACCCCTAATCATAATATTATTTCACTGCTACCTAATAACCCTAATTTTGCTACTGTTATGAATCATAATGCAAATGTCTGATATGTGACCCCCCTGTGAAAGGGTCATCCAACCTCAAAGGGGTCACAGCCCCATAGGTTGCAAACCATTAAAACCATAACCTTTTCATAACTAAGACCAAATTGCTTAACACCTCATGGCTCTCCTTAGAAAGGAATGACTCTTCATTCATGTGAATCCTCTTTCTCCTAGTTTTCAGGGCGCAGACCCCTGCCCCCCAAGATGGTCTTGCCCAGCACACTCCCCTCAGAGCTGCAATCTGTGACATGACTGCTGTGATGGGTTTCTGTTCCCATCCTATGCATGCCCTTTATACTTCCTCTCTGACGTTATCCTCTCTCTCTCTCTGACTCCCTCCTCACTCCCACCATCACCTGATGTGTTTCACAAGCTTCAGTTCTACACACCTCATCTTCAAAACTTTCGCCAAGCCACCTTAACAACTTACTGTTCCTTTTTCATCAAATCTTAAGCAATGCCACTGAAATTACTGTCTGTTGAAGTAAAAACTGCTGAGCATCAACTAGACTCTCCCCCTAGACCATAAGCAGTATAAGTTATCATTTTTAGGCAGCTGAGATCAGATATATATATATATATACATACATACATACATACATACATACATACATACATACATACACACAGTGGCTTCCTGAGATAGGAGGGCTCAACAGGTTATTAAAATCAGGTCTATATATCTGTCTATTAAATATTGGAAAAATATAGATGTTGCAATTAAACCTCCATTTCCTCATTTTAAGGTGAATGCACACATGTGCCTGTGTGTGTGTGCATACATGCATGCATGTGCAGTGTTGCTGAGACTGCAGAGCCCAGGATACCAGGCATATTGAGCAAATGCTTTCTCTGAGCCACAGCTCCAGACCCTTATGATGAATATGTGATCCATCTCCCTCATGAGGCTGCATCTCATGAAATTGCTACATTCAACTGTGACTTACAGACAATGGCGCTTCCATGTGATCCTAACTAATAAAACCCTACAGGATGAATGAGCTTTGTTTGTAGGTAAACATACATATTTTATTTGCTGAATTTCATGCGTGTGTTTTAAATAAACAGCTCCATTCTATTTACAACATTAAAGTTAAGTAATGCACTCAACTGGAATTAAATGGAATAGAAAAATTAAAACCTTCATACACTGTACCATTTATTTATTCCTTGTGTTGGTAAAGAACATAAGAAGATAAGTAGGAAAGTCATCATTTTAGGCTGGGTGAACAGTTTTACGGCACATAATGACATGTGGCTTGGATCTCAGGCTCTGAACTTGGGTTTGTGAACTGATGCCACCCAGGGCTGTGTGGAGCTCAGGCTCTTTGGGGGCCACTCACCTTGTGGGCTCCACTTGCAGTGACCCATTCTCTTTGGTCTTTCACAGCAGCGAGTTTTTGAAAAATATCTATTAAAGAAAGAAATAACTCAAAGGGAGATCCAGAGACTAAAAGAGGCAACAGCCATGACATTCTGGGTCCTCAGAAGTGATGGGAAAGTGGAGAAAGGGAAACTGGGAATGCAGACCCACAAAAGGAGCAATGGAGGACACCACTGCATATTTCAACTCTAGGAGCTCATCTGGTATAGTAAATATGAAATGATCATGAAAGCAGGCTCCCCGTGGATTTAAAGTTGAACAGGTTCCTGATCCTTATTAGAAGGTTAGGGCATGTACTTAAGAGACCCTGCTCATAAATATCCCAACTTACAAAGAGAAGGAAGGCTGGGCAGGATGTAAAACCTGGGAAGGTTCCTACACTGAGAGATCTGCCCACAAAGTAACTCCCTGGTGCCTGGCATCTCCCCTAGCCATGAGAGCCAGTGTGTGCCCAGCCAGCAAGCATGGGAAACCAGTCTGTCCACCCAAAGACAATGGGCTTGAGCTGGCACCCCGAGCAACAGGAAGCCTGTGGCTTGCCACACCTAGAGGGACTGGAAGGGGTGGGGGAGAGGAAAGAGGAAGGTGGAGATGGAGGGACTGCAAGGTGGAGGGGAGGGGTGGGGGACAAGCAGGAGAAGAGGCAGGAAGAGAAGCTTCCGCTTCCTGTCCTCAGGTGAGATTCCCAGTAGTTTTGTTTGTGTTTTTTGGTTTTGTTTTCATCATTTGAGTAGTCCAAATCATCTGAGCTAGGTATAATTAGTACCCAAATTTTAGAGGTAAAATACTGAAGCCTGATGTTCTCACAGAACGTGGAAGATAGAACTCTACACCAGACATTGCTGGCATGGAAGACTTCGTTCTTGAACAAATGTGCTTGCCAAAGAAAGAGCTGGCATGGGGAGACATGGGGACATGTGCTACCACAGCCATCAGCTGGCACAAATGTGCACACCGTGTGACGGAAGCACCAGTAAGAACAGCAGGTGTTCTCCTGCTGAGAACATCACACTCCCACCCCAGCAAGTCCACAAGGTTAGCTGTGGCCTGGCAACCATGCTTACACGTCATGTTGACCAGCTTGTCCACACAGTGCTGCTCCTCAGCATCACCCAGGTACTCGTTGGCCACAATCTCCATGTACTGCACGAAAGAGCAATCCAACAAGCCAGTCAGAGTGCAGGTCTTAAGATGAGCCCCAGGGCAAGAGGTTAACCAACTACTGCTCAGTCTTCTTGAGCCTGTAGCACTCAAGAGCAGGATACAAGGTTTCAGAATAAGTGGGTTTCCCAGAATGCCCAAAAAGTTAAAGGACTTCTGAAAGCTCTCAAAAATTTCAAAATGACTTACTGAATAATTTCATGGTGTAATTTATGTAAAATATACAGGGTAATTTGATTCTTTAATTTACCTTGCAGCAAAATTTAGCATACTATATACGTTTACATTTTATAATATCTCAAATTATATTTAACCAGTATATATACAGAAACTAGTAATAGGAATGAAATAAGATATCTGATAGCTGGGTGGTGGTGGCGCACACCTTTAATGCCAGCACTCAGGGATACAGAGGCAGGTAGATCTCTGTGAGTTTGGGGACAGCCTGGTCTACAGAGTAAGTTTCAGGATAGCCAAGGCTACACAGAGAAACCCTGTCTCAAAACCAACAAAAAAACAAAAATAAAAAAAAAACTATATCTGATAATTCCCTACTGTCAATAACTAAGAAATAGGCTCAGAAAGGCACACTCAATACCAGAGCAAGAGTTAAAGTGATAATATCACTTACAACATACGGACATTCACTTCATATAGTGAGGTAAATCTTCAATTAAATTTCTTTTTAAAAACTGAACATGGATCACCTTGCCTGGACTTTAAGATGACTGTGTTCAGGTACAGCTGTGACAAACACTGAGAGAAACAAACTTAAAGGAGGTCAGGCAGAGAAAAGATGCCCAACTCACAGCA
The DNA here is from genome assembly GCF_903995435.1 of Acomys russatus. Classification (NCBI taxonomy): domain Eukaryota; kingdom Metazoa; phylum Chordata; class Mammalia; order Rodentia; family Muridae; genus Acomys; species Acomys russatus. The sequence continues at coordinate 49,076,380 of NC_067139.1, read as the reverse complement.
GCAGAAAGAATAACAGGATGGGACCAGGGACAGGTAGTTTTCTGTGGCAAGTCAGTGACCTACTTCTTCTGGCTAGTCCCTAACTCTCAGGGTTTCTGCTAACTCCTCACATAGCACCACAGTTATGTATTAAGTATCAATACAGGAGAGTCTACGGGGAATTTCACGTCCAAACCATAACATTTCCACTGGGTGTAACCTTCTAGTAATCACTCAGAATATGGTTTTCAAGACTGAATTTATCATAAAACACTCTTTGCTGGTGATACAGAACTATAATCCCAGCACTCACGAGGCTAAAGCTGGTCATTTAGAAGCTTTAGTCTGGCACAGGGTACACGGTGAGACTATTTCTCATAGAAGAATAAATAAGTAAAATAAATACAGAAACAAAATAGCAGGGTGTGTATATACCTGTCATTGGCTACTAGAGGGGATGAGGTAAGAAGCCTGCAAGTCTGAAGCAGCCTCAGCGCCACAGGAAGATCCATAACAAAAGTTTTTTTTAAAAAGTAAGTAAGTAAATATAAAGGCTGGGATAGAGTTTGGTGGTGGTGTACTTGTCTGATTTCTTACCCTGAAAAGATAAAAAACTGAAACTAAACTGAATAAATAAATGTCATAGGTATTAGGAGACTGGGCCACTCCAACTCAATGATATCACTGAAATTCTGTTTTGTTCTCTTAATAAGCCAAGTTGTTGAATAACTGCTCACCTGTTTGTCATTCCTCCTAGTATAATTTAAGATACTATAAGACATGAGGCTTGTAAATTAATTTGTTATAAAACTTTTTTCAATGAAAAAGCCCTGAAATTATTATATTATATTATATTACATTATATTATATATTATTACATTATCTTCAACTTATGAATACTTAGTAGAGGGTGAATATTTTGCACCCCATGGGAGGTGAACTGGCCAGCCAATGCATATAATGATGACAGTCATCTTGTCATGTCTTTGGGTCACATTTCTCAACCCAATATGCTCCTACTCCAGCAGGCAGCAGACACAAGACACAGAGTTTGCTCAGTGCCTTGAGCTTTAGCAGCTTATGAGTTGAACTCAAACACGAGCAAATCCCCTTCCTGTCTTCTGAAGACAAACTGGGGAGGCCATGCTTTGTCTACTGCACTTATGTCTAACCTGAGACACGGCATGTTAAGGATGAATACTTGGAGAGAACCATGCACCCAGCTTAGGCCACTTTTGCATGCTTAGGTGATCCTTGACTAGAACTTAAGCCAGAATGTAAAGGCGAGACCAGTTATGACAGAAGCGATCTTACCTGAGCTAGGTCTTCAATCCCTCCCAATTTATGGAGTATTTCCTAATAAAATAAAAGCATTAGAGCATGTTGAAGGAGGACAGGCACATATTTTACAAATGACACCTTTAATAAGTTGTTTGATGCTTCATTGTATCTTCAAGTTCTAAAATAAACAAAGACTTTTTAGTATTTGTCATTTCATACTGAAGATAATTTGTTAATGAATATTAAAGCTATATTTCTTGATATTTAAAAAAAACAAGCAAACAAGCAAACAAAACCCCCTTTTTGTAGCCTGCCTTCCATTCTCTGTGCTGCTTCTTATTAAAAAATAAAAGTTAGGCTTGGGAAATGCCCAAGGCTAAAAATATAAACTCGTGGATAAGCAGCAGCAGCAGCAAATGGCAGGTGGTGATGTCAGCAGCTCAGGCATTACAAGCAACGATGGAACAAGGGAGAGAACATTCTGGAGAAGCCAAGATTTAAAAATAGGATGAGGCAAATAGCACTCAGGTGCTAGGTGAGAGGGAGGGTTCTTGAGAGCAGCAAAGCCACAAACAAATGTGGTGCTATCCCTGCTACCATGTGGTCAAGGGACATCAATAAAGCCCCTCCCACCAGCACCTCTTCCCATTATTTCTAGTGCATCTGCAGCTTGGAGGCTTTTAAAATCTGCTCTTACCTCTGACGAAGAGTGTTTGAAGACTCCTATAATTAGCTTAGGTGAACATTTATCCTGCGGAGGACTCTGTCTGTGCTTAAAATCTGACAAATCCTCCAGCCACAAAAATATTCTCAATAATTATACCTCTAAAAATGGTTTCTCTGTTCTTTCCTACCTTTCTTTCAGTTGGGAGCCCACTAAACATTTACCTAAGCCTCCCCATGTTAGCAGGCAAGTCTGTACATCATCTAAGTCAAAGAAGGAGGCCTGGCTGCACATGGCTGGCTGGCTAACTGGAGTCCAGAGCAAAGATGGTACGCTAAGTTCAGTGTGTAAGTATTGCGGTATATAGACTTGGTGGAAGAAACTGGGTTGGGAAGGTAGCCTGATTCATTACGAAGTGAAGTCACAGGGTGTGTCACTGATGAAGGCATCTGCTGCCAAGCCTGATGACCTGGGTACCATTCCAGGGACCCAGATGGTGGATGGAGAGAACAATTCCCAAGAGCTTCCTCCTGACCTCCACATGTGCTCTGTTAATTACCCTCACTACATCCACACACACTGCATAAGTATGGGCCGCATTTTTAAAGGTTTAAAAAAAAAAAAAGTACAGTCAGAAAGGTAAGAAGACCTGGACAGCTGACCCAAGAAAAGAATGCTTTCCAGGATCTAGGTAATATACAGTGCATGTCTCTAAGCCCAGGGCTCCAGATCTCAAGGCAGGAGGATTCTGAGTTAAAGGCCAGTCTAGGCTGCATAGTGAAATTTTGACTTAGAAAAACAAACAAACAAACAAACAAAAACAAAAACAAGAAGAATGAATAAAAGCAAAAAAGAGAAAAGATAATTTTGTGATAAAGAGAAACAGAAGAGAAAGCACCGTAAGAAAGAGGACAGGTAGAAGAAAAAAATAAAACCCGGTCAAAAGGGACATTACTGAAGGAAGGGGGCGGGGAAGATACAAGACAATCCAAATATTTCAAATAACTACGAAAGTAAGAACACTCTCAGCCGCTCAGCTGGGGGCTCCTCCACAAAACTCATGATGTGATTGTATAAGGACATGGACAGGACAGGGCAAGAAAAGTGGAGCTGGTTTAGAGCTGCACGCTAGACCTGCACGCTGACTTGATGAGAGTAGAGGAAAGTGCAGTCCTGACAAAGGCTTGCTGACGATCACCCAGTACATTGTAGTAATCCCTAGCATGGCCTTGTGATTTTGGCCAAGAATTCTTGGCAACTCAAAGTGTTATACAACTGGCAGAGCACACAGTCTTCTGTGTAGGAGGTATGCCAGGAGCGGAGGCTCGGGAGAATCCCCTTCTATGGAAAGACTGTCAACCAGGGACACTTGTATCAAAATATCATAAACAAAGTAGTCACTGCATTCTTTGCTTTAAAGAGGAGTATAATCTACCTTCTGCCAATCAATCAAAGACAACATAAACAATGGCCATGCCTTAAAAGCAGGCCAACTGAGGGCTAGGTGTAGTGGCGCATGCCTTTAACTCCAACACTTTGGAGGCAGAGGCAGGTGGATCTCTGTGAGTTTGAGGCCAGCCTGGTCTACAAAGGGAGTTTAAGACAGCCAAAGCTACACAGAGAAACCCTGTCTAGAAAAACCAAAAGGGGGAAAAAAGCAGACCAACAGATTCACCACTTTTCTCAGAAAACAAGGTATTCTGAAGTAAAACTTATACTGATATCTTGGAAGTCTGAGACTGGCTGCTCCTCCTTAAAGACTCTTTAATACTGTGCATTTGGTGTCTTTAATCCCAAGTGAGACTTATCCAAAAGGAAATGAGGGGCTAGCACTGATGAAGTGGGAGTGATCAGCACGGCCTGACAGGAAAAACCAAATGCGGCACTCACATTGCTTGGCAGAAGCAGCACTGAAAAGCAGCAGGGTTTGCCCAGCTCTACACAGTAGCTCATGGGACTGTGGGCAAGCAGGACAGAACACTGTTTGGTGGATGTCCTGACAACACATGTGAAGGGTAGCCATTGGCTTTAACAGCACAAGGCCAGTTTAGAAGAGTGTGCAGCCTCTAAACAGAAGACAGATGGTGACAAAGAGCCCCAGAACAGCCCAGTCAGGCAAGACACATTTTTGTTTTAGTCCTAAATTTGGGACTAGGATGGTGATGACTGGGGAAGTGAAAGAGAACATTCTGGACTCAGTAAGACTCTGCCAATAAAACTGAATCTACCATAAGAGCCTAGGTGGTGTGAGTTTTCCGGTGGTTTATAAGGTCTCAGCATAAAACAAGATCCTTTGGAAGATTAAAAAAAGAAAGAAAAAGATCAACAGTGTGTGCAAGTAACAGTTGTGCTTGAGCTATTAGCTCGGCTGAATGGACGCAGCTGTGAGGCAGCTCATGCAGTGTCAGCCCAGCAAACAGCCTCATTTCCGAGAGGAGCTGACACTCTCATTGCCTACCCACAGACCCACAGCTCAGAAACACTTCTAGACACTTCAGAAGCATGGGGAACCTGGCCACCTCAGCACTCTGCAGCTCCCTTCCTACCTCCAAGCCAGGCTAGAAAGGCTAAGCGTCTGTCCCAGATTCCTGGGATAGGCCAATCTTTAAAAATCTTACCGTTAACACACTAAGCCCTTGCTATTCAAGGCAAACTTGAGGAGCAGTTTAAAATACAATTCATTATAAACAAGCAGATGTGCTAGCCTGCAAATCACTCCCTCTTAGGCTTTTCAAACAGCTGGTGAGCTGTGTGCCACATTTGGAAGGTCCTGACTTGTGAAGGAAACATTAATGTGGTTCACTCCAAAGAAAAGCCCACTGTGTTTTTAACTTTTATTACAGGTGAAGAACAGTTTTCCAACCAACCTGATAACACGGATCCCTCATTAGCAGCCTCAGACAAATTAACACTCTCAGAAAATGGATGGATGGAGCTCGGTCAACCCACTCTCTGAAAGAAGAAAACAAAACAGAGTGTGTTGGTGTTTAGACAATTCACAGGCAGCACACAGCTATGGAGGAAGGTGAAGGCTATGAATAGGGCCAGGGGTCCACCCCAGGTTCCTTTGTAATAGATTATGACTTGGTATTTTTCCCTTGACCCACACCAATGCAAAATACACAGAAACCATCTTTACCAGTGTGGTCCAAGCATGCACCAAAGAAATGTGGACCAGAGCACTCACACTGACTTAGTAAAACTTCATGGTGTCCCTAAATCAAAATGAAGAGCTAAGACTTACAATAATGAGGTCCAGTTAATAAGTATCAATATAAGTATAAATGCTATAAAGATTTAATGTCCACTTGAAAAAGTTGCATGCAGGTACTGAGTGGGGGAAAAAAAACCTAACAAGAAAACAAACCACTGTGAGATAGAGTTTCACTCTGTAGCCCAGGCTGGCCTTGATCTTCAAATTCCAGAACTCTGAAGGCTGAGAAGAAGAAGAAGCATCTTAGATTCAAGATCAACCTGGGCTAACAACAAGAATCCTACACTGTCCTGTCTTTATACCATTTCTGAGCCAGGCATAGTGGTAGATACTGAAGAGCCTAGAGCTTGGAAGGATTTTGAGTTTAAGGACATCCTTGGCTATATATTGAGTTCAAGACCAGCCTGAGCTACATTGAGACCTTCTCAGAACAACAACCAAACTAGCAGCAGCAGAAGCAACAGCAGCAGTACCAGCAATGGCAGGAGGAGGAGCAGCAGCAGCAGCAGCCTCAACAGCAGCCCACCACCTTTGTGGTTAGAACAGAAGGAAAAGGACAGAAGTTCCCTGGCTGTTCTCTCATTCTGGAATAGTCTCTGTTCTTCAAGTCCTGCTGGGTATCAGAGAGCGTGTGCTTTACCACTCTGCCACCTTGAGCTGGCAGAAAATGTGACTGAAGCAAGCCTCCCTTGCTTCCCACTCACCCCCAATCAGCACCCACCTCATTAGCACCCACCCCTTCAGAATGAAAATCTCCCAGCCCATGCTCTCGCTCACAAGGCTCTGCAGTGTCTTCCCATGTGCCTCTAAGCCTAAGCCCAGCTCCTGCCATAGTCCCTTGTTCCCTTCCATCCCATGTCACAGGATGTCTTTGAGCCAGAGCCAAAGGTGCTTCCCAGTGGTAGCCTTCTGTGGCTTTTCAACACCAAGACTCCCATGGCTTATACTGTCCTAACCACAGAGCATGTTTAGTGCAGAAGTGACCAAACAGCCCAGATCGCCCCTGAGATGAAGAACGCTAACCACTGGCCTGTCCCAGATCTCGCTATTATAAGCATAGCCTGGCATTGTCCATAGAAGTCAAGTCCAGCCTGGTGACGCATGTCTCATACTGCCCTGCAAGCTAGTCCAACAATAATCATTCATGGTGCCCATATCAGCAAAGGCCTGAAACACAAAGGGTCTGCAATTCCGTCCTTAGCCAAGGGAAACGGGGAAATGGCAGGACTATTTCAGACTACAGTAATGATGTCATTCACCTGGCTGTGCATAAGGCAATGCCACAGTACTGTAGCTACCCCTGGTATATGGAACATTTACTCAAGCCAACTGTGCCCCTGTGTGTCCTAAACTATTCCTGGGCTCTAGAGATAAGACTCCCATTTGTTTTCTCTGTAGCACTGAGGAGGTCAACTCTTCCCCAAAACCTGCACATCTAACAGCTTAGTAAGTGAATGGGTCAGGGTAACATCTGTGGTGGCTGCACTAGGCACCCATCCCCCATTCCCTGGCAACCCCACTCACCATTCCTTCCAACTGGTGAAATGGAGGGTGGCAGGCACTAGACCCATAGCTTTATTCCCCAGGAAGGTCTGCGTGCTCCCTGCAGTCATGTTCCCAGCACACAGGTGCAGAAGGGAAGACCCATAACCACCACTCACTAGGAATTACTCTTGCTACCATCACCAAGGCTCTGGCAGCTGCCCAAAGCCACTGCCAACAACCACATGGCCCCATCCAGAGCAGGCGCTCTATCAGTGGCCCTTGTGCTGTGGGGCACAGCCCAGTTTCTTTGGTAAAACAAAAACAGTACTCAACCCTGGACTGCCTTCTAGGCAGAACTCTCCCAGCACAGGCCTGTCATCCAGGTACTTGGGAGGTAGAGACAGGAGGATTACAAACTTGGAGTACGGAGCAAGTTCAAAGACAGCCTGGGCAATTTAGTGAGACTGTCTCAAAATAAGAAGTAAAAAGGGGCTTGAGGGAAATGAATCAGAATGAAGCATGGAAATACAGAATGATACCAATTACTTTGTATGTTAAGTTAAAAATTAATTTCCAAAGCAGTTGTTTCTGAAGTTGGTATAGCTCAGTGTAAAGCATTTGCTGAGCACATGTGATGCCACAGTGGCCACAGTGCTATGGTGTAGCACACTCCAGACTCTCCACTGGTGCAAACATGGAAAAATGTTAGGACACCTGCAAAAAAAACTATGGTGATTCTAATACTCTTATTTTGAAGAGGGTACAGGGCAATGGCTCCCAGATCAAAGACCCTCTTCCCTCCCCAGGGAAAGAACAGTCACTGACAACAGCTGCAACAGCCATGGGCAACCTGATGCCAGTGAATGCTAATAGCATTTCAGTATCTAAGGGGAACAGGCTTTGCGCTACAGACACGTGCACAGGAATCTTCCTCAGCTTTCTTCCTGTCAGCCACAGACAGTCTTCACAGGAAAGTCTGTGACCTTTCCTGTGGTTTTTTTTTTTTTTCCCCACATTAAAATACATATTTAAAGGTCTGTTTTTCTCTTTATTCCACAGAAAAACAAAAAGAACTAAAATGACAATGTGGACTTTAGTTTTCACTCTTAATGGAGTCTGACCAAATGAAGGGTCTGGGCCGAAAGTTCTGTTCCAGGCAAAGGACATTTGTTTTGTTTTGTTTGCTTTGCAATTTTGGGACGGAAGCCCAAGGCTATTAATATTTCTCATAGTTATTGCCCTGCTATTGTAAATAGGATTCCTGATGGCTGAGTCCTTGGGTTCTGCACCTCCCCTGAGAATGACCTCAGAAGGAGGCCTTCTTAGGCTCCTAGCCTGGCAGCCCCAGGAGGACAGATGGGCCACGGGGGATGCAGCCCTGGCTCTGTGGGGAACTGCACGCACCTCTGCTCACCGAGAGTTGGGGGAACTAGAAAACACAGGACTCGGGGTAGCCAGAGAACTGCAGAGAAAACAGATGGAGAGCTGCACCTTTATTTGACTGACTCGGTCACTGTGGGTCCCCTTTGCTTGGGCGCCCTGTGAATATGATGAAAGCACACTTCAGATACATTTACCATGGGAACAAGAGATGGGTCCTTGGAGGCAGCCCTGGAAAGTCATGTGCCTGCAATGACAACGCTTCCCTGGAGGTTGTCTCAACATGACAGCCGGGCAGGAGTGAATTCATAAGCGGGCAAGTATTTAACGTCTCTAGTGACTGAACTTATGCCACTGCTTTCACGGCGCTATTAATACACTAGGTCTGCTCAGATCCCACCACCTTTATTCAGGGTGGCACTTTCTGCCATCAGTGCCAAAAGAAAGGGAAAATGTCACTGCACATACAATGTTTGAAAAGAGAGAAGGCAGGTGGAGCTTCTCTTTCTTTCAGAGGAAGAAACCCATACGTGATATGAGTGCTCTAAATGACAGGCAGCCATTAGCTGAGAACACATGGATGTCTATCTGGAAAGGCTATTGCCCAGACCTGCCTGTAGCATGCTTCGGGTCAGAATGAACACTTGTCATGCTGTAGTACCGCTTTCCTTAACACACACCAAAAGCAAAACCCACCCTCCAAAATAAATATTCAAGCTCTTAGCACGCCTCTCTTTTTTTTCTGGATAAATGAAAAAAGTAAAAGTCATATCTATTTTTATAAAACTTAACCAAAACTAAAACATATGCGAGGATGCCACTGTCCAGGATCCCCACCCACTCCTGTCAGTTCTCAATGTTCTTTGCTCATCCTGCGTCGCCTGTGTCACTAGGTCTCAGGAAGAAAACCACCCGGGGGCTGGGGCACTCTGGCCAAGACGTATAGAAGACTTGTGTCTTTTCTTTTAATTGATGGACACCACACAGTGCTCCCACATTTTCATCATCGTGCTCCATCAGCCTGCTTCTGAGTGAGCTCAGAGTACAGCAGAGGCAAGCTCTGGGCCTGGGCCTGTGCTCAACTAGGCCCCTTTAGAAACGCATGAACCAGAAGCCCAGACTTTAGAGATTCACATGTGTCAAGTGGTGACGGCCAAGAACATCCAGGACCAGGTTCAATAGGGCAGAGTGCTATTTTGGGATGGCCAGGGGAGGCTCTCTGGGTAAGATTTGCATGGCCTGAGCTGAAGGCAGAGCTTTGCACAAGCTTGTGCCAGAAGAGCAGAAAAGTCTGCAGCTTGGGCCCTGGGGTTTAAGTAGAAAAGAGCAGAGTGAGAAAACAGACAGAGGGCAGCAAGCAGATCTTGAGGACTTGCATAATAGGAATAGGGTCTTTGGGAGTTTTTAATCTAGGAAGGTACTAAAAGGCTTTAAGAAAAGGACTTACATGAGCTGACTGAGATTTTGAAAGGATCCTTCCAGAAACGATGTTGAGAACAGAGCAAAGGAAAACTACACCAGTAAAGCCAAAAGCCCAGAGAAGCTACTACAACCTTGTGGGGCCAGGAATGCCAGCAGCCTGGGCTAACTGGGGAGGCAGCGGAGACTAAAGCTGAAACTTTCTCATGGGTTGAGAGAAAAACCAAAAGTCTTGCCATAGCAGTTAGAAGGCTGAGGCAGGATCAGGAGCTCAAGGCTAGCCTGAGCTACAGAGTGAGACCCTGGAAAGGGGAGAGAGGAGCAGGAGCAGATGGGAGGGAAGGGAAAGATGGGAGGAAGGACCAGGGGAGGAAGGGGAGAGAGATGAACTTTAGCTGTGAAAGTGGCTCCTGGGACATGACTGTGACTCATTGCCTGCCTCTCAGTAGCTCATGTAGAGACTGTAAACACATCTGCCATGCGCAGATATGATCCCAGCCAGGTTACGGCTGCTACGGGTGCTGATGTGCAGGCCAAGGACAAGCAGTCCTTCTCTGGGAAGGCAGAGCAATTCAGCTTTCTGTCTGTCAAGCTTCTCCAGGATGAGAAGCCACAGCGCACAGCAGAGAGAACACACCACCGTGCCTTACCCTGCTGCCTAATTAAGTTTATCACTCTTCCTCATACAGAATCGCCTTGACCGGGACACGTTATTGACTGTAACTCCTCCATTAAAAGTATGCTATGAAACAAAGACCTAAATCAGGGACCGAGCAAGGCACAGGACAAGAGTGGCAGCCCAGAATCTGCCTGAACCCTCTTTAATTCTCAGCCCTCTCATCTAACCGATAGCACCAGCTGGGCTTTCTTAGATTCCACTCCATCTCTTTAATTGTTGTGACTCTTGTGCATGTGTGCAGGTGTGTATATGAACATGCATGTATGGGCATGCATTCATGTGTATACTTGTATGTATGTGTGCATGTGTGTATGTGTGTGTGTTATGTGTGTGTGTGTGAGAAAGAGAGAGAGACAGAGACAGAGACACAGAGACAGAGAAAGAGGGAGAGAGACAGAGAGACAGAAAGACAGAGAGAGAGAGAACATTAAAGTGTAGGATAAACTTTAACATTTTTACGAGAACCAACCATGTAAGAGTGCTGAGTACAATGCTGCACACCAGCATCTTGGGAAATTGAGACAGAAGGATGATGAATTTAAGCCCAGCCTGGGTTACATATTCATATGTACTTACCAAGTACATAATTCACCAAGCCAAGGCTAGAGATGTAATGTAACTCAGCATAGAGCACTTACCTATCCTGTATAAAGCCTTTGGGGTCCATTCCTAGTAGTATAAAATAAGTAAGAGCTGTGTATTTGTTCCAAGATAATGACAATAAAAACCAACTTCAATGACTAGAGTTGGGGATAAAAGACAAGGAGACTAGTGAATACAAAGGAAGAGGAGAACCCCAGGGCCACGAGAATAAGGAGGTCTGGTGCAGGCTACATGCGGAGTCCGAACAAGATGAGCCCACAGAGAAGTAGGGTGCCATGCTTCAGGTCGGCCAGCAGTGTGGCAGAAGTAAGAGAGGAATGGGAAATTCACTCTGACCCTCTCGAGCACAGGGATGCAGTGATAACAGCAACAGGGTGTGTGGATTAGCAACCGAACAATACTCAGCATGTGCAGTCCTGTTTCAGTCACCAGAACCACAGGGCGAATGAAAGAGGCCAAGAAGGAGTAAAGGATTCTTGAGAATAATTGGTCATTAAACATTCTGAGTACAGAAATCCATAAGCCTGACACCCTGAGGCAAAGTCTACTCCAGCTACAGACTTCACGCCACAACCCAGAGGAAAACTACAGACTTCTTTACAGGCTGTTAAGGCAATACCATACCACAGACATGTCTGCCAACTCCATATGTTTCAAGAGCTTACACCATAAAGATATCCTCACTGCATTCTCACATCTGGTCTTTACACTCTGTGATGAGCCTACATGCCCACACAGAGGACCAGGGCATCAAAAGGAAAATTGGCCTGTGCATCATGAGTTGTGTGCTAGTTTCAACTTGTTAACCAAAATACAGAATCAATGTTCTTAGCTAGGAGAATCCAACACATTCTGTTGATAGTTTTTATAACAATTTCATCATCATCATCATCATCATCATCATCATCATCATCATCACTACTACTATTATTATTATTATTATTATTATTATTATTATTATTATTATTATCGTTTTATAGACTTTATTGTTTAAAATTCAATTTCTAATAAGAGAGGGAGAGTTAGTCTTCATCAGGGACAAATCTCTGATAAGGTCATCCAATCCCAAGTGGTTAGCCCTAAACACATGTAAAAGAGCAACATTAAATAGTCCAAGTAGGGTACAGCACACATGTGTGTGCATGTATGTATATGTGTGTGTGTGTGTGTGTGTGTGTGTGTGTGTGACAATAATAATCATAGAAGTATGGGCATGAACTTCAAGGGAGTATAGAAAAGGACCTGTGAAAAGGACATGAAAAGAGTTGGGGATGAGGAAAGTGTGCGAATGATATAGTACTCATGTATAAAATTCTCAAAACGTAAAAGTTTAAATGAAAAATAAAGATAATCATGAGTTCGCCAGATATCTTCAAGTATCCAAAGTTCTCTCTGGTATATAGCTTAAGTGTACCTCCATAAAAATATGCTACTGTTTTGTTTTCAAAGTGTTTCAAAGTTGTGGCAAATACTTGGGGAATTTTTTTGTAAAATAATAGTAAGGATGGTAACTTATCTATTTGGGGAACATTAGTGATGTTTTTGGACAAATAGTCCTATTAAATGAGTTGGATAGGCATCTTCTAACTAAAACCCGCGTATCTGTATTCTGTTCACCTCCACAGTAGTCACAGACAAAGAAGAACTGTTTCTAGCATAATGATACGAGAACAAGGCCAGCTAAATGAACTCACTTTAAATAATACCAGATTCAGGAAGCATACCAAACACAGAATGCATTCTAATATTTTTGACAGAAATTCTCTACGGAAAATTGCCATATTACATGACCTGACATACTTCAGCTCATTTTGGCTTTCAGAGCATAAAAAGATTCCTTTTTGTAAATACATTAGAATGACTTGTCACCTCTCCCAGTTTCCTCAACCTTTAATACTCCAAATACAACTCTTACAGTCCCATCTTGTCATCTTCTTCAGTTGTCAGTGTCGCAATCCTAGCACAGCTTTGTGCATCCAATTCTACTAGTTCAAAAAACTTCATGAAGTCCTGCACGTGCAAGTTCATTTCACAAGCTAATCATACCCCATTGTCACATAGAGCCATCTATCTAGCAGTGAAACATAGACCAACAGGAAGCAGGTGCCCGAGAGCAATATGGCTGGTCACTTACCAAAGGATCTATCAATTCTGTGACAACAGCTACCTCCCAGCACCAACCACTTGACAACTTGATGAGACTGAAATGTCATGACTGTATGTCTAATGCCATACTCTACTACAGATAAATGATGATAGGACAGAAAGAGAGTGGACAATGAGGACATAGACACACATCCAGAGCAGCCCGCACCGTGACCTCAGGTCCCGGGAGTACTTCCACTCAAAACTACGGTGAAAGACTGGCAGGCTTACCTAGCTGACTCTGCATTCGGTAGTCTAGCTGCACACCAGGGAATAACCACAGGTCAGTCTTAGGAAAAGAACCCAGAGAGGAGGTGTCTGCATGTGTGCATTGGACAAGAACAGAACTGGGAGTGTGAAGGGGAAGAGAAACAACACTGGAAACTGGGCAGACATAACGTGAAGTAGCAGCCATGTTCTACAGCCAAATCCAATTCCCAAATTCATTGTACTCTCAAGGTGAAATTTATATTTGAGTATGTATAAATTGTCTACAAGCAGAACTGGGCCAATGTCCAAAGTTCCTGCCCACCAGTCTCATCCAGTCTTTTAGTTGTCTGACTGTAAATTATAAACATTTATATTTCCTCTTGTATTGGAATATGGGTAATTTTTTGCTGAAGAAAAAAGGGACCATGTACTACCATACCTGCCCTTTCTCTCTTTCAAAATTATGGTTTCATTTTTTGTAGTTATTGTGTATTTAGTGCTTCACACACACACACACACACACACACACTTATATGTAATAGCAATTAAAGAAAAAATAAGCCATAAATGTGAATATATTTTATACATATGTAATCATAAATACTTCAATATTCATATTCCTAAATGTTGCAATCACACTGTGCTCTACTTGTATGCTGTTTCAAAGCACATTCTCCATACAGGATCCATGAAACACATGAATCATTCTTGGGTCGAGGTCTGTCTTTTGGTCACAGCCTTACCTACATCTCAGTCTGTTTCTCACCAGAGCCATAAAAATCTCCTGAAATAACTGGTTCTGGGGGTGTTTGCTGAAATTTCTCTCATTCTTGTAGTTTATACTAAGATGGAAAAAAAGACAAAAGATAAAAACAATTAATAAAAAACATTATTGGGCTAGCCAAATTACCAATGAAAACAAAGGCCATGTACATTGAGACAAAATATTGGTAGTCTTAAGGTCACCATATAATAAGGGCATGCAACAACTGTTAAACAGGGACTCACTGGTAAAGTTGATAATAAGCATTACCCTAAGAGGAGACAAGAAGGCTCAGCCAGGAAAGGAGCTTACTGAGAAAGCCTGGCAACCTCAGGTGTACTCTTGGACCCACATAAATGTAGACGCAGAGGACTAACTACACAAAGTTGTCCTATGAATTCCACATGTGCACTGTGACACATGAGATTTAACACACACACACATACACACACACACACACACACACACACACACACACACACTAGCTACATTTAAGATCAAGGCCAAACATAATAAAACTACATGAACATCACCTTAAAGTTAAGCTCTATGACATGTGTCATGTGAACATCTGCCCTTATGGACTTCTATATACCATTCAACCAAAGGAGGTCAGGTAAGGGCTGTTAACAGTTTCTTATATAAGATCACTAGTAAATTGAATAAGTAATGAGACATTTTTAGTTTTTACAAGTTAAAAATATGGACCCATGAAATGTCAGATGACTTTTCTGAAACCGTTTAAGTTCATAAAATGCCAGAGAAACAATGTAAGCCAAACAAGTACAAGATCATCCTAGAATATTCATGTTGATATTTCATGCCATTCATTGTTTACAAGGCACTTACTGGAAAATGACCTGAATACACTGTAACACTGAGAACCAGCTCCCAGAAAGGGAGTGGCCCACAAGAATGTATGCTTCTAGAAGATCTACCCAGCAACAGAAAGAAACATAAACCAATACTCTGTGGTTAAAGCCAAGACACTATCTATGCAGTTGAGAAACTTGTATTTTTACTTACTATCATCTTTTTAAAAAAATTATTATATTTATTTATATGTGTGTGTGTGTGTGCATTTCTATGTGTGCCTATGTATAGGATAGAAGTAAGTTCTTGCCTTCCACTGTGTGAGACCCAGGGATCGAACTCAGACTGTAAAGTTTGATGGCAAGCCCCTTTGCCCACTGAGCCATATTGCCAACCCAACTAACATCCTATTTAGCCATCACATCTGTTCACAGATGTGAACAGATTCCTTTATGCCTTTCATCACAAGAAAGATGGAGATGCAGCAAAACCTAAGACCAAGCTTGAGGTTGACCTACTCAGGTCAACATCATGGAGCCTTTTCCTCAGTGGACAACTGCTGATGTCACATCTGCAAGGTGTTCCGAGTTCCAAAGACAGGTCCTCCTATGCCTGTCTATTCAGGCTATTACTTGGGGTTCCCCTCACCAAAACCCAGAAATACTTCACATATTAAGTAAAATTACTAAACTAAGACTATCCGGACTTCAATTTTTCACATCTGTGATACATTTAAATAAGTAAACGTGAGTAGGCTGCTATCAGCAAGGGAGATTTCTTACCTAAAATTTTCAAGTTCAACTGCTTCTGTGGACTCATGCCACTGACCACGGGCCCTGTGTCCCCCTGCCTTGATGGCAGACTCAGACTTGGTTATGTTTTTTTGGGCACTGTCAAAGTTAATGGCCGGAAGCTACAGAAATAGAAACAGAGAGTTCATGATCATTAATGGTTCATTCAACACATTATAAGACAAGTCACATGATGGGACAGATGGCGGGAAGGCCAAGGTTATGAGTGTTTCCCCACTAGAGCAATAATTGAGACGACAGCTTTGTAAATGTTTCCTCCTTAGCTTGGGCTCTTTTCATCATAGATGATGTCACATGCCACGACTCACTGTCCTGTATGGTCAATCTGTCGCACATTGACATAGGCAAGAATCTCTGTGATGTCTCCTGGGCACTTAAACTCATGCTAGGGGTCTAGCTTGGGGTTGAGCCTAGCCGGCAAAGAGTTGTGAAGTCTCTTGTGTACTCTGGATCTGAAGCTGGGGAGTTTCTGAAGAGAACAGATTGGCCCTCTGTCTGCATTCAGCAGTGTACACATTGCTCACCAAGGCCTCAGCAACAACAACAGGCAAGAACCCATCACTATTGCTCAACTTGAACAATGATACTTAAGACACCGATTTCAAATGTCTGAGTTTACTGTAATAAAACAGACATATTTCGAAGACCTAGGATGTGACCGTTGCTATTTACAACATCAACCTGCCAGTTCCATAAGCCATCAGGATTCTCACACACACACACATACACACACACACACACACACACACACACGAATGGCTGCTATGGTTGAGACAACCTTAAAATTTTGGGGGGGTACCATTTGAAATTTAGCCTAACACGGTAAAAATGCCCCTTTACCAAAATGTGAATGAAATACGTCCTACAATTATTACATATTGTCTAAGAGCTAGCCCTCCAAGATGTTTCTTTATCTTCCAGCCACAGTGAAATTTTCAAAATAATGACGCTAAACATTCCATCCCATAAAACTACCTTTGTGTATCAGTTCAGTCACTCAATCTACACCCCTTGCGAGCAAGTGACCAAAAGAATGCAAGCAGGCAATGCTTAGTGATGAGATATCAGATTCTCTGGGTTTAATCCACCATTAGCTGGCACTGTGACCTTGGAGAATGTATTTAATCTCTGTGTACACTGGTTTCCAGGTCATTACAATACAAGTGATAATAATAGTGTGTAACTCTAGGTTATGAGACTTAAGTGAGTCACTATTTATATAACACCTGTTATATACAGGAACAATTCTAACTGCTTTTAGATAACATTTTTGAGTCTTACAATCACTACCATAAATTTTCTAGGTAAATAAGCTTGCCATTACAGATTAGGGGATTTCCAAATATAAGTGTGTGATCCAAAAGGCATTAGACATGAAATTACAGCAACAAGTTCATTTTCTGTTAGGTAAAAACTATCATAACACACACAGGCACACACACACACACACACACATACATGCACACACACACAAGAAGTAGGTTCTCTAGGCCTAGAATTTCAAGTCCCTTTGGCATTGACAAAACTCCTAGAATATTGTCTGCAAGAAAGAAGGTAGGAAGAACATGGCAAGTTTGTCTAAGCCACTCAAAGGAAAAGGAGGGTCGGGATGCTGTTCAGCTGTTGGCAACCCACATCATGTACAGGTCAACAGACAGTGCTAAGAATCAACTCATCGAGACACAGTGGCAATCTGTACTTGCTAGCTGTATCTGCAAAGACCAGCTCTTTAATAAGAAAATCCTTGATACCACCAGCTCCTTCAGATTAAAGCAGCCTCAGTTCAGAACCTCCAGGAGTTCCCCTAACCCCTGCCACCCTCCTGCATAATGCCCCAGGTTCACTGTGTCAGAGGAGCCCATAGCTCTTGATTCCAGGCCAGGGCACAGGTTAGAGCCTTCTCAGGCCTTCCTAATACAGTAGACCTTGCTCACTGCACTTACCAGTCAGGTGTATTGTCAGACCTACACATCAGCCATCTCCCTGGATTCAGGCACCCTGAAGGCAGAATCACACCTGCCTATACTTAGGTTCTTAGTACATCACGAAACCAACCTACAGCATCTATTCAAATGTGCAGCTGTCAGATGAATGCTCACTTTGCCCTCAGCCAACCTGTTCATCCAGCAAACCACTTGTGATGACTTCACCCAGTCCACACATCAACAGAAGACACCTGGTCCACCAAATGTGGTGACAAGTCCTGCCTGTGGAGTGACCAAGGAGTCTGTAGTGCAGGACAGAGGAACCCGAAACCACTACACAAGCTTGAGAACCCTTCTGCAAAGTTAGTGCCCAGGGCTAGTTATGGCAGAAGTAAAGGGAAGACAGTGGCAGTGGACCAAGGTCTGTCAGACAGCAGGACTGCAAGGTAGTCAGGGCAGTGAGCAGAGGGACAAGGCCACAACACAACAATGGGGTGTGCAGCCTGACTTCCTTGGAGAACCAGAGGATGGACACTCACTTCTTAGCAACTCTGCCCAAACCCACAATGTGCATTCCCTCTCCCCCTCCCCTGGAACTCCTAGTAACTGGTCATCACAGTTTGTTAAACAACATATGCATTTGTTAAAAATCCAATCAGCCTTCAACAGCAGCAGAATTCTGATGAGTGTGCCTGACTCACAGGTACCCCTCCTCAAATGGACCATTGAGCAAGTGTGAGCCTGTCTGCACCTGTTGTTGGGGTCCTTGCTCTGCCTCTCCCAGTCCTTGTTTCCTATATTATGTTTGGCCCTGGTTTTAATTTCTGATAAACTTCCATACGTTGTATATCTTTATATGTTCCTTGCATTCTTCCTGGTATAAGCAGAACAAGAAGGAATTCCTGAGCTGTCCTTCTAGAAGCCTCAGTCTCTCATGCACATCTACACTGCTTTAGGAAAGGAGTAGTAACTTTTGTTTTCAGGATGAAACATGAAGGGAACCTTCACCACAGAATTGGGCAGAGAGTTTGAGAAGCTGAGGAACCATCCTCCAAGTGAGGCCAGTCACTGCATGTCCTCTTACAGCTCTCTGCTGTCTAAGTGATGCAAGCATTTTAAATATACATTACTTGTGTGTGAACAGTTAATGAAAAAAGATATGAACTTGTCAGACAAATGATTGAGAAAGAATTCCAGGTTGGGAAGAAGAAGGAGGAGGAGGAGAAAGAGAAGGAGGAGAGGGAGAGGGAGACAGAGAGGGAGAGGGAGAGGGAGGAGAAGGAGAACGAGAACGAGAAGGAGAAGAAGAAGAAGAAGAAGAAGAAGAAGAAGAAGAAGAAGAAGAAGAAGAAGAAGAAGAAGAAGAAGAAGAAGAAGAAGAGAAGAAAAGAAGAAGAAGACAAAGACAAAAAGAGAAGAAAAAAAAAAGAAGAAGAAGAAGAAGAAGAAGAAGAAGAAGAAGAAGAAGAAGAAGAAGAAGAAGAAGAAAACATTAAACTAAGTTGAATCAAGTGGTAATAGACCTAGACCATATGAACTTTGACATTGTAGGGCCAAGCCAAACCCAGAAACACTGTAGGCATTTCTTTGCCCAGCCAGGGTTGCTCATGCTCATGGTCACAGTTCCCAGCTCAATTTCCAGGTCACAGTTCAACTTAAGAAAAAGTAACCTCAAAGGTGTGAGATAGATAAAATGGTGAATCAGAAGCAAAGTCAAGGTTGCTGGCAATGAAAGCATCTTTTCACCAGGCAGCGAGACCACAAGACTTCCCCAGGCAATATAGAAAGCTGCTACTAAGGAGAAGGAACTCTCCAGTCGGGAAAGCCAGTGGTGTGTGGAGGAGGAACAGCTGATTTGAGCCTGAGGAACATGACAACACTCACAGGAAAGAATTCTAGGAGAAAAAGCAAGAAGCAGTAGCTTTGGGTGTTGTGGCTACACTGGAGGACGTGTGGAGGAGGAGAAAGTGATCTAAGACAGAACAGAGGAAAGGTAACTTCTGGAATAAGCAGGTGGGTAAGAGGAGACCTCAGGGATCTTGTAGCATGAATGACCCAGAGGAAGCTATTATGAGGACATTTTGACTGGTTCAAGTACTTCTAACTGTAAGTTAATTTCCCAGCTTATTGAAAGGCATCTCCACAGCGACGCCACACAGTACAAGCTGGAGATGTCTAAATATGAAATTGTATTCCACGAGCAGACTCCGTCCTGCAGCTTTTCCATCTGTGAAAGTGGATGATGCAAATATAAGAAGGGTGAGAGTGCAGCCAAGGCATCAGCACATAGTGAGTATCTATTCCCTAAGGAGGAACTGTCCTATTTGCCCTCCATCTTGAGGGAATCATTCTCTAAAATAAATAGATAACAATGCTATGGATCTCTGGAGAGTTTAGATGGCATAAGATAGTGGCATTACCAACTTCATGCACTGTTAAACAACTTTAAAAGTATAATATTGGAGAGTGTGGAGGCTGCAGAGCAGGATCCAAGGCCATCGCTGCTACTGAGCAGTCAACAGCACTGCATATGTGTCTACTGCTGTTCTTAGGGCTGTTAGGTTGTTTCCCAAATCCCCAGTCAACAACCCCAACTCTCAGGACTTTCCAAAGTCTTCTAGAAGCAAAACGAAGAAGTCAAATTTAGAGATAAACTAAGAGTTCTCTTCTTTCCTTGACTGATAAAAGCATAAAAAATGCTATCACAAATAGCCAAAAACTCATCTCCCCTTTGGTGGGTTGCAATGTGAGAAGCATTTGGGGTGTACTCTGTGAAAGACAAGGATACAGACTTGGGTACAGAGAGGAGGAAGATGTGGTAAATTGTGCATTGGAGAATGAATTTCCCTGAAGCTCGGCAAGGTAAATACTGGCATTTGATGACAACTGGCTGTTTAAAGACTGAAGACTTCCAGTTCTGCTGGTTAGAATACATGGCGACAAGCAGAGAGACAACAAGGCTGCAGATGCCAAGTCTTGGCAGATCCTGACCCAGGTGAAAGAAGCAGGCAGAGAAAGCAAAGAAAACTATGAACAAATGAAGAGAGTGTACACAAGGATGTGAAACGGACCCTTTCAGAAACACGTGGTCTCTATTCACAGGCCACATCCATTGGAAATACTACCTGCTGTTTGCTTGACTGAACGTTCAGAAGGCACCGAAGTCGTTTAAGATCTGAATAGTCCCTAAAAGAAAGAAGAGCACAGTGTTAATCTACAGAAGGATCCAAGGGAGCAAAGTCTTGTTACTACTGATAGTACGGCCACTTGGAAGCCTGCCTCTGTAAATATGGGCATGCCTGTGAACCATTTCATTCCAACCTCTAGAAAGGGCTCAGTGTTTGAGTAAACACCACAATCCAGGAGACAATTTCTCAAGGAAGCACTGACCCCACTCAACACTGCTGCCAAGTGGATGAGTACACTCAGTTACCTGGTGGAGGTCCCTTGCTGCTTCTTATCAGCTGGTTTCTCTGTGCTTTTCACCTTTGTGTCTTGATCAGGCATTGTAAAACATCAATGCCTCAGAATTAACATTGCATTCCTTGCAAAGTAAATGGAAACAAGTTTTAGTTGGGTTATGCTTAACTCAGTTAAAATAGACAAAATTCATCCATGATGTCTATTCAAACATGTAAAAATTAATAATTGCAAGCATTAAAATGAATGCTATTGACTATTAACCTCCAATGGGTCTTCCTTGGGTTGCTTTAGGCCATGCCTTCAGCTTATATTTTCTGTCATGGGCTTGACTTAAGTATTGTGATCGATTTTTCATAAGAATCATTCTGTATGTCAGTAAAAAGCACTCTGTGGGTTTTATAAAATATGTCTATTAACAAACAGTTGGAGCTCACTTGTCAGTAATTTTATACAACCTCAGTTGTCTGTCTTCATAACCATTTTTAACTACATACTATATATTTACAGGAGTCCTCTCTCATTCTGGGCCATGTCCCCAAGATTCTCAGAGAATGCTAAACCCATTCACAAGTCAGGGTCAAGATGTTGCCAGATTTCACTATGATGTTTTTCATTTTGTGTTTTGTTAAAGATAAGGTCCCACTAGGTATCCCTGAGTGTCCTGAAACTCATTATTTAGAGCAGGCTGGCTGGAACTCATGGCAACTCTACTGCATCTCCCTTGCCAGCCGGGATTACAGACGTGTGAGACCATGCTCAGCTTCCAGAATTACTTTTTTCTGGTTAAAGATCCTGAATTTGTGTGCACCACATGTGTGTCAGTGCTTGGGGGAGGTGGAAGGCAGAAGGCTTCATATATCCTGAAACTGAAGTTACATGATTAAGAGTCCTTTGCAAGGGCAGTAAGTGTTCTGAAGCACAGAGTCATCTTTCTAACTCCCTTCCAGAATTCTTAAAGTGTGAAAGCTGATATCTGAACAATACACGTTGACAGCAGTCATAAGGTCAGGCCATAAGCTTACCGGAGTATCTGGCAGGGTGGTAGCCTGCCTGGAAACACAGCTCAATAGACATTTCAACACTCTGAATTCAGTGTTCTAGTATTACCATGGTTATTTTTCCTAGTGTTATTTTCAATCTTACTCCTCCCCACTCAAGAGATTTGAGGTCATAAATGCACAGAGCTATTGACTTATTTGCTTTTTTTTTCCCAATTGGTTTCTCTTCTCAACTCTTCTCCTCTTCATAAGAGAGAAAAAAAAAAAGCTGAGAATATTCATGGCTTTCTGTATCTCTTACAAAATACCTGGAATAAATAGCTTACATGCTGAGAGTCTGGCTCACAGGTACCTAGATTTTGGACCTTAGCCCCATTGCTTCCAGGGCCATCATGAAGTGGGACATCGTAGCAAAGAAGCATGGGTGAGGCTACTCACAACTTGATGGACAGAAGTTAGAGACAAGAGAAGGGATCGAGAATCAGACACAGCCTTCCAAGTCAAGCACCCTACCCAGTCACTTTTATCTTCCTAGGCTCCACCTCCTAAGCCTCAGACCAACTAACATTGCACCTGTGCTCCTCTAAGGCTCATAACGATCTCTAAATGCAAAAGTAAGTTTAAGTTAAGCCATCTCCAACAGTCTCCAGGGTCCTAACTGGTCCAACATTGTTGAGAAGTTCAAAGCCAAAATCCCTCTGAAGTTCAAGGCCAACTAGCACCTGTGAGCCTCTATATATCACAAAGAAAGAGGCTCTGTTCTAAGATACAGTGGTATAAAACAGACATGCTTGTTGCAGAATATTTGATCTCATTGTGAACCCTGAGATGGTGAACTGTAAAAACCCGTTTCTTGTTTGGCTTGGTTGAGCCATAACACATATCTTTAACCCAAGAATTTTCTGTTCATTGTAGACAGGGGATTAAGATGTGGTTCAGCCAGCTCTAACACACACCTTTTAACCAAGAGCTATCTGTACACAGGATGTAATAGAGTTAACCCTAGGTCAAGAGGCAGAGCAAGAAACCAGCTGACAGGGATTAAAAAGTAGAAGGGACTTTGAGTTGAAGTGTATTTAAGATAGCCAGCATAAGGCTACCAAGAAGAGACTTGATTCCCTATGAGCATATACAGGGGGAGGAGGTCCACCTCAGTCATAGTCATAGGGGAGGGGAGTAAGGGGGAAATGGGAGGGAGGGAGGAATGGGAGGATACAAGGGATGGGATAACAATTGAGATGTAACATGAATAAATTAATAAAATATTTTTTAAAAGATAGCCAGCATAGATAAGAAGGGGGCTTTTAGGCTTTTGAGCTTTGAGTGAGCAAGCCTTTGTCTTGGATTTTTTTTATTGTTTTTTTGTTTTGTTTTGTTTTGTTTTCTCTTTTACTCCCGGGCTGTCAGCTTAGCTTGTAAGGTTTTGGGGCTTTTCTCTCTGAGACAGGGAGCTGAATAGAAAAAATGGATATTTTCTCTGCCTCTCTGAACTAGCAGAATTTCACCCCAGCATCTGGCTCCTGAGTTTTATTGGTAAAATGGAACAATTTGTATTTTTATTCTTCTTAAAAATAACACATCCTCATCCCAAAATGGAGGAATAAGAGACTCGCAAAGAAAAGTTGAAAGCCAGTAGATCAAACACTCAGTTTTGTAGCTCCACGTCTATTACACAGAGTATGTGAGCTCCAATCAGTCTACAGGCCTTGCCATTTTCAGCCCACATAAACCCTTCTGGGACTGACTTCAGTCACTGCTTGACGCATTTCTCAATGGGCATTTTACGTTCCTGGCATCTCTAACTGCAACTTGGGCTTCCCTGTGTCACGGGCTGACTGGAGGGACTCCAACATTGCCTTATATTGCCTGGCCTCCCAGGCTTCCTTTAAAGATCTTTGCTGCCTAGGTGACCTTTTAACTCTTACATTGTGCATTTCTGAAAACAAAAAAACAAAAAACAAAACCCAGCACCACACTCATAACACCAAACTCTGCCATCAAGTTGACCAACAGCTAGGCCCCACTAGTCTGCTGTGGTAACCCTGGACATGGCCACAGATGTGATGTTCTCTTTAGCTTTTCATGGGCTAGTCTGTAAGTGCAGGGGTCTTGCCAGCTCTTGGGGTGCCCTCATGCCATCATTCCTTTGGACCCAATGCAAAGTAATTTACATTATTTTCATGCTTAATTGCCTTCAGGAGCCATGCCTTCCTAAACTGCAAATTTCTCCCATGCTTTTCTGTAATGACAAGTTTTTTAAGTCTTTCTAATCTGCATTTTTGCTCCAAATTCTCACTGTAAATTTGTCTAACTGTATCTGTCAATATTTGTGCCACACAAGTGTTGGGGTAACTCTGCTTGCTCCAGATTAATTAGTCCATAATATTTTTTATTTTATTTTTAATTTTGCATGTGTATATGTGGAGGAAAATATGTGCATGTGTGTGAAGGTGCCAGATAAGGTGCCAGAGGAGGCCAGAGGCATCAGATCTCCCTGGAGCTAGAGTTAGAGGTGGTTATGAGCTACCAGACATGTGTGCTGGAAACCAAACTCAGGCCTTCTAGAACAGTATTAAGTGTTCTTTACAGCTTAGCTATCTGTCCAGCCCAAGCCATCACCTTTAACTCATGCCTTCCAAAAGGTCTAAGGATACAGGTAAAATGTAGACAATTGTCTGTACCCAGTTTCCAATCAAATCCATGTTTCTCTTCAAGCCTTACGACAACAGCCTTTATTATCTACATTCCTGTCAGCAGTTTGAGATCCTTCCAGAATGATTTTATGGCTTCTCTAGTCCAAATCTACAAACTTTTACAAACACCTCCAAAACTAATTCTTGCAGACCATAGGGGGGCGGAGACCAGGTTTAGTCCCAGCAACAAAAACATATCTTAGTTAGGGTCCTATTACTGTGAAGAGACACCATGGCATGGCAAATGAATATAAAGGAAAACATTTACTTAGGGCTGGCTTACAGTTTCAGAGGTTTAGTCCATTGTCGTCATGGCAAGAAGCATGGCAGCGTGCAGGCAGACATGGTGCCGGAGAAGGAGCTGAGAGTTCTACAACTTGATTCACAACCAGCAGAAGGAGACTGCGTGGCACACTGGGCCTCGCCTGAGTATATGAGACCTTAAAGCCTGCCTGCACAGTGACACACTTCCTCCAACATGCCCACACTTACCCCAACAAGGTCACACCTCCTAATAATGGATCTATGGGGGCCAGTTCTACTCAAACCACTACAAACTCCAATCTTTAGTATATTTCTGTGTTCATCAGACTTTTCATTGCTGTGACAAACAACTTGAAGAAGAAGAGGTGTATTTTGGCCCATGATTTCAGAGGTCCATCATTCTTAGCCATATTCCTTCTGTGCCTCTAATGAGTAGAGCATCATAGATGTAGGCTACTCATCTTACAGATAGGAAACAGACAGATAAGTAAGAAATGAAGACCAGAGCCAAGGGGTGATGGCACACATCTTTAATCCCAGCACTGGAAAGGCAGAGGCAGGCGGATCTCTGGGAGTTGGAGGCCAGCCTGGTCTATAGAGTTAGTTCCAGGACATCCAGGGCTACACAGATAAACCCAGTCTTGAGAAAACAAAAAAGAATAAAAAGAAAGGAAGAAAGGAATGAACGAATGAAGGGAAGAAGGGAGGGAGGGAAGGAGAGCAACCATAATCTTCAGATCCTTGCCTTTTGTGACCAATTTTCTCCATTTATACCCAACTTCCTAGAGTTTCAAACACTTCCCACACCAGTCCTACTAGTTGGGGACCAAGTGTTTGCATGAGTGGAGGAGTTCATATCAAAACTATAATGTACTGATAACATAGGCAATACAACTTTAAATATAATGTTGGTTTAATTAAACTGGATATACCAAAAATCTGATTTATTTTCTATGCCACAATTAAACATCAGAGTGTTGTTCAGGCATGAATAAACACCAGGTTCTATTGTCTTAGAATTGCATGCATCAATGTATTGCAAAATCTAGAGCTGTTTAAGGGGAAGGGACCACCAATTGATGAGTGTTTCACTGCAACAGACTCGAGAGAAACTAAATTTTTTGAAAGGCACAGATACAGTATATTGATTTTAAAATATATTTTCCAATACAGTTGTCACATTTGTGATAAACAATTGAGCTAGGATTAAATTTAGAGGTGAAGGCTTTCATTACTGATAGACAAGAAATAAGACTATGAATACTTTAGAATTTAGTGAGGATATAACATCATTTAACAAACATTTACCAAAAATTTACTATGTTCTAACCTCAGATGGCAGCTGCTAAAGGAGGAAATACATTTAGGATATGTACTACTGGGCTGCTTAGGTTTTTGTCAATTGGACATGACCTCAAGTCATCTTGGAAGAGGAAACCTCAGCTGAAAAAAAAAATACATCAAACAGATTGGTCTGTAGGCAAGTCTGTGGGGGCATTTTCTTAATTAATGATAAACGTGGCCAGGCCCAACTCACTGTGGGAAGCGCCAGCTCTGGGCAGATGCCCCCTGGATTGTGTAAGAAAGCAGGCCATGGGAAGAGAGCCATTAAGCAGCACTCCTCCATGGTCTCTGCTACAGTGCCTGTGCTGACTTCCCTCAGCCTCGGACTGTGATAGGGAGTTGTAAGATGAAATAAACCTTTTCCTCCCCATGTTGCTTTTGGGTCATGGTGTTTATCACAGCAAACAAAGAAAACTAATATAATTACCCTAAAAGGAAGCGAGGATGGAGAGAAGCCGAAATCATAAAGAATGAACAGTGGATTAGTGTAAAGAAACAGAAAAGCCAGCTGCGTGTTGTATCAGATATTTAAATGCCCTCCAAAGTCAAGAATCTCATTTTGCCTTTTCTTCCTAGACATCTTGGAGTTTGCTCTGCCTCCAGAGACCAGGAGCCTGTGATCCACACACTTTGGGAGCCCATGCTCACCACACTGTAGTCCTTGGTTTTCCCCTTGCCAGAGCCTAGTTAACCTAGAAGACCCAGGCCCCCCACCCTGTTGTTTGGTTTTGTTTTAACAAGAACTTCAGTTCACATGTTTTCCTGTTGGCCAAGCATCATAATCTCTGTCTGCAAAGGCCACATTTTGTTTTATGTCCCACAGCACTGGGTAGGGCCCTTCCAAAGATCTGACACAGATGAGGCTGAAAGCAGTTGGTAAAGCCACTAAGGAAAAACAATATTGGGTCATATAAAGTCTACTAACCATTATGATCTGCACCTTTGCAGAGGCTTTTAACTACCTGTGGTGATGGCAGACACTCCTTAAAGTGCTGGCCTTCATTTGCTAAGACTAGCCTAGATCAGTGTGGATCTGAGCCCAAACCAGAGCACATGGCAACAGACCGCAGTGTGCTTTCCTAGATGTCCATTGTCACAGAGGGAAAAAGCCCCATAATGTTTGCATATTGTGCATTGGGTGGTCTCTACTCCAAATGTGCTCTGTGCTGGTGTAAGGATAGGAAATATATTAGTAATGGTATTTGAAAGGTAAACCCAAAACAAAACAAACAAATAAACAAACAAAAAAGCTAGAAAGAAATTCTACTTATCAGTCAATGAAAATAACTGAAGTAGCACCCTAAATTTCTTATTTATTGACTCCACAAATAAAAGCATTACATCTTTATGCAAGTTAGTTTTTATTGTTAAGTTGACACAACCTAGAGTCATTCAGAGAGAGGAAGCCTTAATTAAAGAATTATCTTCATAAAATCGATCTGTGGTTATGCCTGTGAGGAACTGCCTTGATTGACAGTTGATGTGGGAGGGCTCAGCCCACTGTGGGTGGCATGCTCCCTAGGCACGTGGACCTGGTCTGTGAACCTAGCCATGAACAACGCAGAGTGAGCCAGTATACAGTGTTCCTCTACGGTTTCTTCTTCAAGTTCTACCTTGAATTCCTGACCTGACAGTCATGACAGAAATTATAATAGATGAAATCTAGACACCACTAGATGCATTTTTCTAGCCATATTTTCTTTTCAAATTAATTAACCCTAAACATCAGCAAATGAGAAGCCACTTCCTGGCAGCCCAAGCTTTTTTTGCTCAGTTTGCTGTCAGTTTAATTTTCACAGGGGGGATTTCTTTTCTAAATTGTTTTGTCATGTCCCCTGCATAGAACTTAACATGAATGGCTAATGCTTACATTTCTATTTCTAGGAAGCCAGTAGTCTAAGGAATTTATGACCACCCCATTTTACGGGTAAGGAAACTCAGATAAGAGATTGTCAGAGAAAGTCCTACCTAGCAGCGATAGAGCTGGGATTTGGCCTCCAAGGCCTCCGCTAAAGTCTGTGCAGTTGGTAATTCTACTCCAGTAGGCCCTGAGAACAGCCAAAGTTAGGGCCTGTGCGGGCTGAGTTCTCTTTTCTTTTCTTTTCCCTCAATCCATCTTCCCTTCCCTTCTTATTGTGTCAGTCTCTCAGGTTGCCTAGGCTAACCTCAAACTCTCTGGGATCTTCTTGCCTTGGCCTCATAAAGCTGTGATTCCAAGCATGTGTCCCTATACCTGGCTGCCTCCTCTCCCCCTCTGGCCTGCCCACCTCCTTCTTTCTGAGGCAAGCTAATTTGTCTCTTCAATTGCATTGCAAACCACCCACCCTGTATCTGGAAGGCCAAGGCAGGAGAATTAGGGAGTACAAAGCAAGCTTTGGCTACAGGGGACCTGTGTCAAAATTAAAAAAAAAAAAAAGAAAAAAAAAGAAAAGAAAAAAGGAAAAGAAATCCCTAGGACCTCGGTAAAGCACACTATGTGTCTGAGAAGGTGTTCCAGAGAGGAAAAAGAGGTTTGACAAACCCACCCTGAATATGCGCAGTACCACCTAATGGGCCAGAAGCCACGGCAGATTAAAAAGGCAGAAAGGATAGTTAGCTGAGCATCAACAATTTTCCCCATGTGTCTGCAATGTGTTAAACTGCCTACTGTCCCTGTCTTCCACGGCCCTGCCGCCCTTGCCGCCCACGGCCCTGCGGCTCACCGCCTCTGCCTCCCACGGCCCTTGCCTCCCACGGCCCTGCCGCCCACGGCCCTGCAGCTCACCGCCCGGTTACTGTGCCTTCGCTGCCAGGATGGACTCTATTCCCTGAGCCCTGAACCTTCTGTCAGGCATTTGGTCAGAGTAACCACAAACCTTGCCTCAGACTTTACTTCTGTGCCTCTTGCCTTATCTACCGGACGCCTAGTACTAAACATGTGTGTTACCAGGCCAAAAGAACGCGTCGACTTTTTTTCATTGCCTAAAACTGAGGAGATCAGGAAAGACTGCCTGTAGGAACACACTGCCAGGTGCTCTCTACCCACCAAGGGTACATCTCCAATTCCTCTAACCTCGGCCCCAATGCCTGGTTGATGATTCCAACAGACAGAGCCACATTTCAGATTCCCCGTCCAGATGCGGCATCCGTTCCCATTGCACAGTTGGCCCGACCCTGAACCCCTCAAACGATCAGTGAATAGTCAATGAATTAATGAGTCTCTTCCTGAATCAGACCTGAAGCCATACACCAAGGGGTCTAATGACAAGGTAGGATCCTAGAAACTGCTGTTGACTAAATTAAGAAAAGTTAGGGCTGGAGAGATGGCTCAGTGGTTAAGGGCACTGCCTGCTCTTCCAAAGGACCAGGGTTCAATCCTCAGCAACCACATGGCAGCTCACAACTGTCTGTAACTCTAAGATCTGACACCCTAACACCAACACACATAAATTAAAAAAAAAAAAAAGTTAGACCATGGATGTTTTGTAACTGCTGCTTTCACTGTTTTTAAATACATAAAAACTCCATGTGTGTGTCGCTAAGCCAAGTATACATTTAATGTTTAATGATTTAAAGCAACCCTGTGAGGTAAATGCAATTATCACTATTTGCATAGGTAAAAACTTAGGGGCCAGAGATCCGATAGAGGACAGAATTAAAATGCTAAATTGTATGGGACTCAGCTCTCGCAAACCACACTGTGTTGTCTCTATCAACATTAACTCACACCATATGGTTTTTATCCTAATTATTATGTCATAAAATAGAGCATAAATTCGAGACCAATTAAGGCAAAATCCCTAAATTAACATTTACTAAGAAGATATCTATCTGACTTTTCCAGAAGTCATGAGACTGTTAAGAAAAGCTGGTAACTTCTTAAGAGATTCATTCTTTACCAAGTATACGTTGAGTGCACTTTCTAGGTGTCTGACCTAGATGCTGGTCCATGAACAAGTCAGCCTTCTCACACTCATCGGTAGCAAAGTAATTAGGTAGCACAGAGACAAGGATGCGGAAGTGAGCACAGTATCCCACAAAGGCAGTCCATTCTCAGCAGTGTGAGAACAATTCAGAGTGCCAGGAGATGTGGCATGGACCATGTTCTCTGTATTTCTAAGATGGAGTTGCTGTTGGCTAACCAAAGACTGGAATAGGGAATTGGGGAAGATGAGCTTCTAGGAAAAAAGAGAAATACTCCTTAGCACTTAAAAAAACAAAAAACAAAAAACAAAAACAAAAACAAGTCAGTCTAACAGTGTTGAGCAGAGTGACGGGATAGGTAGGGACAGACTACCATCAGTAACGCTGGATAGATGTTCAGTTTAACCAAGGCACTGGTGGGATCCGTGCCAGCTTTGTGGAAATGATGTTTTTGTAGAGGGTGAGGTGGTGTCTAGGATGTGGTTGTGGGAATGTAGCACCCATTGGAGTCCAAGGATTGTAGGGTCTGGTGGGTACGTTGCATGGAGAGGCAATCACAATGGGTGTGTGGGGCTCTGGCTCAAGCAAGTATTCTGGGTGATGATGCAGAAGGCTTTCTTCATGTCTGCAAAACAAGTTACCTAAAGGCAGTCACTCAGGTGGAGCTGAGCAGATCCCATCCTGTAAAAGGAAAGCAGGAGCGTGCTGCTCACAGAAGAGATCACGAGCCTCCAGAGGCATGAGAGTGGACTGGAAGGCACGTACCAGCTGTTCACCCATAGCAGGTCCTCCGTCCCTGGAAGCACCAAACAACTCTGACTGCATCTCCCACCACACACCCTCAGCACAAGCTCATGGATTTTAGGGAGGCAGGCTCTGGTTGACTGACTCAAAGGCTGTCCTTGCCGTGTTAGGGAAGGTCCCTGTGGCTGGCCTCAGGAAAAGGGAGGCCGCCCCTGCGGCCTTGAGGCTCAGGGTCACCCAACTTCCCACACTACTCACCGCGAAGGAGGGAGGCCCTCTTTCAGGCCAACCTCAAGTCATCTTTCTCCTCCTGCTGCAGAATCCCGGCGAGCTCAAACCAGCTCCAGCCCTGACACCTGTTGGTTTTTCAGTCAATCCCTTTCCTGGCCTAGAGGCTGAACCAATGTTCACATTTCTTCTTCCGCAGCCTCAGGCGTTCAGCCAATCAGGAATGACAACGCTGCAAGGTACAGTATCGCCATAGCGACGGGTGACGCCTGCCCTGTTGCCTTAGCAACCGAAGAATGCACTGTGAAAGCCAGGGTGCAGGGATCTAACCTAGGCATTGCTGAATCCTATTCAACAGAGCTTCGGCATCCAAAATAAAACTTTGGCATCAAAAACCCAGGTGCTTCAAGAATTTTTATACCCTACAAATCAGTTCTCAAAGATAATAGGGGAAAAGGAAGCAAGACATGCTTAGTTTCTTGTTTGAGGGTTGAGGTCCTGAAACTTGATTTTGGGGCCAGGCAAGCCACGATCAAGACAGCCTGCATAGTATCTTTTAGATGACACAAAATCACTTGAAGCTGCTATAGCACCAGTGTCAGAACATGCTGAGAAGACACATTCCTCGGGCACAAGGGCTCTCTATTAGAGTCCTGTCACCAGATCATTTGGTGGCTTTGCAAAGTCATACAACTTTTTCCGGGAAGTTTTGAATTGCATTAACATCGCCTTTAAAAGGGCACACCATACTGCTTTAAAAGGTTTTAACGAATTGACTAAACTAACTCAGCAGTCAATTTTCGATGAGCACAATTCCTAAGGATGCCATCTCATTTGCTCTTCATATTGTCCAGTCGTTACTTTTGATTCTAAGGTTGAGAATAACCCAAGCAGCCAGGCAACTCGTAAGTGATGGGGAGAAGGCAGAATCATTGACTCTGCAGTGTTTAACAGACTAGGCTGTGACCTTGGCGATGGGCAGGGGGCAGGGCCCTACTCACTTACATACATGTGATGCTGGGGTTTAGGTGACTCACAGCACACAGGCAGTGGAAAACAAGAGATCAGGAGTTTAAAGCCAGCCTGGGCTACATGAGACACTGCCTCAAAAAACTAAAATAAAAAAACTTAAAAAAAAAAAAAAAAAAAAAAAAAAAAAAAAAAAAAACACTGAAAATACAGTTCTATCCTGGAAATGAAAGCATGAGAAAGGCAAAATCAGGCAAACAGCACTAAACTTCAGGCCATGAAACTTCCACTAAAAGCCAAAGAGGCCATGGGGCTGTAGGACAGTAGACTAGAAAACATTTTTGTAAACTCCTAATTCCCAAGCAGGCAGTCAATGTGAGCAGCTGAAGACTGACTTTCTCTTCAGTGGGATACAAAATGTGCTTCCTGTTTTTCTACTTCTCCATAAAGTGAATGTGAAATTGAAACTGAACCTTCCCTGATGATTTCCTTTGCTTCACAGAAGACAGCAAGACATCTTGGCTCTGGAAGACAGGTGATCATCTCCAGTGTAAGGACCCAGGATTTGTGATGAGCCATGTTGTGCATCCTGTCATACAGCTCAGTTCTAGGAGACTTTTACCCATTGTTTCCTTTATTATCTTGAAATGAATGTCTAAACTACACGAAGTAAAATGTATTGAGTCCTAATTATAGCACACAAGAAGCAGAGACTGCAGAGGCAGCTCAATAGTCAGGAAGGCGTGCTCCTCATGCAGAGGGGATCTCTGGTCCCTAAAGCGATGGTCGTTTACAGCTGCCTAAAACTCCCTCTCTGGGGCATCTGACACCATCTCTTCTGGTCCCAGTGGGTACTTAAACATATGTGCATGCGCACACACACACAGAAGGGAGGTGGGAGAGAAGGAGGAGGGACAAAGGGGGGGTGGGTGGGGCAGAGAGAGAGAGAGAGAGAGAGAGAATATGGGGCAAGAGTTATTCTGAAATCAATGCAGACCTTTAAATGGACTTTGGAAAAAGAAAAAGAAAGCAGAAGCAGAACGGGTTTGCACAGATGGGAAATAGCCCCACTGCAGGCCCACCCATGAGAAGGAACACAAAGCTCACCATGAGGAGAAGCAAATCTCAGATTAGGCAAGCAGTAAGCAATACCACAGCACACAGCCATGAGTGAGGATTCCCTCCCAGGAAACAGCACTAACAGGAGTGCTGTATGTGGTAAAAACTCTCTCCTAAATATAACAACTTTCCAAAGCTATAAACATTTTTCTTCATCTCACGTCCATGGCTTAACAATATGTGAGACACAAAAAGGCTCTCTATGTGAAAAACAAGAGCATTACATGAAACAAAACAATCTAAGTCAAAATAAAATCAGCTAAAAGAGAAACAGGCCTTGAGCCAAAAGGTCAAGTGTTATCAAGAAAGTGATAACACAACACACAGTACAAGTTTCTTGGTTCAAAACAGAAGGGAAAATTGGACCAGCATCCAAAAGGAACTTTACCAACTTCAACATTTCCTAACTATAAAATAATTTCATTTATGCTTTTCCTTTTCTTTAGTCTCTCCTGTCTACACGAAGAACTGGGAAGCAGGAAGCAGAGGCCACCCACTTCCCGCCCTCCCTGCCCCTAGCTTAAGCAGAGAAAGGCATGTTGCTCTTCTTATAGCGCAGTGAAAATAACAGCCAACAAGTTCCTATGTAAACTTTTATTGCTCTTTCAACTCTCAATAACATCTACAAAAAAAAAAAAAAAA
Organism: Acomys russatus; assembly: GCF_903995435.1. Taxonomy (NCBI): domain Eukaryota; kingdom Metazoa; phylum Chordata; class Mammalia; order Rodentia; family Muridae; genus Acomys; species Acomys russatus. Next base: position 49,042,681 of record NC_067139.1, on the reverse strand, counting down.
ATATTTTCTCTAGTAATTAGGAAACAAATGTGAAAGGCAGGATGGTTCACATTATAGACTCAGGTAGAGACTTGTACTTCATATAGATGAAAAATATCAGGTCTACAGTTTGTTTAATTGAGTCTGGGTTTTATTACAAAAGAAAACACCATTGCAATTATAAACATCATAAAAACTGTAACTGTATTTGGAAATTACACCAAGGTATCAAATATTATATAAATGGACAATAAATTTAAATTTTAATTTAAGCCTAACATAGTAAACATTGGAAGACACCTTACTCCTACAAAGCCAAAAACTTAAAGGAACAAAAAAAAAAAGCTACAGCACAGAAACAATGTGCAAAAAATATGATTAAAAACCATTGAACTGGGGCTTAAACCAAGTACATACACATTAAAATTTTAAAATAATTGTTACATGATTCCATTTGACAATTTACTTTCCAGAAAGTTAAAACAGACCTTACAATTAAAATGATCACATCTTGTGATTGGAATACTATTTCAAAACTTGAATGCAGCTTGTCTTTAAATTTACTTTCTAAAAATAAATAATTGTTGGAATAAATGAAGACAGTTCATGTATTTGCACTACAAATAATAACAATGATAGATCTACATAAATAAAGTTCAGACATGTAAGTTACTTAATATAAACATATTCGAATTACAATGCTGTACTCATGGCTAACATATTCCACTCTGAGCACTCTGTCAGGACGCAGAAGTGGCGTTGCTCAGCTGCACACACGATGACACCTAAGCAGGAAGCTCTGCTGTGAGACCTCATTGTCAGAGGCCACTCTTCTTTCTGTACAAGTGTGAACCTGCCTTTGTGATAGGAAAGCCACAAAGCTTACACTCAAGCCCAAACTTCCAGCACGTGGAAGAAACAAACAATTTGGGGGTGGAAAAACAAGAGTTAGTGATTCTCAGAAGTAAACAAATCTTTATAAATACATGCACTAGCACACAAAACCATTTCATCCTACATGTCTTATAGAAAGCTTGGCAAATCTGAACATTGGTACGCCACAAGTTTTAAAAAAGAGAGTTAAGAGTGATTTTTATACACATACACAAACACACAATGTTTTAAAGACCTTGTACTTCACTTTTGCATATCTAATATTATTATTAAAAATATATATCATAATCACCCCTTTAGCATCAGGAAGCTAGTTTACTGTCTTTCCAAAAGCTTCTATTTTAGATTGAAATAGCAATAAAAAGGAAGTAAATTTCAGATAGTTAACACCAGGCTTTATTATAGTCTCTGTAAACACACATCTATAAATAAATAAAATATGGTGGAGGGAAGAACATCCTGAGGTGGCCCCATGGCCATGGTGTTCAGTAGCACTAAGCTCCATCTGAAAATCAAGGCATCTAAGAAAGTGCAGGGCTGTGTCTCTGAATTATTCTATAAATGGGTATGTACAAGTTTAATTATTTTGCACCTTGAGGTAAATCAGTACATAGCAATTACTACTGCTCATACATACCTATTTAAGGCAGCGTTTAAAAATCAATATATATACTAAATTATCTCTCTTGCTGTCTTGCAATGAATGTTATTCATGATTGTTATTTTCAAAAATAGCACAAGAAATGTAACCACCTGAAAGAAGCAGTTAATTACCCTTGCTCTTCGGTGGAGTAGTCGTATCATCACTTTGTAAGTCAAGTAGTCAAAAGAAAGCAGATGCCATTAGTATAATCAAGACCACAGTGAAACATCTTAGATGCAAAGCATTTTGTATGTCATGTTTTTTTTTCCTGGCATTGGATAATACATATATAATTACATAAATCATAGGAAGATTATGATACCAGGTAGGTTTCAGATTAAAATTTAAAATCACTTCCTGTAAAATAAATTAACCCTTTGATGTCCAGGCACAAAGGAACAGTATGAGGAAATTCTCTTGCTTGGCTACATCAGGGGGATTATAATTAGCAGCAAATGGGGACTTTGGGAATCCCTATGCTGCTAAGTGAAGAGGAGCCACTTCAATGGAGGTCACTAATGACCACAAGCACAGGCAACCCTTGCCATCATGTGTTACGGAAGTCCAATAGAATTCCTCAGATAGTACCAGATGGTGCCAACTATTTTATCATGAATCCAACTATGTGATCTCAGAAATACACTAATTGGTACATAGTTTAGAATTAACTAAAACTACTTCAAACTTCCTAGAAATATCTGCTTTCGGCACTTTTAGTCATTTGATCTAAAGATCAATTTCTTCAAACATTTTAACTTTAGTTTGAAATGCTTCCTTAGAACATTCACCCCAATCTTCATGTCCCATCACCTTGCGTGCCTCTGAAGGCAGACAGGGTTCTCACTGTGTCTGTGTATCGTCTATCCTCTTGCCGTATCAGTTTCCTGGCCCCAGCCATTCTGTCCCATAGGCTGAAACAGCATTTACTTATTTATTCTGTGGAGAGCTAAGAGTATATAAGTTTCATACATGTTTAAAATACAGCTTGGAAATACTGGAGACCCAAGTGCTATCACAGAACAGGAACAATGTCATCGATCTGAACTGCACAGGAAATACCAAACTTCCTTTTAAAATGTAAATATGGCAGTGCTTTATATCAAAGATGTAAAGTTTGTCACCTGCTTTCAGGTAATGAACAGAAATGCAAGTGAGCACCAAATATCTACAACAGGAACAACTTACTCTGTATTTGTTATTGTCCCAAATATTCACATAATATTTAAGTATCAAATCAATCAGAATAAATAAAATATTTTAAAAGAAGATACTTGATAATAACCTATTAGTATATTGTATACAATAGAAAGAAGCAGCACAGAAAGTGAAAGGTAATTCTTATAGAGGAACCTGGATCACAAGCCCACCTGAAAGGTGTTGGCTCTTTATTTCTGAACCTGACACACTAGAACATTCTAAGTAAAGAAGGACCAAGACAACGTACAGCGGGACTCTGGGTTTCTAGGAAAGTATGAGTACTAGAAAAGCCCTGCTACAAAGGAAACAGCATTTAGCTATTCCAGGTGACATTTTATAGCTTCTAAAACTCAAAACGATATGACTAGAGCGGGTCTTAAACTAGAAGTCATATATAACTTGTTTTTTACTTGTCCATCAAAATGGAGACCCAGATACAGATATTTTGAGATTTAAAAATACTGCCTAAGACATAAAGTTCCTACGTACAAAGTCTCCACCAATTGATAATCACCTCTGTGCTCATCCCTGTTGCAATATGATGGACAGCGTCGTGAAGGAAGCCCACAGAGAGGACAGGACGTGCCATTTCCCCGCCACGTGGGCAGACCCCTTATTCTACCTATAAAGCACTACCAAAAGGGAAACAAAAGTCTTTCAAAATTCAGATCAAAATTTTAAGTATATAGATTAAGTATGCATCACTTTAGGTTGATATGATTGATTGCCACTGACAGAGATTAAGAAAAGCAGATTGAATGCAGTTTTCCACATCTTTCTATTGTATAACAAAAAGGCTTTGTCCCCTCCTCCCCCAAATAAGTATCCAAAGAGTAAAAACCATGTACCTCGCCTCTACGAGACCACTTGATTAATACATTCTCCATGGTGCTCACTAGAAATGCCCAATACTACTACTTCAAAAAGCCCCATAGTACTGTTATACATAATGGCATGGCACATGTGCTGCGTGTGTGTGTGTGTGTGTGTGTGTGTGTGTGTGTGTGTGTGTGTGTGTGTGTGTGTACACGTGTACGTACATACACAGATAGGCATTTATCTCTATATATTCCTTTTGGTTTGACTTTACAATGAAGTCTCAGCATCCATGTATTTTTTTGACGGTTCATCTTCGAAATTTATTGTCACACTCACAGGCTTTTCAGGGCTGTTTAAAGGAAACAATGAAGAAAAAAATTATTTGCAAAAGAATCAGCCCTAAATTTCAAATGGTCAATGAGAAGCATCTACAACATATCTATGAGTTGCTTACTGACACCAGTTTATAACTTGCTATATAACCTGGCTGTTTTTATTTCTTCCACAATTGCATACATGAATAGTATATATTTTAATCATATTCACCCCTCACTCTGTTTGAACTCTGTTCCCCCGGGATGTTGTATTTCCTCTTACATCATTTTGAGGAGAGGGCCAACCCACATGACAAGCTAAGTATAAAAGATATGTACTAATGTTACTATATAGCCTCTATTTTCACCACAACAATATTAACAATCCAAGCTAAAGGTGCTGGCAGAGTGTGAACAGGAACCAAGGGTGAAGTTTAAAGAACTGTATAACCTTATAGGCTAAAGACAGAAGTGGAAAGAAGGGACAATTAGGCTTAAAAAACTAGAACTCATAGCCAGACTGTGGCTGTGCACCCTTTTAATCCCAGCACTTGGGAGGCAGAGGCAGGTGGATTGCTGTGAGTTCAAGGCCAGCCTGGTCCACAAAGCAAGTCCAGGTCCAGGACAGCCAATGCTACACAGAGAAATCCTGTCTCAAAAAGCAAAAAAACCCAACCAACCAACCAAACAAACAAAAAAAAAACCAAAAACACAAAACCAAAACCAAAAAACCCAAAAACTAGAACTCAAGGAATGAGGATCAAAAATATATGAAGAGGTGCATAGTGGGGCACACCTTTAATCCCAACATTGGGAGGCAGAGGCAGGTGGATCTCTGTGAGGTCCAGGACAGCCAGGGCTACAGAATGAGTTCTAGGGCTACATAGTAAGACCCTGCCATACATATCCACAAGAAAAAAAGAAAGAAAAATACGGGCAAATAGAATAAAGATTTTACTAAAAGAAAAGGAACGAGTAAGCAAACACCTATCACAAGGTAGATCTCAGAGAGACAGCAGAGAAACAGAATGAGTCAGAAGGTCTGCCTGGAGTTTCACGACCTAGTGCCTAGGCAGAATAACCAACACCCAGCAAGCACCTGACAAGATCCATGTCTGCAGGACATACTTGTTGAATATGAACAACTGAGCACTCCCAGGACAGTTTCTTGCCTCTTCTGACGTAAGAACTAAAGTTCTCATATTATCAAAATAGAGCCTGAGATCTCAGGACTTGGAAGTGAAGGAAAGAAAACAAACAAACAGGTGCTGCGTGACAAGAAACGTAACAAAGGGCTTAAAGAAGTTTCAGCACATGGTTCACTATAAAACTGAATTGTATTTATTCATACATGTGTAAACACATACACACATATACACACCAATAGATATAGATATTTCTATGTATATAGTGATAAAATGGATTCCCTTATGTGTGTACATGCATGTGTGTATGAATTAAATTTCTTTGAAATTATCATCTTGAGAAGAAATTGGTACCTTACTCAAAAAGATATGCCAAATAAAACAAAAATCAGAAAAACAACTGTTTTTCTTTATTCTTGAGCCAAAAGAAAGCACAATCATTTTATCTATCTATCTATCTATCTATCTATCTATCTATCTATCTATCTATCCATGCCAAGGTCTTGCTATGTAACCCTGACTGGCTTGGAATTCACTACATAGACCACACAAGCCTCAAATTAAGGTCCCTTCCTCCTGTCTTTGATTACAGGTGTGAACCATTGTGCCTAGTAGAATTAACTTAATTTTTAGTTAGCCTTGTTTCTTTATATTTTTTCTTTTATTTGGATACAATTATATTCAATTGAACCTTTAATTATGAATATATATTCAATTTATGAACATAATTATATTCTCTCTTTTTTTTTGTTTTTTTATTTTTTTTCTTTTTTTTTCTTTATTAATTTATTCTTGTTACATCTCAATGTTTATCCCATCCCTTGTATCCTCCCATTCAATATATCTGCACTGCTATGTAGAATTTATTTTTATTATATAATGGCAAAAAAAACTGTTTTGAAATACGCAATTGTAAATTTAAAAATTATAAAACATAATCATCACAACTTGCATCAGAACAAAATTAAGGTAGAAGAACAGATGGAAAGAAAGGAAGGAAGTTGGTATTGTCCAGAAAGGAGGATATACTTAGATACATTAGGTTAATTAATATGAGTGAAAACTAGCAACAGTTACAAAGGCATAAACAGGTATAACTACCTCGTGTTAGGTCTGGTTACTTTGGCATTCTCAGTATTCATGGAAAGAGCCTTCCACTGGGCAGTTTTGGCCATTTCATCTGATATGTTAACAACTGAAGGGTCAATACTGAAGAACAAATACACTTTGTGGTTAGTATCCAGTACTTGCAAAAGCATTAATATTGTCATTTTTATTAGCATCCTATCATTTCTTGTTTTCATCAATTTAAAAATTGAGAAAACATTTGACATGCACTTGAACTAAGATCTCCCAAAGTATTATAAACTTGGAATCCTGCTGTCAAGTCTTCACAGAGAACTCCATGTTCCTTAACAACCAAAACTAAGCAGAGCTGATTATGTTAGCAAAATCCTCTTATACTTCTTCATGGCGGAATTCAATTTGGATTAATGTAGATCTTCAAGCAGTATTCCAGCCAAAATACCTGCTAACCACCTAGGCTGTATCATTGAGATAACATACAAAACCAATTACTGTGTCTAGAAGCCTAAAAATAGAGAATTGGTCAAAACTCTTATAATTGACACTCTCATCAAGTAAAAGTCCACAGTATTTAAGAAAAAAAAAAAAGCCCCTTTTCTTTTACAAAATATTTTTTCTGTTTGTTTTCAAGCTGGAAAAAAAAAAATCACAACTGAAAACAAAGCTCTGAAAGTAGCAAACTGGCACAACCACACCAAAAAAAAAAAAAAAAGAAAAGAGAAAAAAAACAAAAAAAAAAAAACAAAAAAAAAAACCCAAAAACCAAGAAGTTAGATATTCTCATAGTTTTAGAGCCAAACTGTCATTTCATCAGATGTATCAAAATCAAAATATAGTAAAATTGTACATTTACTATAAAAGTCAAATGTAACCTTTTGACATTTCTCTGAAATACTGCAAAATGACTTCAGACCCCTAAATCCAATAATTATATCCATAAATAACAATGTGTTCCATATTATTGGCCATAAGTAACATGAACACTCCATAGGTAAAATTGCAATGCATCTATTAGGCTCCTTTTTACAAGAAGAAAAGCGATTCATGCAAACAAGCTAGCTACAAGCACAAGTGTCATACTGGACCCCATGAGTGAAGTGGGCGCTGCGTTCAGCACAGCCACCAGCAGGCAGAAGCTGAAGCATCAGACAACAGTGGGCAGCTCAGTAAGACCCTGGAGTAACCTAAGAGGAGGAAACCCCAACTGAGACCAACACCTCCATCAGATCAGGCTGCATGCAAATCTGTAAAGCATTTTTCAAATTAGTGATGGATGGAGAAAGACACAGTCTGTTTTGTGTGGTGCCCTCCCTAGGCTGGTGGTCTTGGGCAGTCAAAGAAAGCATGTGAGTGAGTTATGAAGAGAAGACGCCAATAAGCCCAGATCTTCCATGGCTTCTGTATCAGCTCCCTACCCTGGCTGCCTTCAACAGTGATAAGTAAAAGCAAGCAAAATAAACTCTTCCCTCCCCACGTTGCTCTTGATCATGGTGTTTGATCACAGCAATAGTAAGCCTGAGTGAAAGATCTGGGGAAGTAGCTCAGTGGAGATGGCTTGCAGCATGTACACGGCCCTAGGTTCAATACCAAACACTACAAAAACAAGAAATTAGGACACATTAAAATAGCAGTGTAATAGCAGTCATGTATGTTATAAGTGACTAATACCAATTGCTTACAAAAATTCCAACTCTGTTCATACTTTACATCATAATGTTTAACTTAGGATTGCTGGGCATGGTGGCATAGAGTTTTAATCCCAGCACTCTGGAAGTAGAGATAGCTCTCTGTGAATTGAAGGCCCAACTGGTCTACACAGTGAGTTACAGGCCAACCAGGGCTACACAGTAAAAATCTTGCCCAAACAATCAAACGAACACAATTAAGACTGCAGAGTACTAAGACAGCGTAAAGGCCAAAGCCTTAAAACAGTTACTAGATTTCCATCACATAAATCAAATGCTCAAGCTGAAGAAAATGGCAAGCCTTGTAACCTGACACTGTGTTTACCCTGTAGTAACATTTACTCACCATTAATTCAAAGAAATATTACATGCTTTATCTGCATACTTCACACATGTAAACAACACAGCATATGACTAAGGTTGTATGTTACCTGTATTTTAGGGTTTTAACTGGAATTTGTAGAAGACTCCCTCTTTCAAATGGAAGGTGCACAGTGTCCCCATCATCCTGAAGCATACGCTCAGCTTCCTTCAGAACACAGACATGAAGAGATTACTTCCTCCAAAATATCCCCAAGACGGCTTGTTTCCAAAAACACCTTAGCAACTTGGAAAGCCAAACTGGCAGCATTACTTAAGCAACGTATCGTCCTAACTGGCAGCTTCTTTCAGCGATGTCCATACTCGCATTAAAATTACAGCATGAAATTAAAAGAAGTGCTTGTAAGAATTGATTTCCCAAGGTAGAATTTCTATTTCTGAAAGTGAATGATTTTAATGCTATCTAAAAACAATGTGACCTAAGTCTGAATACGTGCTACCACACACATACAGTAGAAGAGACAGAATGGAAATCTCGTGTCTCATCATCACAGTGCAGAGTGAAAGCTCATCATGTAAGGCATGGTTCTCAGCCTCAGCAATACTGACAGAGCACACGCCTTTATCGGTAGATACTAGACTTTTTTCAAGTCCAAACGTAACTTGTGCCGATAGCATTCCCTCAAGTGGCGATAAAAAGGCATCTGACAGTGAAAACGTCCCTTGGAGGGGACATCATCCAAGGTTGTGAAGCACCAGAACAAAAAACATGGACTAAAATTATGACTTGTTAATAATAGAGAAAGACACAAAGAAGTATAGGGAAGCATAAGTACTCAAACTCATCTCTCTATTATCAGAAATCTCACCATGTCCAAATGACAAAGCATCCAAATTTAAAACTGCTACACCTAATTTCCCAGCATTCTTTGCAACTCAATGAGGAGATCTTGTACAAGAAGCTTACTGGATGACAGGCTTAGAATGGCCCCACAAACAAGGTAATGTCCATCTTGTCTCTGTTCTCCTACTGCTTCTGTTCTAGCGTGACATCTGGGGCTTGTCAGCTACTCTGCCACAGAAGGTGTCAGAAAACTGCAGACTACAGGCTTGACACAGGAGCAGGGACAGAATCCCTGGGCTTTTAAAATGCATTTTCACGTTTGTTCTTTAAATTCATATGCTTCTAAACCAACTAATAGAAAAAGAAAGCAATCTGACCTGTTTATTTTATATATTTTGCAAATATGTAATATCCTACATGAAGAAAAATCACCAATAGCTTACATATTTATGCATGTAGTATTAAAGAAATCAAAACTCTATTTTAAAATAGAACCTCATTCAAATACTTATAACGACTAACCTAGTCATAATTTTGAGAGGTATACCCTTTTCCTATCTACATTTAAATAAGACCATGACATTTAAAAAAGAATAGCCAGATATCGTGGTGCACAAATGTATCCCAAGTGCTCAGAGTGGGTAGGGCTGAAAGCGAACAACCACAGGTCTAGTCCAGCCTCAACTACACAGGGAGGCCCACGGTAAAAACAAAACAAACAAAACTCTGGATCTCTCTCACCTGGTTTTCAGGCAAAATTCTGAGGAGAAATTATGTCAACTTGGTGCAAACTTGAGTTTTCAGGGAGGGAGGGCATTTTCTTAACTAGTGATCGATGGAGAAGACCCAGACCACTGTGGGTGGGAGCAAACTGGTTAAGCAACACTCCTCCGTGGCCTCTGCATTAGCCCTGGCCTCCAGGTTCCTACCCTCACTGCTTTTGATAATAATATGAATGAAATAAACCATTTCCTTCCCAAGTTCCTTTTGTTCATGGTGTTTAACCACAGCAGTAGTAAGGCAGGAATTTTGAGCAAACTACTACAAACAACAAAGTATGTTCAGTTTCTACTCAGTAATAGCACAACTGTAGTTAAAAAACAAAACATCAAATCTAGAAAAACATATTTATTTTTAAAATCATGTACAGATCAACTAATGGTGGTACATAATACTGAATATGGGAACTAAAAGCCAGGCTGAGGAGAAGGCTCCACATGAAAAGGTGCATGCTGCTGTACAAGCCTGGCAACCTGATTTGACCCTATAATCCATGTCAAGGTCAACAAAACTGACTTCTGAAAGTTGTACTCTGATCTCCAGGTGTGTGATGTGGCATATAGGCTTCTACATAAACGTTCTGAGCATTACACATACACAAAACAATAACCCTAACCCTAACCCTGCAGTCAGGCATGGCGGTGTGCCTTGGTCCCAGCTGCTTTTGAGGCTAGGGTGGGAGGATCCTTTAGCCCAAGATTCAATAGCAGCATGGATAAAAAAAAAAAAAAATTTGATGGACTTATGCTTTATTGTGTCTCTCTGTGTGTAGCTATCGACAACAGGGTGTCCTGCTCCATCACACTTTATCTATTGTTTTTGATAGAGATGTGGTCTCTCACTGAGTCTGGAGCCAGGGTTCCTGTATAGGCCCCAGAGGGAGGCAACTACAACTGCAACAGCTACACCCAGCTTTTAAAAATGGGTGCTGAGGACTGTGAACTCTGGTCCTCATGCTGGTACAGCAAAAGTTCTTACCTAATAAATCATCTTCCAGCCCCTAACAGACACTTAAGCACAGTAAAACTTCATCAGTGTGTATGTCAGATCACTGAAATATTGTTACTGTGCTACATATTAATAGGTCCAGTGTATTTAAGGTTAAATTAGACTTTAAATTATTATGTGACGTTCTAGTACTGCTTCAAGTACTATAATTCTTATATTTCTTATAGTTCACAGACTACGCAGTTTTTAAAAGTATTCTCATATGAGCACTACCCACAGCAAGATGGGGAAATAAGGGTAAGAAGCGGTGTTTGGGCAACATAACCTTCCTCTCTGCCTCACTTCAGTAAAATGGAACAATTAGCAGTGTTTGTGCTTCATAAGGTTCTTCGACGATGGTAACAGTACCTGCTAAATGGTACAAATCATTAAACAAGGACACCTTTTTACCTCTTTCTCTTTTTTCTTTTTGTCGTCTTCTTTCTTTTTCTTACTTTCTGGCATGAGATCATCGAGCCAACTGAGTTCCCTCTTTGTGAAACACAGATCCATGAGCTTGCGCACGAAGACCAGCGCAAGAACCTGAGCAAGATGTGAGAGACAGACGTGTGATTCATACACAGAGAAAGGAGAGCAAATGTTTGCTCAAGTTTACATATAATAAGAAATGCTGCACCCATTGTTTAAAAATTAGTTCACACAGAGAAACCCTGTCTTGGAAGACTCCCCCCCCAAATTAGTTCCACACTTATTGGAAAGGGACAGATTTATTTGTATCTTCCAATCGTGTATACTACAGAGGAATAAAATTTAAAAAGCCATTCTGCCCTTCTCAATAAAGATTTTACATCATGTAAGTACCTATCATAAAAAACAGCTTTACAACTCTCTGACACTGCACTAGAATTCCTGATCTCGGGTCTGAGCTTTAGTTTTTCAGTGAAAAAAAGAGTGTGTGTGATGCCGCTGTGAATGTGCATGCTTGCAGAGGCTGACAGGCTGCCCTTTACTGCTGCTTGCTGCGTTCTATCTTTTGTTTTCTCCTCATTCAAAAAGTAACTTTTGCCATCAACTTTTTAGAGTACTGTTTAGTTTAGATAGACACCTTCCATGTACTATCTGTTACAAAAACTTTCTCCTGGTTCACAATACAACTCTTTAAAAAAAAAAAAAACTCTATTTAAAATGCTTCCTAGCATATAAAAATATTTCACATGGCTAAATATATTTACCCTTCTTTCCCCAGTAAGTTTCCCCATCTTCTTTAAAAGTTGTCTCTAAACAATGGGACGGGGATTCGGTTATATAACACTCGTGCGCTACAGCTTCACTCAACCTCTTTAATTTTGAATTCATTTAGGATTTCTTTTTAGTAAGATGTTACATAGTAGACAGTTAATTCTCAACACCATATGTTAAATAAAATGACCACCTTTAATGAAATAATCTGCCCGTGGTATTCCAGCTGCAATACAGTTACACATAAGGACAAATCTCTGGCCTCTTTATTCACTGCTATGCCATTTCCATACTGTGTGGACCTAAAAGTAGTTTTCGAATATTTGGTTGTCCAGACAGTATAAGCACAGAAGAGTTAAGTGGACAGTAAAACTCCATTCCTAATTATACTTATCTGATTTCTTATTTTCTATAACTTGCAACTCTTTTGATCTTTAACAAAAGCACAATGTATATATAGCAGAATAGAAAATAATATTCGTGCAGTTTGATGTACATGACAATTATACACATGTGACATACACAAGATACAGAGAATTTCTGCCAATCATGTTTTCTAAGTCTGACATTTCTCTAATTTTTAAAGTGATTTTTCTGCTTCACAACAATACCAGCCTCATCCTGAAACACATGTTTCAAATAAAATTAGTAAAATTCATGTCTACCTATATGCTACTTTGAAGAACTAAAGCTTTACATTACCAGGCTTCACTGCAATCTATTGTTAGGGCTTTATGAACTCCTAATACTGCTATGAGTTCAATTCTATCCCCTACTAAAAACAAGTTGAAGCTGCACACTGGAGGATATCCATATTTGGAAATAGGGTTTTTGCAGACAGTTAAGATAATTAAGTTGATCAGCCATGCGTGGTGGCACACGCCTTTAATCCCAGCACTTGGGAGGCAGAGGCTGGTGGATCACTGTGAGTTCGAGGCCAGCCTGGTCTACAAAGTGAGTCCAGGACAACCAAGGCTACACAGAGAAACCCTGTCTCGAAAAGCCCCAAAAAAAAAAAAAAGATAATTAAATTGGATGGAGTGAGGCAGGTTCCTAGAACACTTTGACTGGTGTTCTTATACAATAGTCATGCCATGTGCAAACACAGTCACAGGAAGATGATGTTGGTCAATTGAGACTGTAGCCACACAGCTATAGGACATGGGACCCAACAAGCAGCTATTAGGAGAGAAGAGGGACTCCCTGCAGATTTCAGAAAGTGATCCTGTGCCTACACCCTGATGTTACAATTTTTGTCTTCAGAGTTAGTAAGTAATAATTTTTGTGGTTTTAAGACACAAAGATTGTGAAACTTAACAAAAAAGTTGTTAAGAAATTGACATAAGTACCATTACAAAGACTTTTTTTTCTTAAAAAATCTTTTTAATCCTTTTATTTCAGTTTCCCTTTAAACATTTTCTGTAGTTTGGCCACTATTGTAAGATTTAAACTTTCTATGTTCTTATCCAGACACTCAAATACAACTGTTACCAATTAATTACAGGGAGGTTCTTCAGTCTTTTTTCATTAGATTCTGGCCAAAGGACTAGAAGGAATATATGTATAAATATGCTGATAATTTTTTGTTTTTTGAGACAGGGTTTCTCTGTGTAATCTTGACTGTCCTGGACTCACTTTGTAGACCAGGCTGGCCTTGAACTCACAGCGATCCGCCTGCCTCTGCCTCCTGAGTGCTAGGATTAAAGGCATGCGCCACCACCGCCCGGCTGCTGATAATTCTTTTAGATGCTGAAGTATCACTATCTGCTTCACTATGTTATATATCACTGAGTTTATATGCTAGTGTTTTAAGTTGATTGTATTTCACCATAAGAATTCACCTTAGATCTTTCAGTAGTGAGGTCTTACTAGTGTTCCCTGAGAAAACCTTCCAGCTCTTCTTTGGCTCTATATTCACAATCACCATCTCATCTTTAATCTTCATCAGCTAGAGCCTGGGTGATTTCTTTAATTTTGTCACTAAGAAATTATAAAAATGTATTTCTCTTTTGTATTGCTCAAGTACCTACAGAATATTCTACTGATCCACAAAGCCTAAAATATTTACTATCTAGCCCTTTACAGAAAAATGCTTATTGACCCTTGTGTTCTAGATTCTCAAGAACTTATGTCCATGTGGGTCTCCTGTGCATCTGTGACTACATCTCTTTTCCTCTTTCTGAGCTTATATACCTAACTTATTCTCTTATTTCCTTTTATACCTGACTTGGGAGAAACTGGTCCATTACTAATTTTTGCTGCATTTATTTTGCCTTCTTGAATAATAAAGCCCATGTGTGGTCCACAACTTACTCTGAGCATACAATTCTAGCTCTGCTCAATGTTTTAGAAACATCGTTACAATGTTCTTTCATTAAGTCCACTGGATTCTTCAACCTGACAATTTGGAGTTTAGTTTCCAAATCTGTAATGTTACTTTAATAGGTTCACAGTGACATGTAATTTAACTGTCATCAGGAAGGATTTCTCAGCAAGTTTCAACAATTGAGTCTTTTAATGTCTACTGTGGCTAAATCAATAATTACCTTTTATATAGTACGATAAAAAGACAAATACTACCTATTTGCATCATCCTTATGTAAAAATAACATTGAATGATGATTTAATGAGTTATATTGATTGTGACTTATCAAAATCCTCCATGGCCTTCATAAGTTTTAAACTTCTAGATCTGTCAATTGCTAGAAAAACACATTGTAGAAGCCTACTTCAAAGCCATGGTGTTTTACTTTGCTTGATGCAACTGCCTATCACCTTTGTTCTATGAATGTCCTATGTTCTGGAATTCCATAGAACTATAAAATAAGAGCCCTATAACCCAAGGACTAAAATATCAAAAGTAAATGACTTTAGATATGAGAATACTCAGCTGGGGATGGGGGGCATAAAGGGGGAGTGGCTCGCACTTTTAATCCTAGCACTCAGGAGGCAGAGGCAGGCAGATCGCTGTGAGTTCAAGGCCAGCCTGGTCCACAAATTGAGTTCAGGTCAGGCAAAGCTACACAGAGAAACCCTGTCTCGAAAAACAAACAAACAAACAAACAAACAAAAATACTCAAAATGCAAAGTACTCATTTATAGATAGAAATAGCTCATCAACAAACATATTTAAAAGAGGCATTTCTTTCCTCAAGGTCAGTCATAAAATTTCATGTTACCATGAACATAATAATTCCACTACGAATCAATAACAAAAGAAATCTAAAAATTCACCATCATGGGAAAAACTACTGCAGCAGCAGAGGCTTTGATCACCCACAGCAGGACAAGGCAGGTCAGCTGGACAACGGTGAACACATGCACCTTCCACAATGGGACGTAGCGCAGGTAGATCAGGTCTGGCTGGTGTTTGGCAGGCATTCCAAACAATTTGATACGGTCAAAAAACTACAAATGTAATGAAGGAAAAGAAAAAAACTCATCAGCAACAAGCATCTTTGCTATTTAAGAAATTATAAATTTTAGGGGTTTGTGTGTATGTTATGTGCAACAGTTAGTTTGTGGCTATGTTCTGCTATTATAGAAGAATGTTTCAGGAAAGACTCTCTAAAGAGAAAGGAGGAAAAAAAAAATCAAGGCAGACAGGGCAGGCGGTATATACCTGCAATCCTAACACTAACGAGAATGTGGCAGGACACAACTTTAAATTCAAGCTAGCCTAGGAAGCTAGCCCTGTCTCAAAACAACAACAAAACAGATAAAAATTTTTTTTTACTTTGGTAGATTAAAACATTTTGATGTTTACCTTTATGGTCAAACTCCAAATACACTGAATCTCTTCGACCTGTTTCTAATACGCATGATATCCAATATCCAAGCTGAATACAACTAAGGCTATTAACAGAAATCACCAATTCTCTCATTGAATGCTTCTGAAATTTAATTTCCTCATTTATGCACTGGAAATGATCTACTTGTTTCACAAAACTGTTATAAAAACCAAGTGAGTGAGAGACAGTACCATTTCTTGACCACAGGAGTTGTGGTGGCTTGATTAAAAATTGCCCCCAGAGAGGCATAGTGAGTGGCACCATGAGGAGGTGTGGCCTTGCTGGAGTAGCTATGGCTTTGTTGGAAGAAGTGTGCCACTAGGAGGTCTTTGAGGGCTCAGATGCACAAGCTAGGCTTCCCGCCATGACAATAACGGACTAAACCTGTGATAGTCTGACCATGTTTTTCTTTAGAGGAATGTAGGCTTTGGGACTTTGGGTTAGACAAGCAGCTGAAGAGAAGGCTCAGAGGTTAAGAACACTGATAGTTCTTACACAGATCCTCAGTTCAGTTCCCAACAACCACCTAGTGGCTTACAACCATCTATAATGTGATCTCATACCCTCTTCTGAACTGCAGGTGTGCACACAGGCAGAGCACAGTATACATAATAAATAAATAAATAAATAAATCTTAAAGAAAAAGAAAAGCAGCCGAATGCTCCAAGTGCTGCCTAATGGGCAATCCTAGCAGAAGCATGGAAGCCAGTGGTGCTGAGGGTGAATGGAACTGGGGGTGGCTGGCGCAGGAGGCTTCAGAGAAGAACATTCGTATGTGGCCTAGAGACTGCTCTTGTGATATTTTGGTAAAGAATGTGGCTGCTTTCTACCCTTGACCAAAAAAATCTGCCAGAGGGTAAACTGAAGAGTTACGGATCAACAACTTTGGCAGGGGACATTTCGAGACAGCCTAGTATTGACTGTATTGCTCATGCATATTTATAATGAAAAGAAGCAAGCTGACCAAGTAGAAATACAAAATGTAGAATTTGGAGAGAAAAGGTGCACAAGGAATTGGTATGGAGATAAGTCTTGTCTAAGGTGATAAAAAGATTAAAGAAAAGCCTGAAGTTAAACGGAATAAAGGGTATAGTTACCTCAGGGTGTGATCCCACACAGCTAAAGTTCCAACTTATGAAAAGGAATTGAAGAAAGCTTAGAGCAGGGCATGGTGGCACACAGCCTTCAAAGAGGCAAGTAGATTTCAGAGTTCAAGGCCAGTGAAGTAAATCATCAAAACCAGAAAGCTGGTGAAGACGTGACTGAATGAAAGGGCTATGTTCCAGCCCCAGTAAACAGAAGACCTTGGCAGTTTCAGCCACAGGCTTAGAAAAAGAGAATTTCCCTCCAAGACTAAGGAAAGTCGGTGAGGCCTGGCATGTGTCAGGGGTGTCCCTGCATGGAGGCCTAGCAGGCACTGCGTGAAGCTGAAGGTGAAGTCTGTCTTGCCTTTTAGAAAACCCAAGATGTTAGCGATGCCAGAGCCGTGGGTAGTACCTGCTGAGGAGAGCCCCTAACAGGGAGTGGGCTTCAGTCAACAACGTTGGAAGGCATTTGAGATCTGAAGAGCTTTGGCATCAGACATGGAGATGCAGAGTCTGGAGTTTGCCCAGTTGTTTTTCAGTCTTCCTTTGATCCAGTGTTTCCTCACTATGCTCCCTTTTGGAATGATAATGTATGCCCTGTGCCACTGTATGTTGAAAGTATATGTTCTGCTTTCTTTTTTCTTTTTCTTTTTCTTTTTTTTTTTTCCATTTTGATTCTACAGATTACAGTTAAGAGATTCTATGAGTCTCAGAAGAGATTTAGAACTATGGACTTTTAAACAAGTTTGATACTGTTATAAACAATGGTGCCTTTTGAAGTTGGATTCAATGCATTTAGCATTTTGATTTGGCCACAAGCCTGGGAAGGCCAGGGTGTGGAATGAGGCAGTTTGAATAAAGATGGTTCCTACAGGCTCAGAGAGGGGCACAATTAGGAGGGGTGGCCTTGTTGGAAGACGTGTCACTAGCGGGTGGGCTCTGCCTTCTGACATTCATGCCATGTGATTCTGCTGCCCACAGATCAGAACGTAGAACCCTCAGCTACCTTTTCAGCATCATGTCTGTCTGCTTTCCACCATGCTTCTTACTGTGAAGATAATGGACTAAGCCCCTGAAACTGTAAGCCACCCCCAAATAAATGTTTTCCTTTGTATGAGTTGCCATGGTCATGGTGGCTCTTCACAAAAATAGTAACCCTAACTAAGACAGGAGACATGAATTAAAAAAAACAAAAGAACAAAAAATGAAACAAAACAAAAGGCCAGGCACAGTGGCTCATGCCTGTAATCTCAGCACTCAGAGAGGCAGAGGCAGGTAGATCTCTGTCAGCCTGGGCTACAAAGCAAGTTCAGGACAGCCAAGACTATGCAGTCTTGAAAAACAAAAACAAACAAACAAACAACAACAAATTATGCTGGCTTTCAGATATGTTGACAGTTCCTTTATACCAGTGAGTGAATGGACAGCATAGTTTTTGTGAGAAGAGGTGGCCACTGTGCTAATATAAACATTTTCTATTCAGGTCTGTACAAACCTGAGTAATTTATAGAAGACTATTTCCACATAACAAGGTAAGCACTGGCTCTGGCTTCCTGACCGTGTAACTGCCTCAGCATCCTGGTTTTTAAACAGAAATTCCTCCTTTCCTCCATCCGTCATCATTTTAAGAATTACAGAAAACAATTTATGTGCTAAGCCTCATTGTGGCATACACTTTTATAAGAAACTACCGTTCTTGGTGCTGAAAGTGTTGTTGTTTACATCAGAAAAAAAGCCTTCCAATTCTGACTCTTTGATCCTTCCCTCACTATTCTAGTCTTCGCTGAGTGGGTGAGTGACCTTTCATTGGGTTTAAGTAGGTGAATTAATCATCTCATTTTGGGGGGTAAAAACATTCAATTAGCAGTACACAGGAAATGTGGACTTGATACAATCAGACAGAAAATCGTCACAAGTACAAGTTCTGCAATTTTTAGTAGTTCCATTATTAAATACTTGCCTGAATTCCTTTCAATGATGAAACTCCCATATAAAGGAAAACGCCATAGAGAACTGGCATTGGGATGAACTGTAAATAAAAGTGCTACAATTAGAACTCATCAAAGCAAACAGGGAGTGTGACTGGGTATGAGGAGCAATGGCACTTTAATGAATAGCTTCCTTTAAAACCTAGTTAACTTTTTAAACAAAACAGCCTTTCTGTGCCTCAGCTTGTTGTACATAGAACACTCAACAAAGTGGCTGACACAGCAGCAGTCACTAGAGTATTAGCTTCTTGCTGCCCAGCACCAATACAATGGGACAGCATTTACTAAGAAAGTCCTTAATGCTCTGCAGGATGGGGACGCCAAACCCCCAACCTGGCAGGCTTCTGTAGGAAATCCTGGTTGTGTATGTGAAATTAAAAGATATTTTAAATAGCTATTATCACTTTTAAAATAACAGCAATTAATATTAATAACCATGATAAGCTGGCATAAAGAGCAGTGTGTAGGAGGTACACTTGTCTCCGTATGTGTGGATATGAACTGTCTGGTCTTTTCTTCCATCATGTTCTACCTTTCTTTAAACATTTAATCCTTTAAAGACAGCGTCCCTTACCAAATTTAGATCTCACAAATAGGCAAAACTAGCTTGGCAACAGTCTCAGAGGACCTCTGTGTCTTCACCCAGGGAGGTAGGATGGCAGGCTCTTTACTCAGGACCTACGGCTGCACAGCAAGCACTGGGCCAGCTGAGCCAGGCCCAGGAACACACTTTATGAAAAACTATGATTTCTAAAACAAGGTGAAGCTAAAGGATCACACTGCTTTCCATTCTGTGCTTGCTATTTAGCAGGAGACAAGCAGAGTCTTCAGTCTGTGTCTGTGCTTAGTGCACAGCAATATGCTGCAACAGCCTCCTTTGAATGACAAACATGGAATTGTGTGCGTATGTGGCCCTTGGAATGGAAGACTCTGGAGGAACCCTGAGAGGGTGGCAGGGACTCCAAAGTCTTTGAAGTAGATTTTGAAAATCTCTGTTCTAGCATAAAAAAAAGGTCAATATAAACATAAGTGCAATACATATAACAATACTTAAGGTTACTTAAGGATGATAACTATCAGAATAAGTTACTTTCTTTCCCTTCCTCCCTCCTTTCTTTTCATGTGTGTGTGTGTGTGTGTGTGTGTGTGTGTGTGTGTGTGTGTGTGTATGCACACATACAAGTACACATACCTTGTTGTGTATGTAGAAGTCAAAGGAAAACTTGCAGTAATCAGTTCTCCTTCCACCATGAGGGTTCTGGGGTGAAACTAAGCTTGTCAAACCCGGCACTGTCAAGTGCCCTTACTAACTGATCCATCTTTCCAGCCCTTTAACTTCAACGTAGGGACTCATATTGGGTCTAACCTACCCTGGAACTTACTATGTAGTCCAGGCTAGCCTCTAACTTAAAATTCTGTCTTAGCCCCACCCCCACCTCACCCCTGCCCAAGTGCTAGGACTGTGAGCCATGGTACCCAAACACTAGTAGAGTAAGTTAAACAACAGCGTTGAGGGCCAACCACTGGCTCTGTAAGTCAAAGCTCTTGCTACGCAAGCTAGACAATTTGAGTGTGGCCTCTGGAAAACATTGCAGAAAGACAGAAACTGACTCTCAAAAGTTGTTCTCTGACCTTGACACTTTCACTATTGCACATATGCATCTGTATGTGTACACACACAAAATTATTTTTTCTTAATTACAAAGTTGGAAAGAACTGTCTCTGCAGAGTTACTTTTGAAAAGTAAAATATCAGTATGGAAACTAAGCCTCATTTTTAAAGTTCTCTTCATGTTTAAGTTAAATTTTGGGTTTTTTGTTTGTTTGTTTGTTTTTTGTTTTGTTTTGTTTTTTTGTTTTTTGTGCAGCATAATTCTTAGTTTAGAAACTGTAAGCCTTAAGGGGAAACCTTCAAAGATCTTCAATGGCCCTCATCACCAAAAGGCTACATAAAATACTTCTTTTGTCTCCAAGCCCTTCTAAAACATACTCAGCAGTATATACCTGCTATCTAGGTTTATCTATCAATCTCACTGGCAGACACGGCAGAGGTCCTGCAGGAAAACAATGTTGCACCCTCCTGTGCCCAAGGGCATGGAAAGCAGTCCTTAGACACTTAGTACTTAAGCTGGCTGGTAAACAGTCCTTGACAGGAGCCCAAGGAATTCCAACAATGAAGTCTGCCCCTTTAAAGCTAATACACACATGTGTCTTCTAGTTTAGAAGTGGTGTAAGTCATTTTTTTTTTTAACAACAAAAATAACTAAAATAGCAAAGACAAATATGGAGTTGGGTTTTTACATGATGAATAAAAACTTCAGTTAGATACTTTGATGTATACTTTTATTTCATGTTCTACATCAATAAAAGACATAGTAAGTTCATTAACCACAGCAATTTTCTTCCCTTTACTCCGACTACTTCCTGTGCTATGTTCCAAGCACATGTTGATCCGTTCTTTCTAACTGCACGCTGTAACTGATGGATCTGTAGGCTATAACTCATAATCTACATGCTTCCTATATGAAAAGCATTGCAAACGGGGTTTCTGAACTTGTGTGGATTTTAAATTACAAGGAAAAATCTAATTTTATACATTCACACATTTCAATGTTTCATTTCTATACAACTAAGTATAAATGTTAAGATAAGATGATTTTAGGATGCTGCCACGAAGGATTTTACCTTTAGTACTGAAGTCATGAACACAGAGAGGCCCATCAGGATAAAGATCATCAGCCCTGTAACCCGCTGTTCACGAATCCCCAGAAACTTGGGCTGTTCCCCTGGAGCAGAACATTCAGACTCTACTTTTAAGCTGTTGACGTGACTTATCGACAGCACAGTTGCAGCCACAAACCATGGCAGGCCCATGACAGAGCAGACCCCCAACATGACACCAACCATGAGCAAGTCAAGGTGATAGCCAGCTCCTTTCTGAAGAGGAAAATGAACACTGGTGAGTCTAGATCGTTCCTCCATATTAAAAATCTGAATGAATTATAAAGGAAGAAGCTAATTTTCATCTTGGATTTTTAAATATTCCTGTTATTAAGGAAAATGCCCCAATCCCTTAAAGAAGTCTTTCAGAATTACCTTGAGTTTGTGTTCTTTTCTGTTGATGATTACAGCTGTGATCTGTTGATCCATAAAGATGAGAATGGTACAAAGGAGAGCTGGAACAGCTGCAATTAGTAAGGTCCACCAAGGGTTATCTCCCAAGGGGCTGATGATCCAGCCCCTACTTGGATCAGTAGGCTATTAAAGTTTAAAAATAAGGGAAAAAGTTTCATTTCTCTATTGTATCAATTTCCATAGTACATAGTGGATATATTCCATAAAATAGGAAGGGACAGAAAGAGGCTGAACTAGGATGTGTGGTAAATTATTTGCAAAGACAGTCACAGAAATCCATCCTGTGCCTACAAGCATGCCCTTGTCATGGGACTTGCCCACTCTCCACCTAGAGTGGCATCTATTCCCTCTTCTTCAATGCAAGACCATCTTGTAATTTCCTGATCTGTGGTGGCTTGATGAGGAATGGTCCCCACAAACCATTCATGTGTTTGAATGCTTGGCTCATAGGGAGCAGCACTATCAGGGGTGTGGCCTTGTTGGGGGAAGTGTGTCACTGTGGGGGTGGGCTTTGAGGTTTCCTCTCCTCAAGCCACCCAATGAGGCACCTACTCGCTGCAGCTTATGAATCCAGATGTAGAACCCTGAGCTCCCCCAGCACCACATCTGCCTGCACAATGCCCACGTCCCTACAATGACAATAATGGCCTAAACCTCGGAAACTATAAGGCAGCCCCAACTAAATGTTTTCCTTTACAAAAGTTGCCTTGGTCATGGTGTCTTGTCATAGCAATTAAACCCTAACTAAGACATACACAAAGTAAGC